>NC_068938.1:221240268-221595645 GCF_016801865.2 Culex pipiens pallens
GCTGATCCTTGAAGCGTAGGAAAAAAACTAGATCTAAAAAACTCATTTAAAACTTGGGAAAGAGAAACTTGGTATAACAGGATCTCCTTAATTCGCAAAATGAACCAAACTAGGTCAAACAATGTCCATAAACGTAAAAAACAGAATTGAGTGCCTCCATTTTGACGTAAATGTATGAATGAAATCAAATTATCTTCTCAAAATCTTCAAAAATCATCAAATGAAAATTGATTTTATCGATATCTCAAGAAAGAGAATGGAGAGATTCGTTAATTTTCGATATCTTTTAGTAAATAAGTGCTCAATAAAACTCATTTCATAAAGATTTTCAATTCTTGATTAAGGTATTTAAAATGGCAACGAGTGATAGAAAAAACTATCATTTGATAATTCCTGCACAAAAAAAAAGAGTAGTGAAAATTATAGTTGCTGAGAACTGAAAGTTCGATATTTTTACAACCCTGAATTTGAGTAATAATGAAGAATTTCAAAACTTGTTGAGCAACTCTCAACACTCCGCAATTACAATGTTACAAAATTTATAACAACATTGAACCACTTTTGCAAGTGCCTTATTGAAGGTACCTCTCACTTGGTTACAGCAAACAAACAAAAAAAGCACACCTTCCCGTCAAATCTGACATCGTCAATTTTCCGTATCAGCCAGCCGCGATTGTGCTTATTCACCGACTTAAGCAAAAAAAAAAAAAAACTTGCATAATATGTAATTCGAGCGGTTTGTGTACGCGAAACGTGCAATCAACTTTGCGCAAACGCTTCCTCCGCGCGCGCATAGGGGTCGACCGGCGATAGTGACCGTTGCACTTTTTCTATGAAAAATACGAACGAATTTATCACCGCTCACTTGGATGAGAGCAGACTGCTGAATGAACGCGTCGTCGAGTGTGTGTTTGCAAAAAGTAATCGCAGTGAACTTAGTAGGCTTATCGGGGACCACTTATCAGCTGTAGTAATAGTAAGAGTAAGAAGCTTACTTCGATTGGCAGCGCGAAGCGCTGCAGTGAACTTGACCTTCATCGTACAATGCACTTGTACTGGTTTACTCTTCGATGGGGTAATCAGCGACCGTTTTGGGACCGGAGCAACCTGACGAAGAATGTAGGAAACATTGAGCATTTAAACTTGGCCGCACGCGGCCTAGAACTACCTGAGCTCAGCTGGTTTTGGAAACCAAAAACAAACGGGTTGGCCTCAACCAACCCAAGTTTGCCAGCTCTCGGTGCATTCCAGAGCGCGAGCGTTCTTTATCGACGTAAGAGAACGGTAAATTTTAAAGGTATTTTCAGAGAATACGCGGTGATCTTGTTGACCGGGTTCCTCGCTTGCGGCAGCGCGTGTTCCGATGGGATGGTTGAGATAACGAGCGACACGGGATGGTCGGTAAGGTTGCGAAAGATGAACAGTGACGGGTTTTGGGAAGTGATCAGGTGAGCGGGAAACTCGTTTTTGAGGTTGGACATAAACAAAACGATGACGTTTTGAGGGGATGCGACAGAAGCGACGAACCCGATCGCATGCTTTCTGATCAGAATGTCCCAGGAAGCTGAACCTGATAATTTGTAGATCTAGTGTGCCTACACGATAGATTCTAGAGGAGAAAACCGGTAGTAAGAGATAGTTCAATTTCCTCCGGTGCGATCGCGTGCGGCAATGTTATTCCGAAGCCGCTCCCCCCTCAAATAGCGCTGTGGGGATTTAAAGGGGCCCAGGATCAGCGCACCGCAGAAGGCAGGAAATCAGTTTTGAACCTCGCACAAGAAGTGTTATTAACCGGTGCCGGGTGTGTTGTGTGTTGAGATTGTAGTAGAATGGAAGAAGCCAACTAATTAATTTCCAACAATTAGGCCGCCATTGCGCCTCGGGGGTATTTCTACCTGGAACCCACCCTGGTGAAGGTATGAGGGGAGGGGAGGGTAGCAAACTCTATGAATGAAAACTGGCGGATGGAGGAGCACTGAAGTGTGTAGTAAAGAGATTGCCCATAGGCGGGGAGTGTTTATTGCATGCCTTGGCGCGATGTATGCAACACAACAGGTGTCTTGGTCCATTTGCTGCCGGCTACAACAACGCCCTGCAGACTACTTCCAGCCGAGAAATGGATTCTGGCGTACAAATTGGCCGTGTTAATTCGACGTGAGGTGGGTTTAGCACCTCGCTGAGCTTTTCGAGTGAAAAAATCTTTAAAAATTGAGGTTCTCTTTAACTCTGGATCAGCATTTAACGACTTTGTGGCACAATGTATCCAAATTCGCCCCCAGGTCATGGATAATACCCGCGGAAGCAATTAACATATCAATTGTAAGGTTAAACGACTCAACAGTACATTTCACCCCATCCAACCTTGATTTAGTGTCAATCCATACCCCATCATAATCTTATCACAACAAACACCGACTCTCTTTCACCGGAATGAAAACAGAAATCGACAAACACGCCAGCTTGCGAATTTGCGAAAACCTCCGTTCACACGTACCCCCTCCCAGCAACCCTCCTCCCCATCATCAATCAACACGCGTTGAAAAAGTCAATGGGTCATCCAATACACCGAGTCGAGAGGCGCGGAGATACATATCTCAAACAGCTCAACGACGCGCCGCTGCCGCCGCCAAAAAAATCATTTAGAAAGAGAAATAAATTTAATTGTGAAAAATGAACACTACTCCATCAACGCGTCGTAGTCGGCGATGATCGCAGTTGGCGGCAGCCGAAAGATGCTGCAGGCGAAAATTCCGCCGGTACTTGAACGTCAACAAAGGCTGGTTGGACTTTGCGTTGGACCACCCTAGTGAGACTTCTATTTTCGTGATTTGAACGAGCAAAATCAAATTCGGAGCATTTTACTCTCAAATTGCTCGGATTTGCTCTCACATTGAGAACATACTTCTATTTACATCATTTGATGTCTCCAAATCAAATTGAGAGCATTTTCCTCTCGACTTGATCCCTTTTTTGACAATTTTAAAACAGACTCCTCTTTACGTCCGTTGGACGCGCCTACTGCGTTAAAAATTCAGGTATTTTTAGACCTCACTGTTGCGTTCCTCAAATCGCATCGCATCGCCTACTTTACCTTGAGGCTATCGCATTTCGCGCAACAAAAAAAAAAAAAAAAACTGCACACTTCTGACACTTTGATGATCGTGGTGTGTTTGTGCGATTTGTTTATGCTTTGCAGCGCACATTGCCCTGGCGCGGGGTCATTTTGTGCAGCAAGTGCAGCAAGTGCCCCCGCTGCGAAGAGCAAGAAGAACAAGAACTTTCAATTCAGCAAATCCGGTCCATTGACCGGGGTTCAAGCTAGTCGCGTCGATAAGGTTGATAAGACCTGGTGTGTGATCTACCGGAGTCATCTCCGAGGCCGCTAACTGTTTCTTCGTCGGAAAGCGGCGGCGCGGTGACCATTAGTGGGGCAGTAAATTGTCTATCGCGGCGGTATGCTAATTGAATCGAGTGTCACGCATATCAACGGGCCTGAACCGGCTGGCCGGCCGGCCGCAAGCCGTTACTTGCCGCGGCAGGTCAATGGCCAGCGGCTGTGACGGCAGCGAAGAAACACAAACGATGAGGCAAGCTCGCTCACGTTCTTGCGAGAGACCAGATTTTCGGTGATTTCTGTTTGAGATGCCGTTCGTTGACCAGCCGGACTCTCAGAGATTCTTGGTTCTGGACGGTTTCGACACACGCACACACATGTGTTGTCTCTCATTCGCACATTAGCACGCAAGTTCGGTGGTGAGATTTATTCATCTAGTTGTATTTGACATTCTTGAATATCGTTACAAGCAAAACAACAAAATGTTCACATAAACGTGAACAATGTTCACGGCATCGTGAACTTATCAACTTTCAAGGTGCTTTTTGTGTATGATCAAATTAGGGGAAACTCAGTTTATTTTTAGAAAACATATTCCGTGACTTTTTCCCGTAACCTTAAAAAAAGATCCACCAGAGATTGCCATCGATGGCACGAATCATGACCAACGTTAGACCCCACAAAAGAGTGGGGGGTACACAGATTTGTCCGTCAATTGCTTCACTTCCATGTCACGTCTGGCCGTCCGAGGTAAAAGTGTCTAAACCGGATTGCTCGGCCGAGCCATCGGATTTCGTGTAGAAGGGCAACAGCAAGCAACGTTTTTTGTGTGTGGTCACTTCAAATTCCAAGAATCTCGCCGAGGACGCACTTTCACAAGCACGAATTTTGCGCGAAATGGTTTTTATTGGCGAAATAGCAAAAAAAAAACGTGCGAATAAAAAAGCACGTGGTTACGCGGAAGAGCTTTCGCAACCTTTCGCGCGATCGTAGCAAGCTTCTCGACACACTTCTTCCACGCAGACCGTACACGCAGAACTTGTTCTGCCGAAAAAGAGAATCTCTCTGTAGAGTCGCCGCTTTGCAAATGATATCTGATTCATTTCGGCGACTTTCGACCACTCGCGATCGTACGACCTTTCGCGCGCAAATTTCGACGCAGGGGTCACACGCTATCGGCCTGCTGCGATCTCCGCAGAAAGTAAAGCGACACTTTTTCGGACCCTCTCTCCTTTAATGAGTGCTCATTTTCGGTGAGATTTGCACAAGGTTGTGTACCGTTTTGAAAAAGTGGTTTTCGCTAATGATATTTTTTTCTTTTTTTTTTGTTTGCACACACACGCGATGACGCGAACTCGCACACGACGGAACCGGTTCCGAAAAAAAACTGGTCCTGGACCTTTCGCGAGAGGGTTATGTAACACGCGTGTGTGTGTGTGCTCAAGTTGTTCTGGGGATCTGGGGAATGATCTCATGATTCGTTCGGATGACAGTTACTCCCGCTGACGGGTGACAGCTTGACAGGTGCAGGGGGGATAAACAACGGATTTGTTGGTGGGGGGAAATGTTAGGACCGTTCTCGACGGATTTTCTAGCAGAGATGTCTTCATTCGAGGAGATGTACCCGCAGGGATGCAAGCGAAAAGTGAAGGGATAATTTGTCTACTGTCCAAGCTGTCAGTTGGCTGTCAAACGTGAGAGTTTTCTTTGCTGCAAAGACTGCTTGCAATTTTTGAAAGAAGACTGTTTCTTAATTTAAAACAAAATTCAATAAAGAATGGTTAAAAATTACAAAAAAAAAATCGAAGCAATTCAACTGTCAAACTGACAAATCTAGCCCGCGAAGGGAGCGTCCTTTTACCCAGCAGTAAAATTCAATTTATTTTCCCCGCAAAGTTCGAACCCTATCATTATCGGCTGAGTTATGCAAACTGCCGAATTTGACATCTCACTTCTGTTTCGATAACGACAACAATGCGCGCGGTGGGCTTAAAAGTGCCAATTTTCCCAAGCTCCCTCTTGTTCGAAGCAGAGCAGTCCCATGATCCGGAACGATTAATCACCGCCGGGGTCTTACACCGAATAAATGGTTATTTTTATTGCCGTGGTCATCCAATTTTTTTGAGCGCGGCTTTTGGCTGTTGTGCCCAGTCAGTGACTAGTTGGTACTCCTTGCGCACTCGATAAAGAGAAAGGAAAGGAAAAAATGAAATTTTAATTCCAACCTTTCGTGGTCCAATTTTTCCTGGCCGAATCGACGATTGGGCGGGACAATTGTTTTCAATGGGGCATTTATGCTCACACCTAAGCGAATTTTTTTTTCAATTTTTCAGAATTTTTTTAACAATCCTTAAAAACTAAAATCTAAAATCTATGTACTCGATATTTTAAATCGTCAATTTCAGCAATACTCATAAAAATCTGAATTATATTTTTTTTTTGCATTTTTGACACTTACCAAGTCTTTTCCTAAATGACGTAACGCTTTCAAAATAAATATTTTTAGGCAACATTTTTTGGTATTTCTAAAATCTCAGGGAAATCGTAAGCTAACATAATATGTTTTACCCAACCCTCCTTGTATTATTGTTTTTTTTTGTCATGACATCTTATAATTAAATGCAATAAAAACATCAATTTAAATTGTTTACTTTTCTAATCTAATCTAATCGAACACAAGCGCAGCCAGTCCGAAGAAAGCATCCTGGAAGAACTTGTGGTAAGATTACGCCTCAAGTCCTTTCTTGTCAATATTAATGATTACAGTACATCCGAGTTACCCCGAAAATGTATAGCAAAAATTAAAGCGGCCAGGCCTACTGCGTTGCATTAACCGCAGAGACAGATTCTGTGAACGGATCACATTTCACAGAATCATCAGGGGAGGAAGGATGCGTGGACATACCGTACCAAACGCTCCGAATCAGTTGTGGTGTGGTGTGTTAGTGTAAATTTGGCAGATAATAATATTTAGAGACGGGGGGAGGGAGGGAATGAGGATAGGAGAAAGGGAAGGTGGGAAAGGGATAATATGGATATATCATTTGATCAATAGGATATTATATAAAATAAGGGAAAAAATCATCTATCAAATAATGATAGATAAAATGGATAGATCTCACCAACTCAAGATTCTTCAACTCCAGGCAGCTGGCAACCGTTTCCGTATTTTTATATTCTCCGTCACATCCAGATGGGCGAAAAACTCTTCCACGATGACGATGGTCGTCGAAATCATGTGCGCCACGAAACCAACCTTGGGCTTGCTCCTTATTCAGCGTCTGGTCACGGGTCCACCGTCCGGATCTTTGGTCACGAGCAGCAGCTTGCAACGCGCACCCTTGAAGCAATCTCGAGCACCGGTTAGTAGTGCGGACAAATCCGGTACATAACCCATCGTGGCCTTCATGGCGTTCATCGTGCCAGTGCTTCTTCCAGGATCCAAAATCGAGCTTCTTATAAATCCACAGGAACCACCGTCGCAACTGCCGAAACCACTGGCTTAATCCAAAAATCCGCGTTGATTCAAATACTTCTGAAAACTTTTTTCTAAAAACTGATCGTAGAGAAAAAAACGACAGCAGAAAAAAAACACGTCTGCCCGCACGCCTGGCTTACTGTGATCCCCTCAATTTAAATTGTTTACTTTTCATTATTTTTTTTTCAAAATGGTAAACATAGGGGAACTATACCCTTTCTCAGCCTATTTCTATTATCGGCCTATCAGCACTTTGATCATAAATTACAACTTTCATAAAGCGTTTTTGACTGTTCCAAAGTAATAATTAGCTCGAATAAAAGTGAGCAAACAACTCTCAATTGTTGATATATCTGAAAACGTTGATTTAATAGCGTATAACGGCAATAGTGATGAGAATTGGTTGAACGGCTTAGAGTGATTAAAATAGGTATATTTCCCCTATATATTTCGGAATCGATCGTTAATTGAATTTTTTTTTTCTAAAATAATGTCCTCGTACTTTTTTTGATGTTTTTTTTGTCTTTTGTAAATTTTAATATAACAAAAAAAATATAGATTTCAAATACATCAAATCAGAAGAATATTTTTTTCCAATAATTCGATTTTAAAGGCGGCTGTAGTTAAATTATATTACAATCTTTACATTTTCACAAAGCTAGAGTAATTTTATTAATTTTTCGTCCATGCTATTCTGATTTACCCTTCATTTCAAGGGGATTATCCATAAATCACTTCGCTAATTTTTTGTTGTATTTTTATTCTAAATTTCTTTTTTTTTCATTTCATTAAGTAAATGATAGGTGGTCCACCAACAGTTCATTTCGAAGAATATATGGTTGGTTTTAATTCAAATAGAAATCTATCAAAATTTTCAAAAAAAAAAAACAGTAATCATTTATCAATAGTGAATCTTTTTTTATGTTTTATGTTAAATAGTATAACTATTTAGAATAAAAATTCCGTTTTATTGATAGGATAAAAAATAATGCAAAAGTAATTCTTAACATAAAAAATCCGTCCAATAGTTTCCAAGATATCGTCAGTTGAAAATTACAGGCTAATTAGGTGACACTTAGAAAAAATCCAAATTCCAAAATCCAAAGTTCCAAAATTGGAAATTTCTTAGCTTCCCAAATTTTTTTTTCAGCTGTGCTTTTCTTTTAAGATATATTTTCAAAATGCAAAAAAAAAATTTATAAAAAAGTTGTGAAGTATTTTTCAATTGCAATTTGATTTTGCTTCTTAAAAAATGATTTTCAATATTTTTATTTATGGTTGCAAAATTTTCCAAAAAACTAAGATTTTAAAAAAATTATCGTATCTCAGTCAATAATAAAATCAATACAAAAAAAAGGGCATGATTCGATCATCCAAAGTTACACACAAACCTTCGGATAATCGGAGTCTGGATAGTATTTCTTAATTCATTCATATTATGCAAATTTGTGACAGTAGCATAACTGTAACAATGTTTACATCTAAGATCTGACAAAAACAAAAGTTGTATCGAAAAAAAAAGATTTTGCATCGAAAATTTTCAAAAAATCTTAAGATTTTTTAAATAAATCCAGACATGCCAAAAATGATTTTAAACGCAGGAGTAGAGCGTCCATTTTCCCGGGGTTACAAATTTCCCGGGAAACGGGAAATTTTCAACCAATTTCCCGGGAAATCCCGGGAATTCCCGGGAAATTTTAAATTTATTGAAAATTGTTCTAATCTTGGTTCTGAATCATATTTTGCATCAAAATGGAATAAAACAGCGACTTTAATGGTTGAATAAGTGTCAAGATCAACTAATAGCTTGACTGCATGTAAAAATTCATACAACTACAAGAAAATTTATATTTTTTTTAAATTTTAAAAGCTCAAATCGTACAAATCAAAAAAATCAAATTATTCGCTCTACAGCATTGCCTTGGTGTTCTCGATTACGAGATTCCTACTCGAAACTAGGTGTCCGAAGGCTTGATTGTTGAGGCAATTGCAAACCTCTTTTTACACCTAAGCTTCCATCCACCCCGGGATTCGAACTGACGACCTTTGGATTGTGAGTCCAACTGCCTACCAGCGACTCCACCGAGACAGGACCCAGGGAGACGACTCCTACACCTGGATTGAGCTAACGACCTAACCTCTAGGTTAGACCGGGACCAACATTTACTTCCCTGTCCGACGGAAGGCGTGATCAGACAAATCTCGTCTCAAAATTTGCCACCGGGACCTTCTGGGATCAAACCCAGGCCGACTGGGTGAGAGGCAACCACGCTTACCCCTACACCACGGTCCCGGCCAAATCGTATCGTACAATAAATCTAAAAAATATCTCTGGTATTTTTTGTTGAGAAGTATTTTTTCACGTTTGGACAGTAAATAAAATGAATCCATACTCCACAATCTTAAAAAAAAACTTGCTTCTGTGACCAGTTTGAGAGACTATCTTTAACAAAATTGTAAAGCTTTTTAGTTTTTCCTTAAAAATCTAGCTTCTCGTGTTTGTTTTACTTCAAACAACTCGATGTTTTGACATATTTGGAACAAGTTTTTAAACTTTGTTTGCATTTTTCGGGCACCTCTTCAACAATACAAAGTAGTTATTCAGTGATTTTTTTAATGATTTTTTCCACATCGTTTTCTGGTTTATAATTGACTTCTGTTAAACGTTTTTTCATAGAACGAATACATGATTTAAATTATACGATAAATTGTCATCATCCCACTACCACTCTTCCATTTTTTCATGTTAAACCTGAGTGTTAGCATTGTTGCACCAGTGCTCTATAATTCTTTTACTTTAAATTTCAATGTTTTTTAATGAATTGAAGTAATTCTTCTTGCATAAACCTATTTGAAATATTTAATGATACCAATTCAATTTTCATCTTATTTGATCATGGTAAACAAAAACGTAAACAATCTCAATTTTGCTTTGGCGGTAAAGGGTTTAAATATTCTTTATTCTATATCCAATTATTCTTTAAAAAGTTTACCTGAATTGTAATAGTTTATTTTCAC
Organism: Culex pipiens pallens; assembly: GCF_016801865.2. NCBI lineage: Eukaryota > Metazoa > Arthropoda > Insecta > Diptera > Culicidae > Culex > Culex pipiens. The sequence continues at coordinate 221,250,099 of NC_068938.1, forward strand.
TAAGCCAAGTCTATTTCCTGTTGCTTCAGAAATTAATATTATCAGAAATAAATCTTAATATTAAATTGTGTTTTTCTTTTCTAGAGCACTTTAAAAAATTAGGTCCAAAAAGTTAGGAAAATGTATACTTCCGCTTGAATTTCGGGAATTCCCGGGAAATTTATAAATTTCCCGGGAAACGGGAAATATTTTTTTACGGGAAATCCCGGGAATTCCCGGGAAATTTTTTCCCGGGACGGGAAATTGGACGCTCTACGCAGGAGAATGTATTTTAATTTGATTTTAGCTGGTTGCCCTTGAATTTTCATTGAAATTTTGAAGTTTATTGTATAAATATTTTTTTTTGCCCCCTGATTTTTCGGGCCAAATTCACCAAATTCATTTTCTCAATATTTCATCACCACCATTTTGGCCACCATCTTGGATTTAATAATTGAATAAACATCAAAAAATAAGACAACACAAATAATATTTTCTTCGTGTTTCGATTATCCGATAAGAAAAATGTCGAAGGCCTTCGGATAATCGAGTCTGAAGCGTAAATTTTTTTTTGATAAATTTTGCTCAATATTTCTACATTGACCTTAAAATCAAATGAAATTTGTAATAACTAGCCTTATCGATGAAAAAACAAAATCTACTAAATTAATTGAAAGACCAATCCAACTTGAATCTTTCTAGAATTATTTGTTTAAAAAATAAACACCTTCCCCCTCAAAAAAAGGAATAAATAAGAAAACGTATCATTCCACTACCCCATTAAAAAATCGAGCCCTTTTGTCGATATGATAATTGAACATTTTTCATGCTCCTTTTGCGGTCTCTCTCCATCTCGCTCTCTCCCTCTCTCTCTCGTTGATGGTATTTGCCGGCGGCGTCCAACAATTAATCATAAAGTCCACCGCGCCGACAACAACAACAACGAGACCAACTCGGAAGCCACGGGCATACGAGGGGGCTGCCCATAATTAGTGCTACATGCAGATATAAAACTCTGTGCGCGCGCGCTGGCCAGACCAACAATGCGATAAAAAGCAAACTCGCGATCGCGCTCCTCGCGCCAACTTGTTGCAATTTCAATCTAATTTTTAATGAGCATCGCGCCGCCACCGAAGTTCGTGAGCCGCGGGCGGAAGGCAAACTGTGTCACGAACCACGCCCGAACCCCCTCCCCTTCTGTCGGTGGGTTCCTGCGGCCAGCCCGGGAGGTCCACACTTCTGGTTTTCCACATGGTCAGGTCTGAACGGTTGAATTCTTGGCACTCAACCGTGCCCTGACTTCCTCGAGGCCTTTGAACTTCTTTTTTCTCTCCTGCAATCAATCGCCACAAGCTGTTTGATTTTACCCCAATTGCCCCCGCTCCCCTCTTTCTGGAACTCAACCTCAGGCAAATTGTTCTACATTAAATTAATTTTCCATATGTGCGCGAGCGGCTTTATCCAATCTCTGGTGGCCAGAAGGCACCATCAGCTATATAGTCTCCAGCTACTGGGCCAACATTTTCCCCTGCATGGTGGTTCGTGCTAAGTCAAGTGCGCTCAGCTCAGTGGCATAACTTCTTTTAAAAGGTAAACACACAACCACACCTGGACTCCTTGCGGGAACGAGCTATTCTCCGCTGTTTCCTTTAAAATCGTGCTTCTTTCCCAACCTCAAGTATGCTATTTTCCCTCACTTTTCCTCACCGCCACCCTTCTTTTCCGAGGCCTTACATGAGCGCAAGGTAGATAGTGATGGTTGCTTTACCTTGCCTTCTCCTCCCGATATCGCGCCGCAGGTTCTTGAGAAAGTGAATCAATTGGAGGGAGAATAAGTGGACGAGCGAGCGATGAAGACGTATAGAGCGAGAGTGCAATTTGCCAGCTCTGACTGCGGGAGAACCGGCAAGATGACAAATGGGAGCGAAACTGTTTTGAGATGTTTGATTAAAGTTGTGAGAATGAGAACTTAGAAATAGAAGAAAGTATGGATATTTTATTTTAGGTCAGAATATTTAATTTATATTATATTATAATATATTATTCACATTAAATTCTCAGATTCGTTTGCAAGAAGTTCCTACTGAAAGTTACACAAATTCTAGTAGTCTTGATACAGAAATTTTCAAACATTTTTTTCCGAAAAGATCAAGAATTTTACAATTGTTTCATTGGACCATTTGTTGCTGAGCTATTGATACTAGAAAATGTAGGGCTGTTTGGGTGAGACTTAAGGAGGTATTAGAAAATGATAAACACACTCGCACTTTTTTACAGTTTGGCAGTTTGCCTGCATTTGTTTGCAGTAACATACGCCTGGATACATTTTGCTTTGTTTGCGAGTTTTAAAAACTGTCAAACACGAAAAAGTGCGAGATTGTTTGTTTGTTTGTCACAGTCTAATACCTCCTTTAGAAAACATCAATTTTCTTTTTTCTTTATGTGGCTATATCTTAAAAACGGCTCACTTTATGAAAATATCTGCAAAGTACTTTTCAACTGCAAATTTAATATTACATTTAAAAACTAAGGCCATTGCAAATAGTTTTCAAAGTTTGTACGCCTCCCCTCCTCTTTCAATATTGGCTCGAATCAACGTGCAATCAACAAAAACTATTATTATTTTTTTCGACATAACTTAGATTATTTTTGAAAATAATGATTGTAAAACAACTGTACCGATGTATTATGCATTTTGAAACACTTTTTTCATTGAAATGTTAAAACCTTGACCAGTAATTTCAATTATTTTTTTGAACCCTTTAGTATCTACCAGCCTTCAATCTAACAGTTCTCCATTATTTAATTTCCAAGCCAATGTTTGATCTTCAACCAGCGTTAAAAAGAAGTAAATTAATTTATTTTTAAAAATATTATGGGTTTTGTTGATGGTGTTGGCAACGTTATCAAACATGTCATTTTGACAAACAAGATATTTTTATTATTTCAATATTTGTAAAACACGGTCTTACAACATATTGTCGCAGCTTACGAGCTTCCAAAAATGTAGAACAAAAAACTGCCAAAATATTATTTTTAAAGGTTATTGTGTCAGGAAAAAAAACTAAACCTAAACAAGATGTAAAAATATACTCTGAAACTTGAGATAAAAATTATTGCGAAGTCATATGATGTATTTTAGATCTCTGATCAATTTAAAAAAATAGACTATAATACTACTTGCACCTTGTCCGGATGATTTTTGAACAAAATTTTATATATTCTTCAAATTATTGGATTTTTTGCCAAAACCAGAATTTCTCGAAGTCTGGAATATATTTCTTATTTTGTTCCGGTTTTCCAGAATTCAAAAATCAAAAAAAAAAATCAAATTCATTCTAATTTCATTGTGACTTGATTTTTTCCTTGATATCATGTATTGTACATCAATAATTATGTTTACTTGTTTTCTTTAAGCCAAAGATCTTAAATTTATGTTTTTAAGTACCGTCATCTGGAGCAAATTGGGACAGCTGTTTTAGCAATGATGCAGCCTAACATCTTGATATTTTTGAGTGATTTTGGTTTGACCAGATTCACAGCAACAACATGTGTACATCCATTTCCAAATTCGAATATTTCAACTGCTCGAAAACGTGTTGTCCCTATTCAGACTTTAGTCTCGATTCACCCCAGATGACGGTACTTACTTTCTGTAATCAATGTATTCTTAACTTACATTTTGCTTCAGGATTATAACATATGGGTCATTTAATTTCAAACTTATAAATACGTAAAATCCACTTAATATCAAGCTAAAATATTTTTTTTTCAATTTAAAGTATAAATAACCAATCTATATATATAAAAAATTTCGATGGTTTTGTTCGAACGCGAATCAATTCAACACGGAATGTCGGATCGAGGTTCTCTTTGTTGCGTTGAGTTCGTATGAGCCCAAGGAAGGTTTATATGCTAAAAAAATACCACTATGGCCACTCTGGAACCGATTCCGGAGCATCGGCAAATTGTATGGGAAAATTTACGTAAACTCAAGTTTTGATCACAGGAGGCTGAATTGGCAAAAAATCAAAAAACGTCAACAAACGAAAAAATGGCAGAACGAAGTTTGTCGGGTAAGGCTTGTTTTATATAATATTATTAAACCTTTTTCAAATACCGTGAATTGAGTTAAGATGGGGTCTATTTAAGAAATTTCGAATTATTTTTCAGAAATTTCCAAAACCAGTTAAGAAAGAAAAAATACCCTAGCTTTCGTTAAAAACTGAACCAGGTTTTAAAAATTAAAACACATCTATTAAACCTTCTCATGCTTATTCAAACAAGTGGGGTCAGTCGTTGCAGTGGCGTCACTAAAAGCCCTTGGGCTCTTTTCCACAGCACGTGTGTGTGTGTCTTGTGATGTTTGTGTGTCCTAGTCCGGAATGTGGAACGCCCAAGCCAAGAGCTCAAACAAAAATAATAATAATAATGATGCCAATACACGTGCAAAAGGTAGAACGCCGAGTTGTTGAGCCTCCTAGACCTCACTTTTCTCCTAGCCCCGGACTAGCCAAGACGTGACGCGAAGGTTGATACGACCCGACCCCTCTTTGCGCTGCACAGTCCGCAGTAGTGAAATATAGAGAGGAGAAAGGTGCGGTGGAAAGAGCAAAAGTCAGACCCGAACCAAGAACCGAGCTTAACTCCAAGCCTACTTCGGGGGGAGCGCGCGCAACAAGTGTTTAATGTTATGCTCGGGTCGTTCACTTCATAACTTTTGCATAAATTTTCTCCCTCCGACATTGTTTGCTTTCGTTTTTTTCTCTCTTCGTGTTCTCTCTGCGAGATCCAAGCAACCTGTTGATCGCGCGCACTCACACCAACTTCTTTCCGTGGTATCTTTGATCGCGATGTAATCCGAAAGAGATTTTTCGGGTTTTCTTGCAGCGCACAGAGCCGAATTCCAATCTCAGCGCGCGCATGCTATGATTGATTGGCTTCGTTTTTGGCGGCAACCCGCGCAAGAGAAAAGAGTTTGTGGAAGCCTCTAAATCACACAGCGCACTCGGATCAGATGTGTGTTCCCATTTTGCTTCTTCTTTTCGATTTTCTCGAGGCTTTTGTTTCTGTGTTCTTCTGCTGCTGCTCCTCACCTGGTTGGTCGCGGAACTGCTGATTGGTAGGTAATGGCGCCAAGTTGTGTGTTCGAACAAAGGAAAATAGATGGAGGATCAATCATCGTTGCTTCATCGGCAGCTAGATTTTCTCATTCTTCCGTGGCAGCAGCAGCAGATGACCGAGCGATAATGACATTCAAGAAGCTTTCGAAAGGTGAACAGAGAAGAAGAGGTGCAACATGCGATGATGGGGGTACAAAAGGGCCCCACTCTAAGGGTAAAGAGGGTGATGATGATCATGGTACTCAAAGAAGGGGAAATTATTGCGGTTGGCGCTAAGCGTTTCAACTTCAAGGCCATTCAAAGGTGTTCAGACATGGTGGGAAGCTTGGTTTAAGAGGGTGTACTGGCAAGAATTCAAAAGAGAAAAAGTTTCTAGAAATCCCTTTAGGGAACTCGTGGCCTACTAGGGTGCCATGTGTTGACACCAAACCCAAGCACCTAATGACCGGCGGGCAGACCGAGATCGATCATGATTGCAATTATTTAATATTCACATAATCGTTTAGTACATGGGCTGTCGTCGTCGGTTGTTACGGCACGTGGTCGCGCGCGCGGCCTGCTTAGATCGGGAGTCCAAGGGTCCTTTCCCTTTTTTGCACCCAAGCCGTTGGTTGGTGTTCCATAGCCTACTCTACCGTATTTGCTGGAAAATGGCCACTGGGTGAACGATAAAGAAATAATAATTAATGTGCTTCCGGCTGCTGGTTTCGTCGCTGGTTACGGCCTTCTGTGTTGTTACCTTTGGGGTCTCCCGACGTCCAGGGAAGGTGGTGACACACCGGATATTTGTCGCTGCGTCTGAAGAGCTGCGGGGCGCGTGTTGGATGTTTATGGAAGCTACCTCGCGCTGAATCACCGCGCCCGGCTGGTGCACCAAGAATGGGTAGCGACCGGAGTTCACGGGACTTATCATTATGTGCATTCGTTATTACTGTCATCAACCGTGCCATGGGACCAGAAAGTGAGCAACGACGTCGAGAACATAATCGTTATCTGGCTCAAATTATCGTGGTTCTTGTCTTTACGGCGTGGTTCTGCTGCGCTACAGTTCCTGATCTTGGCGCTGAACTACTTAGTAGATTTGCGTTCGATTGCAAAAATGCAGTCGTAAAATTTTGATTCATAACCCAGGTTGACCGGCTCAGCCGAACAGCAAAAAACCGGCTCAACCATGACATTTCGTCAATTTTTAGAAAGTTTCAAGACTAACCACCTCTTCCCGAAATCGAAGCATGACACCTCTCGAGGAATTTTATAGCCCGGCAGCCCCCGACGACTGATATATCACTGCTGCTGCAGTATTAATCCGAACCGGTTCGACCTGATCCATTTTCGGGTAACCAAAAAAACCGTAAAATGTGCAACCCGGCATTATCTCGCTCGCGGACGCATTAATTTCGTAATCCCCCGTCTCGCGAGATACTTTCGATTCTTGACCTTTGCCGCGTGCCACCCAAATGACAAACGGCCACTGCACCGCCGGACCATCCGGCAACCTTTCACTTGGTGTGCACTTTCTAAACGCACAGGTGGATGGCGTTCATTATATGAGCCGAACGCCGCTCCATTGTGTGCGGAACAGAGACGGAGATTTTGCCATAAATGGGAAATTTATTGGCCGCCACTGAGGAATTGTTCCGAGAGCGCGGAAGTACCTTCGGAGAGATTGTCGATCCCGTTTGAACGGGAAACACAATAGATTCGAGGGGAGCCTCGAATCGATACAGTATATTTAGACGAAACTGCGCCCATATACTGTATGCGACTGTATTTGCTATTGACAGGTGACAGATTTGACAGGGTTGACAATGTGAACTTACCATCAGTCTGAGGAACAATACCGAGTTGTCACCAGGAAGCTGCGCACGAACTCATTTTCTACTTACCAGCGAGCAAAGTGAGCTGTCACTTTCTGCGTTCTCCCGCAGTTGTCATACAGCCTACTACGTTTTTATCGCTTCCGCTTGTGCGGACCACGTTTGGCCCACATACACGCGTGTGGCGAGACCCGGGTCTATCAAAAACAGTGTGAGATGAAAGATAACTTTTTTAAGTGCGAGAGGCGAGATGTTAACCAAAGCTTACGCACGTCATCGTCGCCGTCGTCGTCGGCTTCGGTCTCTAACCTCTCACCAAAACGAGCAACTTTTACGACCGTTTAAGCCCGAACGGAAGAGGACAAGAAATGAGCGCCCAAAGGTCACAACAACCACACTCTCGGAGAAGTTACCCTTAAACGAAAAGTGTTTACAATTCCTCATTTAGTTCCAACGTGGCTTCGAGTCGAGTATGGGGAGCTAATAAAACCACTTAATTCTACCGAGGTCATATATCACCCGAAGCCAACATCACGTGCTCCCTTCGCCAACCCCAATCAGCGCTGTCTAATTCCCGGCCTTTTCGCACTTTATTACAATTACACCCCGCATTAACATGTTACGACCTTAACGAACGAACATTAAACTCATACCGTGTCGTTTTTCTCTTTCTCTCTCTCTCTCTTTCAGGTGAGTGATTTGACCTATTTTCCTGGTATTACAACACGCCAAACGTGTGCTCATACATATGTGAGTGTGTGGGCATCATTTGTCTTTCCCAATCGCGATGACGTCATCGCAGCATCCCGAAAAGAAAACAGAGGAAAACGCGTTATTTTTCCATGCAGTCGTCGGTCCTGTTACCATGCGTCTCGAGGTCGACAACGAGATTACGGCAAGCTGTGAAGTGTGAACAACACGAACTTACACACTCACACCCCCTGCAACTGGACCCGGCAAGGACGACGACGCCGACAGGGTGAAAATGAGGGGGCACCCGAGGAGAAAAGTTCAAACGCGGTGCTTACAAACTGTGAGGAGGGGGGAAATTTTAAGTAAACATCAATTTCTACAAGGGTTTCCGGCGAGGAACCGGCACCAGAGCTGCCGTGCTTTGCTGCTTTAAGGGAAACCTTATCACGGGGGTTCTTTGTATAAAAAGAAAAGTCTCAATAAGGAAAGCGAACTCCCACCGCTGAGTATCCTTTTACGTCTGAGCGGGGATGTTGGACGGGTAAGTTGGCAATTGTTGATCATAATAACATCTTCATTATTACAATTGGATATTTGTGCTTAGTACTTTTTTTTACTACAATTCAAATTTCGAAACCTAACAAATTTAATTTACTAAATTAAAAAAAAAATACAATAAAAAGCTAAAGTGATTTAAAGTTTAATTTGACAGAGAAGTTCACAAAACAAGTAATTCAAATAAATAACAAGAAGTTAAAAAACTTACTATTGTTAATATTTATCAATTTTATGCAGGATAATAATTTGTAGTTTAGAATAAAATCATAGCAGAAAACAAATCTAAGATGTTAAATTATAAAAAAAAACCTAGAAAATCAAAGATTTAAGTAAAATCAAGCAGAAATCCAAAAATCCAAAAATAAAAAAAAACACATAAAGAGATTTACAAAAAATTAAGGCCAATAAATAAAAAAAAACTCAAAAACATCATTTTTTTCACAGAAATATAATAACAAAAAACATATTCAATCAATAAATTTAATTATAAACTAAAAATAATAACTAATTTAGAATAAGGCCGTTGCAAATATTTTTCAAAGTTTATAAAAAAAAGTTGCAAAAAATAAGGTGGCAATTTTTTTTTCAAAAAACTTAAAAAAATTCATATTTTCATTAAAAACTAACTTAATCCACCTATGTGGTTGGTGCCTTCCTCACTTTTTATCAACATTTGGTGACATGATGAGTTTGGACACAAATTCCATCTATTTCACAATAAAAAAATACACAAATGTCACTTAAGCGGTCATAACTTGAAACTGAGCGTTGCCAGATCTTCAAAAAACTCATTACCTAACCAACGATGGGTCGGATGATGGATCCGGACAAATCTTAGGAATATAAAAAAAAGTATAAAAAAAGGTGCAGGTGGTTATGTTACACATGACCAGTATGACAAAGAACTTTGCTAGATGATTGTTGAAATTTTCGATTAGAACGTCCGATCCAAATTTCCCCATGATTCCCTTATAATTACACAAGACAACTCTTTTGTGGTCTATTTCGTGGCTCTGAAACAGGCTGTTTGATTTGTAAAGTTTTAAGACATAATATCAACGTCCTATCGAACTAAGGGGATGAAAATTGCAAGTGGAGCTGAGCTGCCCTATTCAGGGCTCTAATTGATTACGAAATAGTTATTCTAAATTTCCAGAAACAGATTTTAGAAGTTTAACAGTCATTTTTCCCCAACTCTTATGGTTCGGCAAATGTCCCCCCATCGGAACATCCCCGGGGCCTCCGGCCACTTCGGAGTGTGGCCACTACTGCCGAAATTTCAAATTTCATGTCCAGTATCAAAATCCATAAAGTTTGATACCCATATTGTACCAACTCTTATGGTTCGGCAAATGTCCCTCCATCGGAATATCCCCGGGGCCTCCGGCCACTCCAGGTGGTGGCCACTACTGCCAAAATGTCAAATTTCATGTCCAGTATCAAAAACCCTAAAGTTTGATACCCATATTGCCCCAACTCTAATGGTTCCGCAAATGTCCCCCCATTGGAACATCCGCGGGGCCTTCGGCCACTCCGTATTGTGGCCACTACTGCCGAAATGTCAAATTTCATGTTCAGTATCAAAAACCTTAAAGTTTGATACCCATATTGCCCCAACTCTTATGGTTCGGCAAATGTCCCTCCATCGGAACATCCCCGGGGCCTCCGGCCACTCCAGGTGGTGGCCACTACTGCCAAAATGTCAAATTTCATGTCCAGTATCAAAAACCCTAAAGTTTGATACCCATATTGCCCCAACTCTTATGGTTCGGCAAATGTCCCCCCATCGGAACATCCGCGGGGCCTCCGGCCACTCCAGGTGGTGGCCACTACTGCCGAAATGTCAAATTTCATATCCAGTATCAAAAACCCTAAAGTTTGATACCCATATTGCCCCAACTCTTATGGTTCGGCAAATGTCCCCCTATCGGAACATCCGCGGGGCCTCCGGCCACTCCAGGTGGTGGCCACTACTGCCGAAATGTCAAATTTCATGTCCAGTATCAAAAACCCTAAAGTTTGATACCCATATTGCCCCAACTCTTATGGTTCGGCAAATGTCCCCCCATCGGAACATCCGCGGGGCCTCCGGCCACTCCAGGTGGTGGCCACTACTGCCGAAATGTCAAATTTCATGTCCAGTATCAAAAACCCTAAAGTTTGATACCCATATTGCCCCAACTCTTATGGTTCGGCAAATGTCCCCCCATCGGAACATCCGCGGGGCCCTCCGGATTGTGGCCACTACTGCTGAAATGTCAAATTTCATGTCCAGTATCAAAAACCCTAAAGTTTGATACCCATATTGCCCCAACTCTTATGGTTCCGCAAATGTCCCCCCATCGGAACATCCGCGGGGCCTCCGGCCACTCCAGGTGGTGGCCACTACTGCCGAAATGTCAAATTTCATATCCAGTATCAAAAACCCTAAAGTTTGATACCCATATTGCCCCAACTCTTATGGTTCGGCAAATGTCCCCCCATCGGAACATCCGCGGGGCCCTCCGGATTGTGGCCACTACTGCTGAAATGTCAAATTTCATGTTCAGTATCAAAAACCCTAAAGTTTGATACCCATATTGCCCCAACTCTTATGGTTCGGCAAATGTCCCCCCATCGGAACATCCCCGGGGCCTCCGGCCACTCCAGGTGGTGGCCACTACTGCCAAAATGTCAAATTTCATGTGCAGTATCAAAAACCCTACAGTTTGATACCCATATTGCCCCAACTCTTATGGTTCGGCAAATGTCCCCCCATCGGAACATCCGCGGGGCCTCCGGCCACTCCAGGTGGTGGCCACTACTGCCGAAATGTCAAATTTCATGTCCAGTATCAAAAACCCTAAAGTTTGATACCCATATTGCCCCAACTCTTATGGTTCGGCAAATGTCCCCCTATCGGAACATCCCCGGGGCCTCCGGCCACTCCAGGTGGTGGCCACTACTGCCGAAATGTCAAATTTCATATCCAGTATCAAAAACCCTAAAGTTTGATACCCATATTGCCCCAACTCTTATGGTTCGGCAAATGTCCCCCTATCGGAACACCCGCCGGGGACTCCGGCCACTCCAAGTGGTGGCCAATTCCAATTCCCGCTCATGCCGGCTGGCATGTCTTGGCGTGTCCATGCCTCCAGGCTATCTGCTCCCGGGCCTCCAGGCCGTCTGCAAACGGGCCACCAGGCCATCTGCTCCTGATGTGTTCTCGTCGACGGCCAGCAACAGACTGAATTTTCGGGACCGACCGAGCCGAGTTTTGTTAATTTAGATCGGGGACGTATGCCCCGCCTTTTTGCACCCATTCTCCTACATCTCCTTATTCGCTTTTTGCCGCGTCGACGATCCGAAAATTATGAGGTAGAGTGGGGGTGATTTTAGATACATCAATCTCACGTCTCTATATTGACTGATTGGGAAACGTTTGTTCAACCAACCAGCGTGCACCAAAAAGAGGGGAAATTTGCCGAGAGGGGAATTCGTCACGTAACGTTTTCGCTTCGCGAAAATTTTGGATTGACACCCCGTATAGAAACCTTAGGACAAAGTTCTTTGTCAATATCACTTAAGTGGTCATATCTCGAGACAAGGTTGCCAGATCATCAATGTTTTGGACTCATTGGAAAGGTCTTTTGATTATGATGGGTCGGATGATGGATCCGGATATAGTTTACATACATTTAAGTGAGATCCGGCTTCAAAAAAGTACATAAATATCGCTTTAGTGCTCATAACTTGAGACAGGGTTGCCAGATCTTCAACGTTTTGGACTCATTGGAAAGGTATTTTGATTACCTAATCAAAGATGGGTCGGATGATGGATCCGGACATTGTTTACATACATTTAAGTGAGATCCGGCTTCAAAAAAGTACATAAATATCACTTAAGTGGTCATATCTCGAGACAGGGTTGCCAGATCTTCAACGTTATGGACTCATTGGAAAGGTATTTTGATTACCTAATCAAAGATGGGTTGGATGTTGGATCCGGACATAGTTTATATACATTTAAGTGAGATCCGTATTCAAAAAAGTACATTAATATCACTTAAGTTATCATAACTTGAGACAGGGTTGCCAGATCTTCAACGTTTTTGGCTCATTGGAAAGGTATTTTGATTACCTAACTAACGATGGGTCGGATGATGGATCCGGACATAGTTTACATACATTTAAGTGAGATCCGGCTTCAAAAAAGTACATAAATATCACTTAAGTGGTAATAACTTGAGACAAGGTTGCCAGATCATCAATGTTTTGGACTCATTGGAAAGGTCTTTTGATTATGATGGGTCGGATGATGGATCCGGATATAGTTTACATACATTTAAGTGAGATCCGTATTCAAAAAAGTACATTAATATCACTTAAGTTATCATAACTTGAGACAGGGTTGCCAGATCTTCAACGTTTTGGGCTCATTGGAAAGGTATTTTGATTACCTAACTAACGATGGGTCGGATGATAGATCCGGACATAGTTTTCATATAGATAAGTGAGATCCGGCATCAAAATTCCAGCACCTGATTCGCAACTCTGACACTTTTTTAAACGTAACTTTTGAACTACTTATCGGATCTTCAAACAATTCAATAGTGCAGTATGGGGCACCAAAACGAATCGAATGCAACTTGTTTTACTCAAATCAGATCAGCCAGTGCCGAGAAAACTTGGCAAGAATTTTGAGCACCAAGGTGAATACGCACACACACACACACACACACACACACACACACACACACACACACACACACACACACACAGACATTTGTTCAGTTTTCGATTCTGAGTCGATAGGTATACATGAATATAGGTCTACGAGCTGTTTTTCAAAAGTTCATTTTTCGAGCAGGATTATAGCCTTACCTCAGTGAGGAAGGCAAAAGTCTTAAAAATTAAAAAAAAAAGTTAAAAGAAGTCAACTGAAAACAATTTTAAATGCACTTTTCTGCATTAATAATCATATTTAGCATGTTTTGACTCGTTTCAAAATATTAAGAATTTTTATAAAATGCCAGCACATTTTTTTCTATTCAAAAAAATTTAAATAAATTCAAATAAATTTTAATAAATTACCAAATAAATTAAAATAAATTTTAATAAATCAAAATAAATTCAAATAAATTCAAATAAATTGAAATAAATTCAAATAAATTAAAATAAATTCAAATAATTTCAAATTAATTCGAATAAATTCAAATAATCTCAAATAAATTCGAGTAAATTCAAATATATTGAAATAAATACAAATAAATTCAAATAAATTCAAATAAATTCAAATAAATTCAAATAAATTCAAATAAATTCAAATAAATTCAAATAAATTCAAATAAATTCAAATAAATTCAAATAAATTCAAATAAATTCAAATAAATTCAAATAAATTCAAATAAATTCAAATAAATTCAAATAAATTCAAATAAATTCAAATAAATTCAAATAAATTCAAATAAATTCAAATGAATTCAAATAAATTCAAATAAATTCAAATAAATTCAAATAAATTCAAATAAATTCAAATAAATTCAAATAAATTCAGGTAAATTCATATAAATTCAAATAAATTCAAATAAATTCGAACAAAATGCAACTAAATTTACATAAATTTAAATAATTTAAAAAAATTCTAACAAATTCAAACGAATTCAAACAAATACAACCAAACAACTTTTTTTTTTAATTTGAAAAAAAAAGTTTTTCTAACAACCAACATCAACTTTAAAAAATATTTGAAACGGCCTAAATTTATATATTTTTCATAAATTCAAAATTCATGATAAAATTAATAATAATAATAATAAAACAATTCTAGAGTTTTTTTAAAGGTCTTATTAGTTATTGTGTTCCATATGTTTTAAGGACTTTTCAACTTACTTTTTCAAAAGGACATATCAAAATTCTAGATTAAATTTTCAAAAACTCCTATCTGCATAGGAAACCCGTGATTCATAGGTTGTTTTCAAAATTTACTCTAGAGTTATGTGATAAAATTGTACCACATATGTTCAAAACGTATTAATTTGCATTAGAAGTCCATAGTAGTGAATGAATGTCAGAAATCACTAAAGTATCGTCAACAAATCTTCAAAAATCATTATTTTTTTGGCTAAAAGAGACTACAAAACGACATTTCACCCCAGTTTGGCGTCTGAAATATCACGTCACCATGGGGGAGCATTACTTAATTTTTTTCACGCCTCACCGATGATCTATTTAGTACGCACACACAGCCTCCTTGGATATGTTGTTGTCGTCGTTGTCATCTTCTTACTCTCACTGGCCGTGGTGCTCTTTTCCACTTGTTTGTGAGCTTTTCCCTCTAAGCAGGCGTGGGCGTCCACAGTGTTCGTTTTCGCAGTAGCTGCTTCCAGGACTACTGCGACTTGCGTTCGGACCGAAAGGATATTTTGAAAGGTTTGCAGCAGTGTAGAGCTATTTTTAGCCCGACGTCGGTTTATTTTTAGCCGGGGCGCCAATCGGGTGGGAAATTTTCCGCTCTTGGTGTGCGCGTGGGTGCGTGTGATGTGTTTCCTATCGCGTCTAATTACAATTGATCGCCGATTCGCTGAATCGTTACGTTAATGATAATGAAAGTGACAGGTCTGACACTGGCTGACTGGCAGCAGGCGTTGGCACAGTTAAATGTCAGGCACGTTTCAGCGCAGCACAGTTTCCTAGAATGTGTTGTGGGCGGTGGTGGACGTTGTCTCTCGGAATTGTCCGGTACTTTTGGTTCCAGGAAAGAAGCGGCGGCCATTCTGTTACATTGTTGTGATTTATGGCGGATAAAGCACACGGAACAAAGGAATGGCCGCAGTTTGGACCGCGAAGATAATGACATTATTTTGAGAGAATGACGAAAGATCTGAGATATCCGGATCTGGTACGTTTCGCCGAATGTCGTTTCGCCGACGGTCATTTCGCCGAATGTCGTTTCGCCGAATGGTACGTTTCACCGAAAGTCATTTCGCCGAATGGACGTTTCGCCGAATTGAATAAAAATTAACTTTTTTGTATAATTTATGCTATTTGTTCGCTGCAGTGCCATCTTGTAATTCACTCATGCAAACTTGAGAAGGAGTGGCAAGATAATAATATAATAATTTAAAAAAGTAAAGAACGTTTCATGTTTCAAAGAATGCATAAACTCACAGGAATAATACAAATAATTTGCTTAAAAAATTAAGAATGCAAAAACTAACAGAAATTTTTCTAAATGTTATGCTAAAAATCAAAATAATTGCTCATGTTTGAAAGAATGCAAAACCTCCCAAAAATTATAGAAATAATATGCTTAAAAAACTAATAATGCATAAACTCACCGAAATATTTGAAAAGTATGCCAAAAATATAGAATGCAAAAACTGACAGCAATTTGGCAAGAATGCGAAAACTCCCAAAAATTATACAAATAATTTGCTTGAAAAACAAAGAATGCAAAAACAAACAGAATTAATCTAAATTATAAGCAGCCAGTTAAAAGAACTGCTCATGTTTGAAAGAATGCAAAAACTCACAAAAATTATAAAAATAATTTGCTTAAAAAACAAAGAATGCAAAAACAAACAGAATTATTCAAAATTATAAGCAGAAAATAAAAGAACTGTTCATGTTTGAAAGAATGCAAAAACTCTCATAAATAATTTAAAAAAATGCTCAGTAAACAAAGAATGCAAAAACTACCGGAATTTTTTCAAAATGTTATGCTGAAAATCAAAAGAACTGCTCATGTTGGAAATAATACAAAAACTTACAAAAATTATACAAATAATATGCTTAAAAAAACAAAGAATGCAAAAACTAACAGAAATTTATCAAAATTATAAGCAGAAAATTAAAAGAACTGCTCATGGTTAACAGAACGCAAAAACTCACAGAAATAATTCAAATGATATATTAAAACAAGAATGCAAAAAACTAACAGAATTGCATGCAAAAACTCACAGAAATTGTATGCTGAAATTAAATAACTGCTTAAGTTTGAAAGAATGCAAAAACTCGCAGATTTTTTTTCAACTGGATTATTTTTTAAGCGATTATTTATATAATAATACATAAACTTATAAAAATAACATATTAAGAAAAAAAATATTTTTTTAAAAAGATTGCAAAATCACCAAAATACTTTTCAAAATATTTTAATACAATTTGTGTCCATTTTGTATATTTATTATACGATTATTTGTCAATTCGGCGAAACGTCCCATTCGGCGAAACGTCCCATGCGGCGAAACGACATTCGGCGAAATGACCTTCGGCGAAATGACCGTCGGCGAAACGACATTCGGCGAAATGTCCCGCACCCGAGATATCCAAGTAGGCCGGTTCTTGATTTTAGGACAAATGAAGGTGAATATGTTATAGACATGACCAATATGACAAAGAATTCTGGACTGGACAGCAGACTTTTCTAAAAAGAAAAGTAAAACCTCCTGTAATCAATTTTCAATGAAACGGTCATCGACCCAGCTGTGGGCAGCAGAAAATCACCAACCAAGAACGAATGTTTATTTTCTAGTCGGGAAGCAACCCGACATAGAATCAAGACAAAGAAGAAGTTAAAATTCGAAGCATTTCCCGGCTTTGGAAAACATACCGTAGCATCATCATAAATAATAATAATGCCAACCACATGCAGCAGTAGCAGCAGCAGATACAAACACACGCGAGCACGTGCGCGATCGCCGCCAACTTTGTTTGATTTCTTCCACACGAGAGCGATCTCTTTAAATCTTGGGACGCGGCTCCCGTGTGGGGTTGGCACCGTTTGTTTTTGAATAATATTAGGTATAACGAATTAGAATGTGATAAATCCAAATTTTGGTAACTTTGAAATATCTAATACAGTCCAGACTCAATAATTACACAACTTAACATATTTGAAGTTGATGTTAGTAAACGCTCCAGTTTCGTCAAGGTATGATAGATTTGGGAGCCCTGAACTTGCTCCAATCACCACAATTGAATTTTAGTGAATTCCCTGTTATTAAATCATAATTGTAAATTTAAAAAAAAAAATCTATGGCATTATTTTAAGCAACATTGTAAAATTCGTCATACCTTCAAAAAGAACTTGCTCCCAGCCTACCGCGATCGAGTTTCTGCAGGGCTCGGGCGTCCGGTTGGCGAAATGCACCTCATGTACCCAAGAGAAGCCGGCCCCAGACAGTTGGGCTGCCAGGCTGGTTGTAGATATAGATAAATGTGTGTTGGGTTGGGTGGTTTGTACAGTACTACGGTTGCAAAAGTACATATTGTGTAATTTGTGTTATCAGTCATGAGGAAAAACAGGTTCTCTACGGTTGAAACTACCTCTCTAAACATAATAATCGCAAAAAAAAGGCGAACGTCTTGTTCTTGTCGAGGGGTTTTCCACCCTGCGGGGCATATCGCGCATTGACGGGCGTGCGTTGCCAAGAACAACTGGAGGAGGGTGTTAAATTACGTTTTTTTTGCTGGCAGTTTGGTGAAAACAACACAATTAGTAGCTTATCACAGCCACCACCGACCGGTTTGAGCTGAAATTAACGAACCAGTTGGGCGATTCCGGTCGTTGAACTCCGAGGTTCCGATTTCCCGGTTCACAAAAGCCCCAAACTAGTTCAAAAGCGCGCGCGTGATCACCATGATCATCGCACCGATCTCTCCGCGGAGATCGCGATCATCGCCGGTAATCACAGGCTTTTGGGTGCGCTTTATTGATTGGCAATGGCGGTGAAAATTAAATTAGAACGGCACGATCTGCCATAAACTAGCTGCGCCGGCAATTACCCCTCCTGAACTCCCTGATTACAAAGTAGAGCTAATCTAAGCAATCCGCGCTCTTAAACAAATCTGCACCGAAAGTCAATAAAAATAAATGGTTGCGCGCGGCCTACCTAGACCTTGGTTGATCGAGTTCTCGATCGGCTGCTCACGAAATTGGAAATTGCCAGGTCGTCGTCGTCGCCTACTGTAATTGGAAGGATCGCTTCCAGGCAGGCCGGACAATCGCCGCGCGGTGGAGGTTCGAAAAATGATGAATGGACCCGAGCTAGGTCCCCGGGAAAACGTGCACCTTTCTCTTTCGCCAAATTATAGGCCTTTCGCCCCGGGTTCCGCGCTGTCAAAGGATCAAGTGCATTAATTTCCCGCGCTCGGTGGCGTGGAAAACCAATATTATACCTAGGCCGGGTCGGTACGGCACGTTTGTGACCCCGTAACTCGTTCTGGTTGAGCCCTGGCACGGTGGGAAAATCGATCACCGTCGGCTTCGGTTCCACCCTCATCGGTTTGAGGGGCACATAACCTCAAACTTTCACCAAAATTGCCAGTACCTCTGTTCTTTGAAAACTTTTGTTTTGATAAAAGTCAAATTTTATTGTCTTTTTGTCAATTTTAGCCCAATCTCGCAACCATAAACCTATCAATCTCAACAAAACAATACAAAACACTTTCACTGCAGGGTCTCGTCTCAGCATGCCGTGAAAAGTTCGCACAGCGCGCGAAGAATGCACGCCGCGGCCAGCTGCGATCTCACTTCCGGCCATTTCTCTCCAGGGAGAGGGTCACACCGAGCTGCTGCTGCTTTGATTTTGAACGGAAGTGACCACCGGCACCTGTAATAGAGTGTTGCGCAACAATCGGAATCGGACTCGGCGAAGTTCACACCTAAACAAACAAAAGGGGCTTCTTTTCTGGGAAGAGAGTTTGTTTGGTACGATTTGAAAGGCAAATCACTTCTTCGCCGGCGGCGGCTGCCGGCCTGCCATGGTTGACTTGTTGCCAGATGATGTGTTTTGTGTATGGTTGTGTTGCCAGTTGTTTACTTTTTTTCTCCCGACAATATACGCGCCCTGATGGTCAGGTAATGTGTTTTATGTGTGTTATGTTAACCATTTATGACCGTTTCGCGTGCAGCCTGAGTGTGTACCGTCTTGATCTCGATCGAGCTGGGCCCGGTGATCGACGCATGCTGCGATGAAGATGGACGGCTTCTTCCTGCACGGTCTGGTGAACTTTGAATCGCAGCAGCAGGCGGGGTGCAGTATACGGTTATACCGCTTTTCGCTACTGAGGCGTGTACGGCGGTTGCATGGCCAACTGAGGTGATAACGATATCAATTTTTTATTATTTTTATTTTAAGAAACACGCTGCAGTTGCGGGATTGGAACAGCTTGATTGGTTCACAACCGCACAGATTTCGTGCGGTAATTGTGTGGCTTTCGGTTATGTAATGGGATTTGGGGCTCCCCCAGTTGTGCGGTTCAAGTGTGAGTTATCTAAATGGAACAGAGCGCCAGTGGCGCTGAATGACGTTTGGAAGTATAAACACAAAAATTGCAATATATTGTGCATTTGCGATAACGCAAACGTAAGTGCGCAAAACCAGATTTGGGATTCCAGAACGAAATTTCCGTACTACGGTTGTCAATTAAGATTAAGTGTACGCGATTGTTTAGCCCTAATGAATAGAAACAACCTTTACAAGTGGCGTTATTTGATCTCATAATTGATTTTAAGCCGACGTAGACTGTGGACACGCAACCTGTCAAGCTAATTCGACGACAAATCCGCGAATGTCCCATTTGACGTGACAATTTCTCCACGCATAATCGCTTTATTGACAAATCAAAATGTGCGTGCCCGAGAGAAAGTCCACAACAGTAGGCCGCGGCGCGGCGTCTTAATTGTCACTTTTCGTGATCGTCGATCAAAGCGGCCCGTAAAACATTGAAAACCAGCATGCCAGCAGCGGTGAAAAGTGAGGGAGATAAGATTACCGGACTTGTAAAAGTGGCCGCGAGACCACGTGGTTTTCCGGCTAACCACGAGCCACTTATTTGTCAATCAAAACTTCATTACCTGAATTTTTTGTGAGCTTTGTTTGCCTTCCTGTTTTTTTTAGAGGAGAAGGATAAATGAGATTTTAAAAAGGGTTTGACAAAAAAGTACAAAATTGAATTTCCGTTATCTCGGTAGGCTGGGAAATCCCCACCGTGCGTCAAAATGCGTTTGGCCACACACGCCGAAACCGGGTGAAAATTGGAAAGCAATCAAAGTCGGCTGAATTCGACACGCGCTTCGATAAAGATTCCTTGATTCGCTGATTGATCAGCGATAAATCACAATCGACGCGGCGCCTCCGATTTCCGATATTTTGGGGCCACGCGCAGCATAAATTAGCATTCAACTGATTAGTGCTGATTAACGGAGCTTTTTTATGTTTGAGGTTATGTTTCGTAAGTGGGGAAATCTCCAGAGCATTTCATTCGAGTGAAAGATTGGCATTTGACAGATATAACATTTTGGATATTCATACAGATTCGGCTGGTTAGTCGTGGCCATCTACGATTAGAGCAAACACAGAGCGAAACAATCGAGTAACGGCGGTGGCCGGACCATCGCAGCAGGCCGCGCGACGTTTGATTTATGAGGTTGCAGAGGCCGCCCCGAATACAATGTAGATACACAGAGCAGGCCGTGGGTTCGTCTGGACGCTCCAGAATGGCCATGGCCGTGGCTGGATTTCGCTTTCGCACGGTTTGGTGAAGGCCGCAGCGCGAGTTCATTCATTCGCTTCCGGAAGTCTACCTCAGTAGGCCGCGATGGTTCAATCGAGATAGCTGGCGCGTCTAGCCGGCTTTGACCGTCAAATGGGATTGAATTCTGCATCGAGGCTTAATTATAGTGGCATTCCCCTGGTGGGATTTGCTGATTGATGGGCGCATTAACCTTGCATTAAATTTGCAAAGAATTGTTTAAGGTGTCACCGCTGATTCATAACTTGGAATGCTCCCGTCACTTTTCCGAGTCCACGCCCAAACGCCATCAATCGATCCCATTATCGCGATCAGTGTGACTCACGTTGATCCGTCGCTGATCGATGCGTATAAAAGGGGAGTGTTGCGCAACACTTTCAGGTTCTTGAGGTCCAACGCAACGCGCCGCTGGTCACCCCCCTCAGTGGGGTGTGCACCAAGCCGAGTTATGTAATTTGCAAATCTGGCAACTCATGGAGTGACCCACTCGCGGCTATGTGCAAACATCGACAAATTTGACACAAAACAGCACAACCTTTGGACCGTCGCTAATGCCCACCATGTGAGACCGCCATTGAAATGATTTCGGATTACTGACCGCGCGCTGCGCAGCAGGCGTTGCGCCGCGGTGACATTTGCGCGGGAACTGTCAGTGACGGCGAAGATCGTCGGGCGGACTTTCGCAAATCTCCGGTAGATCAAGCTTTGGGTTTTGATTTATTTGTTCGTTCGACCGACGATATTGCGGATTTTTTCTAGCGATCGTAACTTATCCCTTCACTCTCGGGCGCGACTATTGTTATGAATTGGGTCAACGCGCGCGCGCTCAAAACCACCTGGGAATGCTCGTGCACTTCCAGGTTGATCGTCTAGCGCGGCTTGCACTTTCTCACACCAAGCCGGGCCACCACTATCGAAGTAGGCGAGCAGCGGTCGCGCGCGCGAAACTGACGTATTATTAACAACAATAAAAATTGTAGCGTAATTTGCATATTGCTCCAATGGCAGGGGTGGTCAGGCGTTGTTTTGTCTTTGCAAAATTATAAAATAAAATCAAATTAATAACCAGAAATTGTCATTGGTTAACTATTTATTTGGAGACATCATGGAGATTGTCCCTTGTCCACTTAAAAAAGTTAAACATCAACACTCCCTGTCTTCCAAATCCCTTTCCGTGGTGCGCGGTGGAGATGGGAGCGTCCGGCAATGAACTGGCTGTCAAGGTGTTGAGAATCTTGTTAAGGTAGAAATGGTTTTATACATGGCGAAATCCAGTCTACAATTCGCAAAAATCACCATCTCCAAGCGAAGCGAAGAAATTATCATTGGTCGCACTACTTGTTTCGGGTGCATCCTAGACCTTTTACTTTCCCAAAAATAGTCCAATTCCATGCGGAACTTTTGCGGGGATTCTTTGGAGATTTTCCCTCACCCTCTTTAAAGGGTGGATCGGTTTCATTTCTTTCTCCGTATCCTGGCAATAGACTACCATGGTGTTAAAGATCTGTTTTGGTGGATTAGGTCAAAGGCCTATAAAAAACCAGTGGGGCGACATCTATATCTCACTACAGGCAGCTCGCCCGCAGCCAACACCAGCTGTCAACTTCGGCACCAGAACAAAAGGGAGCTGTCAATTACGGCGTCAGCACAAAAGAACAGCTGTTCGTTAAGGAACCAAAACAAAGCAACCGCGCACTGTAAAAAAAAATACAAAAACTGCAGGCATAAAATGGAAAAAAAGTAATTATTGTTTTATGTAAAATTTTTCCGCAATGTACGTTTAAAAGTTAGTGTATGTTTTTGAGGTGATTTTTATCTATTTATTTGCAAAATAAACTACTAAAGTTGGGATTATTAAGGACACATCGGGCCAATAACCTCATTTAATGTTGTACTTTTATCACATGAAACGTTTAACTTATCTAATGTGTAATTTGACTTTTACTACAGTAATTCTTATAACAAAAATTGAATTATTAATAAAAAAATACTTTAGTTTTAACTGTGCGTAGTTTGTGCGCGTTATTAATCTCAATCACCCAAGATGGCGGCCTTTAGCATCCCCCTGGTAAAAACCAACAATTAGTGCGTCCATCCCGGGAATTCCCGGGACAAAATTCCCGGGATTTTTTCCAAAACCGGGAATTCCCGAATCCCGGGATTTTTTATAATTTGTCTCGGGAATTCCCGAAATTGAAAAAACACAAATTTTGGTATGCAATTTCAGATTTGGTTGAGGAAATAGATGACAAGTTGAATATTTAGTAATCTATAAGAATTTTAAAGCATTAAAATTTGTATTCGGCAAATATTTGGTGTTTTTTAAAAGGTCATGCAAACAAAGTTATAATTTTTTTTTGTTTTTTGGGTGTTTTTGAATTTTGTTCAAACGACTATTTCAAAAAAAAAAAAAAAAAAACAACTCTAGATATCATCATTTATTTAGCTTATCAGGGAAAATCGTTAAAATTTTAATTTACAGATCCACAAAATGCCAAGCGATTTGAATATTTTCTATTTAGTTTATATTTTTAAAAGACTGGGTATTATATTCAGGTATATTTATGACATTAAATTTGAAAAAATATATCATATTATATTATTTTTCTTCAAACACCGGAATCTAGGGCAAATCCGGATGAATGTAACGAATTAAACAACTATTCAAGCCATTTTTTCGCATAATGTTTTGAACGACTTCGGTTTAAACAGGAACAAACCAAAACAATTAGTTCACCGATTTCCAAATTTATTTGCTCTACATTCTTCTGTAGCTATTCATACTGTAGTCCCGATTTTCCCTTGTTTTTTTTTACAATTTCAAAGAAATTTTTCAAGTTTTTTTTAGTCATGTCATATAAAAATATATAAGAGAAATATATTTATAAAATTATTA
The DNA here is from genome assembly GCF_016801865.2 of Culex pipiens pallens. NCBI lineage: Eukaryota > Metazoa > Arthropoda > Insecta > Diptera > Culicidae > Culex > Culex pipiens. Next base: position 221,273,684 of record NC_068938.1, read on the forward strand.
TTTAATTTGAATCACACTGGATAAAAATTGTACTTCATGAAAAATATAAAGCACAACAAAGTACAAAAAATATCAATTTTTAATTTCTTTTTGGCTAATTAAAAACTGTCATTCTGTTTCGATTGAAGTGTAAATTATCACCAATTAATATTATTGAGCTATTTCATGATTTTATACTTTTAAAACATAACAAATAATATGAAAACATAGATTTTATGACTGTTTCAAAAATTTCCCGGGATTCCAAAAATATTTTTCCCGTTTCCCGGGAAATTCAAAACCCGGGAAAGTTGGACGCCCTACCAAAAATCAATTAAAAAAACGCTTGACAACCCCTGCCTACTCTAGAGTTCATTTTCCTTTCGCCCTCTCGAAAATGCCGGTGCTTTGCATATCACTCATTTCGCGCGGAGCTCGCCTACTCAGCTTCCCCTCGAACCCCTTTGGCTCGAGAAGGAGGCCGGTTTTCCTTCCCAGGGAAGGCCCCAAAGTTGGGTCGCGACAACGTGTGACTTATTCGCCGCGACCTGGTTTATTGTTGTCTCCCGGCGGCGGTGGCGGTGGACTGATATTGGGCGTTTCCCCCTTCGTCCATGTCACCTAGAGGGGGTGCAATTTTTATATTGTTATTACCTTCCACTTTTTGTACTCCGCCATCAAGTGGGCCTTTCGCTTTCGTAATGAGCTAGGGATGGTCAGTGGATTGTAATCGAGTTGGCTTCGATTCAGATATTCGAAAACAAGGTAATGCACGGAGAAAAATGAGTTCCGAAAATCGTGAAAAGGCGTTCACGAATTTGGGAACCACTAACAAAGTGGTCTCAAGCCTACTCCGGTGGAATCGCTGGCGGCGGTTGGACTCGCAATCCAAAGGTCGTCAGTTCAAACACTGGGGTGGAAGGTTCCTTGGAGTAGAAAGAGGTTTGGGTGCTCTCCCCATTCAAGCCTTCGGACTCCTAGGTTCGAGCAGAAACTTGCAATAGAGACCACAAAAGACCCGGGGGTCGTTAATGTGGATGGTTTATTATTATTATTAACAAAGTGGTCTCCAATATCGCTAAGGGCATCCCTACTGGTGGTAACGAGTTGGCGCGCACGTTGATACAGATTAATCAAGAGTTATAACCTGTAATTAATTGATTTGAAATGTGTTCAACGCGCTGACGTTGTCGTTCGACGTTGTTATGTGTGTACAAATGGGTCCGACAATGCTCGCGTATGATTGTGAGAAAATAAACATGTACCGTTTCGCGTATTGTACCCCATTTTTTTGCACCACAATTAATGAGTATAAATGGCAAGTAACAACAGCAAAAAAGTAAGAGTTTTTTTCGGCTGGTCTCGAACCCCTCCCAGATTACCCAGAGCTATCGGCACGTGAGAAAAAGTCAGTGGCGTGAAACGGGATTCCGCCAAGCACTTGGCAACATCGAATTATGCAAAACAGTTGCACTTTTGTGCAGCTTGGCTGATTTATTCCCATCCGATAGTGGTGGGGCTGACTTGGGCGGTGATATTTTCGATGGCACTGAACTTTAAGCGAGTTTTTGGGGCGACAATCAACTTGGTAATTAATTTTGGGAGTGAAAGGTGACATTTATCGAGTTGGATTAAATCTTTCGGTAATGCATTTTTTGGATTCTTTTGAGGCAATATATCTGTACCGCAAGTTCAAATCTCATGGGAAAATGAAATTACCTCACTTTCCATTAAAACCTTCATTATGCAACTCCCTAAGCTTAGTACTACAGCGCCACCAGTTATGAATCACACGATTAGCTAAACCCACTAGCCGGCGACCTGTTCCCCGCCAAGTCTCACGACGTCGCAGCAAAAGTCAATCCATTAACCATTTAACCTGCTGTAAAATCGCCCATTTCATAGTCATATCAATTTCCGGCTACAATGTAGTTCCCCGCCACCGGCGAAGATCCGCCCATTTTCAGTGTTTTACTACCGGCTGGCTGCAAAACGACACGACACAATTCTGCATCACCAGTCTCGATCGTGCGCTTTTTCCACCAGCATTTCCACCAGCGCGACTCTATTCATGAGCACGATTCATTTGTGAAACACAATATTCGGCCGGGGATGTTGACCATGTCCCGGGTGTGTAATTATAATCATCGCGATTCGCGCTCATTCATAAATCGAAACGACCACATGGTCTGCAATTTAGATTCGTTGAGGTTTCCCGCTCGGACGGAGATCATGTGGCACTTTTCTTCGGTGTCGTTTGGAGGCGCTTCCGTTTTAGATGCACGGAAAAGATTAAGAACTACCTAAAAGTATTTTTTTTAATATTTGCAAGCAAATTTTGAGAAAATCTAAAAATGTTGCTAAAATTTCCGTCAAAGTTTCAAGAACATTTCTTTCCGTGCACCAAAGCAGGCCTGTGGAAACTGTCTTCCCCCTTGGTTTGCTGGCCGACCTCATCGAGCATCACATTTCATCAAAGCAATCCGAGACGATTTGTTTCTTTGTGGCGCTTGCTCTGGTGTGGTCAGATCGGTTTGATATTTCCATGCTGGGGTCTTTTTGTGGCACAGTGACGTAAATGCATGTTATTAGAACTGGTCGTTAAGTCAACTTTTATAAATTTAAATTTATGTCTTAAATTTGTATTAATTTTTATTAAATTCCACTACAATTCATCATATTCCAAGCATCCTCCACCTTCATTCACAAGTTCTTTCCCAATCATAAATTCTCGCGAGAGCACGTGCTGCAAGATCCAATTGATCAACGTGGAACTGCTGCGCATTGCGTGCTCTCGAAGAAGGCAAGAAACTCTTCTTGGGGGTGCCCTAGGAAGGAAGTCCCCCTCCTCCCTCTCTTTCATTTCCCCCCCACAGTTGACCGTGAATAATTCGCACTAATGAAACGAATTGGACGAAGTCCGGAGAGCAAAAGTAGAGTTCAAAACGAAGACAAAGTGGAAACAAGATACGGGTCATTCTATTTTTACAACGACTTCTCGAAGTCGAACTCCCTCTTTCGCAAGCCGCAGGCTTGCATGATGATTATTTTTCCAGCTCCAAATAGCATAAATAAGTAGAGTTTCTGTCTCTCTCTCTATCTCTGCAATCCCCAGAGCCGATCCAAACCGATCCTATTTCACGAGCGGGAGAGAGGGCGCACATTTTTTTTTTTCTTATTTCGTTCAACTTTTTTATTTTATACTTTTGCTGAATGAACCTTCCCCCCACACACCCTCCCAAGCCGCCGTTCGTTGCCTACTACGATGATGCGGTTTTTGAGGAGCACGCCAACGACGGGACGGGATCAATGAATGAATGAAAGACGAGTAGGCGGCGGTGGAGTGTAGAGCGAGGGGTGAGCTACTATTACCGCGGGTCGCAGTAGGTGCTAGAAGGGTGGGGAGGAGGGACAAAAAGATGAATGAACGCACGGACGTCCGGTGACGTCGGTATCGGGCGTCGGGACGCCCCGGTGAGTTAGGTTTGACGTAATTCTGCTCTAAATTGATAACTGTTTGAAAAACATATGTTGTAGTTGCAATTTAATTAAACTTCCCTTTTCCGGATAGAATATCTACCATCTAGAATATTAAAACCATCAATAAAAAATTAACTTAAAATTCATTAGACATGTTATAAAATTATTGATTTATTTATTTTATCACATTTTATTCAATGAGAAGAATGCAACTATTGTTTTTACAATAATTGTATTTATGAAAATATCTGTTTTATTACCTACATTCTAAATTAGGGCATTCAAACTCTTGATTTTCTAAAGTTTCCATTATCTGATGGAAATTTTAGACAAAATTGAGAGGATGTCTGTAATATTATCAAAATTATTTTCTCAATATTTCATCTCCACAATATTGGTCGTCATCTTGAATTACAAATTACTTTCAATAAGCCGAAGATTCGATAATTCGAAACGATTATTTTCCGAGATCCTCGGATAATCGAGTAAAAGAAAAAAATATTCAGGTTGGTTTGGGACCATCCAATAACCACGTGGACACTTTTTTTTTAATCTCAAACTCCTCCCCCCCCCTCCTGTAAAATTGTCCATTCCAAAAATACTTTTTTTTTATATTTCGTGTGAACAATCACCAAACTCCCAACCAAAGTATCCACGTAGTTTCTGGATGGCCCCTAAGGTACTTTCCATAGAATAACCATAGAAGATTATGCAACGAGTTGCAAAATGTGTGTTTTTTTTAAATTTAGTTACTGGCAAATATTTTTTGCAAAGAAGTTAAATGAGCCTTAAAATAACTGAAAGTGTATTATTAAACCATCTTTTGTTTTTCTTGGACTCTAAAAAATTTTATGTTTATGTCACTCACCAAAAAATATATTTTTTTCAAAAAACATTGAAATTTAATGAAAGTTTACGTAAAATTGACTCAAAACTATTAAAAATGCATTTTCCTGCGTTGATAATCATTTTTAGCGTGATTCAACTAGTTTAAAAAAAACTTTGATTTTTTGTAACATTCCATTGTCCGCAAAAACGTTGAGTTTTGGTTCGAGGGACAATTTTAAACAAACATTTTCAGCGGCCTTATTTTGAGTTAAAAAAAAGTTACAAAGACTAAGCCATTATCCTTTTTGCTATTTTTCTGTAGTTGTGGTCCTTTTGAAATGTTAGTCTTGAATTAAAAAAATGTGGTTTAAGAAAAGATCGGGAAATTTCTCGAATGTTTCCTATTTTACAATTGAAAATCGGACCATTGGTTGCTCAATTAGAAAATGAGTTGTTTGGGTAAGACAATAATTAAAAAAAAATGAAGAACTTCGACTATTTTCAAAAAGTTACCTAAAACTGGCTATAACTTGAAAGTACTGCACTTTATCAAAATTTCACTAAAGTACTTTTTGATTGCAAATTCGATTTTACATCGAAAAATGAAGTTGAAAAATTTCTGCGACCAATATTTCGATTTTTTGAAAAAATCATAACTCAAAAATTTATCTCAAAAATTCATAACTCAAAAATTCATAGCTCAAAAAATTCATAACTAAACAAATCATAATTCGGTCCAAGATTTTTTTTTTCTGGAAATTTCTGAAGGGTTGGCATTAGATGTCCCTTAAAACACATAAGAAAAAAAATAAAGATAGTGTTTTTTGCAAATCAACTTTTAGTGTCAAAAAGGTAAATTTAGAAATCACTTTTTTTTACCGTGTACCATTTTTTTCAGTGTAGTCCTTATCCATACCTACAGCTTTGCCGAAGACACCAAATCGATCAAAAAAATCCTTCAAAAGATACAGATTTTTGAATTTTCATATATAATTTTTGTATGGACAGCTGCCAAATTTGTATGGGAAATTATATGGACAAACTAATGATGCAAAATGGCTTCTTTGGGCATACCAACGGCACCAAAAAAGTTTCAGCCGGATTAAAAAATACAAAAATTAAAATTAAAATAATCACCGATTTCGTAGAGGTCAGTTAGATCCCACTTATCTCCATAAAAAATTATGTCTGGATCCATCATTCGACCAATATTTAAAAAGGTAATTGAAATACATTCTAAAAAGTTTAAATTTTCTGAGGTCAGATCATATTTTTAATAAGTTTTATCCGCATTAAAAACCGAATTCGCTGCGCGCTTGGTTTCCAAAACTCTGAAACTCAGATGAAAATTGTGTCCAGATATATTGAGTGATTCATTTTTGGTAAGTAGTTAAGAAGGCACTTAGGAGGATTAAGTTAGTTGTATTCTCAAATCATCAACATGATAAATAAAAAATAAATAAAATAAAACTCAATTGAATTGAATTTTTACAAGTCAAAATTCTCTAAGGGCAGTAACAAATACAGAACCCCGATTCCAATCAGGTCAACCCAAACCATTCGTCACCCAGAACCGTTAGTCAATTTCTCCAAATCATCGTCTCCGCGCCGGTAGATTCAATTAGAATCCTCCAGACACAAAAACATACACCCACAAAACTCTCCGCTCACGATTTAATGAGCAATCACTCCGTCAACTCCGTTCATTCTTCGAAAAATGGCCAACAAAGTGCGAAACTTTGCTTTTTTTCGGGAAAAGGTCGTGAAATCACGGCGGCGGCGGTGGAATGTCCGCGACGACGATCTGCGTAGCAGAATATTCAAATTAAATTAGCAAACAGCTAAATGTTTGCGGGGCGTGAGGTCTCGAGTCCAAGTTGGCCTGGACATTGACTCATCTGTTTTTTTTGGAGTCGCGAGTAGCGGTTTTCGCTTACTATGTCACATTTTGACCTGGTTGAGTAAGGTTAGAGGATCTGCCCTAATCAAGTTGTATGACCGCGATGATCGCCGACTTGGAGTCGCAAGTCAACGCCTTCTTGTGTAATTTGTTTTGAAGCTGGTTTCCTTCACCCAATGTTCACCACGCCGCGAGAAGGGGTTGCCATTTTTAGCACAATCCCGTGAAGAGGTAATATTTAATGTGCGCCAACAACAGCTACAACCACAACCAGTTTGGCGCGTTTCCTGGTCACTTTACCGGTGAGGAGTTCATTCACTTGCCGCGGGGATGTCGTCGGTGTGTGGGAAGATGCTGCGATCAATGTCAAGGACAAACTGTGTATTGCGTTCGCGCGCGCGCTCTTCGAAAGGCTCCGTACAAGGAATTTTAATTGAAATTGGTCGATCGATCGCGGCTTAAGTCACTTGTGTTAAGGTGTGTAACCTGTGTGTAAGTGCTGAAAGGGACACACAAGACACATTCCTGGCATTCCTGACTTCCCTTCACTGAGTCATGACCGCGGTGCTGCCGCGCAGCAGCACCCACCGTTGAATTGCAAAGAAATGAGAGTTTGAATATACCTCTATATCTAAGCAGAATATAAAAACCAGCATTTATTCCGCGTGACGGCGACGACGACCAGGTTGCCTGGACACGACAACAACAACAACATCGCCATGGCGACGAAGCCGGCCCAAGTCAGGTCCGCGAATAATAGCGCAGGAACCGTTAGACCATTCAGATATATACGTTATAAACCCCGGCTTTATGTGGTTGTTCAGCCGTGTCACAGTCGTCACTAAATAGTTTCTGGCGGCGAGCGAGGGAAACACGCCGATTCCGTGCCGCCGTCGCCGCGACCAAAGATGGCAAATGACGTTTGGCGACCACCCCGGCCACCAATTGTGGGAAATGGAACCGGAAGAACGACCAAAGTAGCCATTGCTTGATCGATTGGATCCACACATTCGGGGCGGCGTTGCAGCGCAGGTTGCGATCTAGTAGTCTTTCCCAAAAAATTCGACAATTTCTATCCCAAAAGTAATCACCTGGCCTGCTGCGAGCGGGCTCGCGCGTAGAAAGGTTAACGAATCTGGCGTCACCGTCGTCAAATGGCCTGCTGAGATCTTGTGTGCTGCTTACCTTCCGCCTGACAAGGTGTGACACATTTCTTGAATTTTAAGCAACCTTTCCCTGCGGTTTGTGCCTCTGGCAAGAATTTCTGCGCAATTTGATGACTTCGTTTTGAAGCTTACCTGGACGCGGGGGGCTGCGATGAGTCAAGCGAGTTGAATGTCTTCTTCGGCTTTCTTGGGCTGTGGGGGTTTCTCGTAAAACAGATTTGCTAGCGGACGTGACGGGAATTAGATTGTTTTTGGTAGATTGTGCTTTAGACTTTCTTCGTGCAAAAATTGTTGGATTTTTTCCTCTTTTGAGACATTTTTGGCTTAGGTTTTTGCATAACATTATATGGTTTAAGAATCATTTTATTTTTAATTTGTATTTTAGCATAACAGTAAAGTAACTTTGCCGTTGGAAAAATTCCATTTGGATTGCAACAATATCGGAGAATGGTATTTGTTCCACAGACACAGCTTCAAAAATTCGCTGTTCGTTTGTCACCACAATTGGCGCACTTGACGTGGTACATTAACTTATTATATTGTTGATTAAAGTCAGATTTCATTCTGATGGACAATTTCTACCAACAACAGTGCCACAACCTGTTAGCTGATGTCATACATGTTTCTTCGTCTCGTTGATTGAAAGTAACCTGTTGTCATGATGTAATCAACGGTTCCTCATCAATCTATCGATTCCTTTCATCAATGAGTCTCCAATGAGTCCCATCAATGCTCATTATTCTTCGCAGCGGAGAGAAAGGCGCGATCTTCGCGTACTCCAAAAGGTGCTAACCACTCGCGTCAACGGTGTCGTTGACAATGAGCCCCAAACGATGATCATGAATTGCGGCCTTTTTAAATATGCATCAGAAGAACGGTGCGTCGCGCACTTTTCGGAGGATTGCAGCGACTGTGACGAATGCGTAAAGCGTTTTAGAAAGGAAGTTCTTTGTCGGCAAATTTTGTCAAGGTGCCGACTTAGAACGGTTTCGTTGCAACACGTGAAAACGTTTAGTACTCCTCCAAAGGTGGCATGAATAAACAATCAATTTGTTTCGTAGAATGCTCCCCATTAAATTGGGAATTATTACCCTCTTCAACTGTGTTCCGACCACGTTGTTTCGTCAATTGAGAGTTCTCACATTGTAAAACAGTCGGTCCTCGTGGACTGTGGAGTGTATACATTTCGTGTTTGCCTCGAGGGCACTCGAGACCGGCCACTTGTTGCTGCTGTGCCTAATTAAAAACCACTTTCAGCGCAATGCCAAAGAAATGTGTTCCAACTCTTGAGTGAGTGAGGTAGCAGAAAGGCGGCCCGAAAAAATGTACTAAAACACGTCAAAATTGATTCCCTCTCTTCGCTGGCAGGAATAATTATTACGGGAAACGTACGCGGAGGTCCCGCCCGAAATCTCGATCACTCACTTGTGGAACCGTTCACTTTGGGTGGTTTGTAAATGAGCACATTGCGTGCTCAAACTGGGCGAAATGGTCAAAATGTTGCAGATGCTCACAAAGTTGCGTATTACATTTGTGCAACATGTTGCAAATGTTCAAAATGTAGCCATTGTCTACAAAGTTGCATGTTACATTTGTTCAACATGTTGCTTATGGTTGAAATGTTACATTGCAACCAATTATTCAACATGTTCCAAAAATGAAACACGTTTGAAATGCTGAACATGTAGCGAATGATTAACATGTTGCAAATGATCAGCATGTTGCAAATGGTCAACATGTTGCAAATGGTCAACATGTTGCAATTGTTCAACATGTTCCAAAAATGCAACATGTTGCAAATGGTCAACATGTTTCAACTGATCAACATGTTGCAAATGGTTAAAATGTTGCAAATCTTCAAAATGTTGCTTATTTTGAACATAATTCTATTCCAATGCTGGACGTGTTTCTTTTTTTCAAAAATTATTCAAACTGCCACCACCCCACAGTACCGTCAGATTAAGTAGCATTTCGGCAACGAAACAGAAAAAAATCAATCCTGACATGCGTGTCGGACGCTTTTCAAAACCTTCCCCCGACAACAACAACAAAAAATCCCTTCAAGTCAACGCGCTCAAATCGTGCGTTGCCAAGCCGAAGCGAACGAGAAGAAAGTGCGCGAAAGTGTCAAAAGTTGATCCGGAATTCGGACCCCCGCGCCCGAGAACCTGTTCCAGGGAGTGGCCGGCCGCGCATACGCAGATATTGAAAAAGCGCGTATTTTTCTTTTCTCTTGTTTTGTTTAGTCCTCCCTCTTCCAAAACTTGTTCTCGGGCTTGTTTTGGAAGTCAACAACATTAAGGCAACGAAGAAAAGTCATTTCGAAGCGAAGCGAGCAGTTCGAATCAGGTGTTGTGGGGGGAAAAGAATCCCAAATGAGCCAGAAATTCCGTTATGTTATCCCCCCGACGAAGAAGAAGACGACAAAGACGACGACGATCGGTGAGGTCCGGATCACTTTTCGTCGGGGTCACTTTGCCCGGTTTGATAACATCATCGGGCAGATCCTAGCAGGCCGCGCGGCGACTGCGGCACCGCCGAAAAGATTAATGAAACGCGTGACAAGTAGGCGTGTTGCGCGGGGAAAAGGTCGAGGCTTGCTACGATCGATTGAAAGACGCGGCGCGCACGATTGCTGAGATTTCGAACCCAAACAAAGAGAATGTGTGCGCGCAGGGAGAATGATGATGAACGTTCTGACCAGGAGAATGCTGTCACGTCAAGTCGTTGAACCAGCTGGACAAGTCTCGCCAGGGTGAGAGAGTCCTACTTTGGCGAGTCCGCAGAGAACTGGGAATGGCTGAAAATTTGAATAAATATGTCTTTAGTACCCGCTCCCCTTCACCGGGCGCACATACTCTCGGTGGTGACCGTTTGTGGTATGCGGAATTTACTTTTATTTAAATTTATGGGCACAAAAACGTTACACTCGAATTCGAACGGAATTCGAAGTGGGAACCTGACGTTTATTGTCAATACACTTAGAAATGTTTGACGAAGGAATTCTTGGCTGCACCCAAACGAGAAAGATTTGACAAAAATGATAGCGACAGCTTCACCAATACATCTCAACAATCGACGCATCGTAGTTGGCGCTGAGAGGAGAATCAGCAACCTTAAAAAAAAATCCAATCGAATCCAGTAGCACATTCCAGCAACAGTTAGAATCGAGGTCCCACGGTCCCAACTTTGGACCCTCTGCAGGAATTCGTAGCCTACTGCGCTCACCTGATCGCGGTCGCTGAGTCATTTTCATGAATGAAAACATTGCCGGCGCCACCCTTAGCCTTCTATGATTGCAATATGGCGGCGGCGTCGCCGCTGGCGCCCATATTTTGTAACATTGGCCTCCAACTAGAGTGCACAAACAATCAGTCAGTCGTGGGCGCCGCCACCCATTACAAAGAAATTGAGGTCCTCTAACCTCAAAAAGTGTCTTCGCAGAGTTGTTTTCTTTCACTTTGGAATAATAACACAGTCCAACAAGATTTTGTCTCTGAGACGAGTATATGTGTTCCTAGTAGAATTTTGCCTGCTGAATCCGAATCCGGGTCCAGAATTGCTCCAAATGGTCCCAATTTAGAGATACACCCGTTTGAAATGTTAGTTTAGGCCAAAATTAGCTACTTTGTTGACTATTTTACAAAAGAACTATTAAATAAACAACTAAACCAATACATGTATCTTAAAGTTCACGTTTTCCTCTTTCTGAAACACCCCTGGTTTTTAAAATTTGATTGTTTCCACGCATATTTATAGCCATTTTAAAATTATATTTTCAGTTGGTTCTCATTCAAAATTTTCCAACTTGCATGCAAGTCAAATTCTAATTTTAAAATGGCTATAAATATGCGTAGAAACAATCAAATTTTAAAAACCAGGGGTGTTTCAGAAAGGAGAAAACGTGAACTTTAAGATACATGTTTTGGTTTAGTTGTTTATTCAATAGTTCTTTTGTAAAATAGTCGACAAAGTAGCTAATTTTGGCCTAAACTAACATTTCAAACGGGTGTATCTCAAAATTGGGACCATTTGGAGCAATTCTGGACCCGGATTCGGATTCAGCAGGCAAAATTCTACTAGGAACACATATTCTCGTCTCAGAGACAAGAAACATTTGATTTTTTGTTGAACTGTGTAATAATTTTCTCGGATCTGCCACACAATGACGCAAAAGGTCACTTTCTGGGCTTGGTTTTGCATATATTGTTGTCTTGTCTTGAGTGGAAATTTACATAAACCGATCGAGCCTAGAAAAAAAAAAATAAAGAGTCGTAAAAAAAAGGAACGGCCTACGGCGGCCGGTCGATCACCGCAGGAATTCGAAATCATAAATTGGTCTAATGCGTAATTTATATCGTTCTCTAATTGACCAAGCTTAGAGAGATAAACGGCTTAATCGTTGAGCCCGGTAACGGCTTGTAGGTTTTTTTTTTACGATCCGTACATTCAATTGACGTTCGTCGATGGTTTGCTATTTTGACGCAAAGGACATTTTTGCTTGGAATCTGCTATCAACTTATTCTTGAATTTTCAACCAAGTTCATTTGATGTATTAATTTTTTTATTTGGGATTAAATTAATTTTATTAAGCCCTTTTTATTTTTTTTTGTGGTTTTCTAAAATCAATTAAATTGCAATTCTTTTTTTTCTTAGGCCATTGCAAATTTTATTTCAAATTTTTGGTCACCATTCCACCAGTCCCGCTCTTAAAAAATGTCCGAAAAAAATAATTGCCCAAAAAAATATTTTTTGCTGAAAATTTAAAATTTTATACAAAAAAAAACATGTACTGCAAAATACTGCAAAATATTTCAAAATACATTGTACAACGTTTATTTATTTTTGTAGTTTTAATCCAATTGAGCACATTTAGACTATCCGCAAATTTTAAATTTTGGGACACATATCTGAAAAAGACATAAACTTTAGGATTTTTTTTCATAAATTCATTGATATTTTGAAAAATATCGCAACAGTGTATAAAGCATTTTGTGATACTTTTTGCCTAAATATTTTGAAAGTTGGGCTTGAAATTTTAAATTTAGTTTTTTATCAAAGGTAAATTTTAAGTTCCTAAAATATACAGAAATTGTTATCTCCCAAAATCCTTATTTCAAAATTTAGGGGATGGAATTTCTACAACGTTCAACAAATAAACGGAAAATGCAAATTTTATTTCATGTTTGTGTAACTCCGCAACAGTGTATAAAGCATTTTGTGATACTTTTTGCCTAAATATTTTGAAAGTTGGGCTTGAAATTTTAAATTTAGTTTTTTTATCAAAGGTAAATTTTAAGTTCCTAAAATATACAGAAATTGTTATCTCCCAAAATCCTTATTTCAAAATTTAGGGGATGGAATTTCTACAACGTTCAACAAATAAACGGAAAATGCAAATTTTATTTCATGTTTGTGTAACTCCGCAACAGTGTATAAAGCATTTTGTGATACTTTTTGCCTAAATATTTTGAAAGTTGGGCTTGAAATTTTAAATTTAGTTTTTTTATCAAAGGTAAATTTTAAGTTCCTAATATATACAGAAATTGTTATCTCCCAAAATCCTTATTTCAAAATTTAGGGGATGGAATTTCTACAACGTTCAACAAATAAACGGAAAATGCAAATTTTATTTCATGTTTGTGTAACTCCCCCTTCAAAATTTGTCAAAAAATAAAGAGGGAAAAAATTATTGCCTAAAATAGTCTATTTTTACTCAGTGTTGTAAATGAGTGATAGGAAAAACTATCATTTGATGATTTTTGCACCAAAAATCAGTGTTTAAAGCGTCCGTCACTATAGCTTGTGAGTTCTATTCTTTTATGTCGTGATTGGCACAAAGAGCATTCTCTTTCTATCACTCTATCTCTTTTTCTCATTCACGCACACTCGCCGAAGATTCTATTGTTCCCTCAGGAAACCCCAACAAAAGAACGCAAGAGGGGGATTAGGAACCAACCGTGGACTACTTCTCGTTAAAATGCGTTGTCGAATTTTGTTTTGTGACGGCTTTTGTGGCTACGCTCTGTTGAGGTGGGATTACCCTAGTAACATTTTTAAACTTACAGGTTTTATCATGGTTCTGAAAACCCGCATACAACCTGAATAGGCTTTTATGGCCTACTTAAAACCTAAAATGTTACTAGGGTAGAGTCACACGCGATAGAAACCGGCAATTCTTTGTGCTGACAATACCGCGACGGCTAAAAGGGCAGTGAAACTTTGAGAGAAGTGATTTCGGGCATGATAACTGGAGCTGATGAGAACTAAAAGTTCGATGTTTTTTAAACCCTGTTTGGACAGTCCAATCTCTATTATCCGAAGGCCTTGGAAAAAATTTACTTCGGATAATCGAACCGATTTTTTTATTTTTGTCTTATTTTTGATTGTCGAGCTTGAGTTTGACGTCTAAACTTCTCTAAAGTGATTTACAATTTTCAAATCCAAGATGGCGGCTTAAGTGGTGTTGATGAAATACTACGAAAATTCATTTGATAATTTAATAAAATAAAAACCAGCAACCTTGATTAAAATGGTGGCAGAGAACTCAAATTTGATATTAAAAATAAGAAAATAAAAAAATAAGAAAATACAAAAATTAAAAATTAATGTTCGGTTCGTGATTCGATTCGATTAATTGGAATTTAATTCCGGATAATCGACACTTTGGATAATCTTGACTGTACTTGTATGTGTGGACACACATATCGGAAAAAATTACGTCTTTTAAAGAGAAAAAAATATTGACACATTTTTTGGATTAGTTTTGCCAAATTCAAACGAAATTTATTAACAAAAAACACAAATTTACTAAAACAAAATAATTTTGAGTTAAAACTTCTCTGGTCAAGAGGGCATGCCAGCGACGAGTAAAAGCTCACCACATGTGAGCATTCAGATTTAACGACTCATTCAAAACCTGTCCGCTAGTGTCAAACCCCTCGTTCATGGAATGAAAAGCTCATAAAAACATAATTATTATTACAAAATTTGAAACGGAAATTACTGGCAACAAAACGATTGGCCGTTTTTCTCCCGAAGTCTACTACGACCACCGGCGCTCACGTGCCGACTTCAACCTGGCTGCAGTTCCCACGGCCTACTTCGAACCCATCTCCGACTCCGAGCCTGACGCAAGTGTCAAAATTGTCAAATTTATGTGACGCGACGCCGAGTGCAACCTTAATCAATTCTTTTTTTCTAAAAATGGCAAGGGTTCACTTCCTGGCTAACAGCCTTTTTCCATTTATTTGCATAACTGACATATTCCACATTGCACGGGGTGGGACGCACGATCAGTGGTGCTGTCTCGCCAGGCTTTACGACTTTTCGGAGCTTTATTGCTCAATTATTACCGTTTGTCTGCGCGTTTCGAGCATGGCAGCAACCAAGGGTTAACTCATTGTGTGCGCCTACCCTTTATTGACTCCAGTGCCACATTTGAAAAGTGCATTTCCAAGGTTAAAGACCCCCGTCTCATCTCTTCCCAAAGAGAGGTGAGGGGGATGTACTCAGCCTGCTAATTTGCACTTGTTTTTACGAGTATGCAAACATCATCTTTACAGCCACTAAAAACGAACTGCTCAAAAGGGGCAAATTTCCTTAAAGGTAAATAGTGCCCATTCTAATGAGGGAATGCTGATAGCTCAATTAATTCCAAATCAAATTTGCATTTCCTGCTGAATGATTCATGAGGCAACCCGACTCCACAAGAAAGATCGAAGAAACCACGTGAGATCAAGCCGAAGGGTTCAGAATTTTCTTCTTCCGATTGGGGTCGCCGGGGCAACAGGTCCCGCGTGGTGGACTCTCGTACGTGATCGCACGTACGTGTTCCGAAGGGTCTCCAGACACGCGGATGCTGCTGGAACTTTAAAAAGGGCCGCGGCTTGGTGTGGTAGTATCACCACCAGCCTCGAAACAGGTAGAACAACTTTCATTTTTAAAACCTGATATCCCTTTGCACTCTCGAGAGCGTGCTCGAATGCGCGCCTGGTTGTAATTTGCTCTTTTATCATCATCGCTGAGGGCTCGAACTCGGACTCGAACTTGTTGTTGCTGGTGGTTTGTTGTAATCTTGATGCGTTTTTTCTCGACCTTTTTGTTGTGCTCTCTTTCTCCGCGTGGTCTTGGCCGGTGGCGGTACTTTTCCAAAATCGAACATTTTTCCGTCCTTTTTACGACGCGTCAGCTTTTTTGGACGAGATTCGTGGAAGGTTTGTGGGAGCAGGGAGGAGGACTTTGGAAAAGGAGCAAAACGATTACCGTAATTATTTAGTATTTTATGATTATGATTATTAAAAAGGTACATAACAGGCTGATTAATCGGGGGGGACCAGACTGCTGGGAAAAAGTAAAACATTAACTCACTTTGAAGTGACTTTTCTGTATAGAAAGTTTTGACTTTTAAATTTTTAATTGAACATAAATTAAATTTTCTTAACATTTTTGTGAAATTTTGCGAGAAATTTTGTTTAATTTGATGAAATTATGTCTTTCATCGGAGCGGGACATTTATGAATTGGTCTTTAAAAAAACCAAATAAATAAATAATAATAACAATATCTGTTGTTTTCGCATTCTTTTAATGCCTCCGGCTGAAAAGAAAAATTATTCTTTCAACATGAACAGTTCTTTGGGCTAATTAAATTCATTGAATTTACTGATTTATGTTATCTTTTGCATTCTTTTTTGAACATAAATTGAATTTCCCAAAAAAAAAGACAGTGGTTTTTGCATTTCTTTAAACAGTACCAGTTGTTTGGAATATTTGATAGAAAATTTTATTTATTTGTGCGAGTTTGTACCTGATTTTCTTAATAACCAGTTCCTTGAAAATAATGAGCTAAAAAATGTGTTGAGCTTTACATTATTTTCAAAGATAACCAATTTCTATGAGTTTTATAATTAATCATGACCTGATTTAGAAAATTAAATGTTCAAAAGAGAAAAAAAAACTATAAATTTCTGCATCCTATTCAGCGTAGGTACCCAGTTCTTTGAAAGTAAATATCCCTTGGGTGAAACGTCATTTTCGGTGAAATGACCTTTGGCGAATTTTCCATTATACAGATTCGCCTTTATCCATTCTATGTAAAAAAATGGTTGCAATATATGATCAAAAATAAAAATCGACAAAATTTTTATTTGGTATCTATTTTCAGTTCATGTAGGGGAAATACACCTATTCTCATAATTCTAAGCGGTGGTGTATGAATGAAGTTCGAAAATCTGGGGTGTTTCTTGAAATTCACTAAAATCATGAACACTTACCTGTAGAACAGCTTTTTGTGAACATTTCTGTTTAATTTGACTTTTACCAAAAGTTTTTCTTATTGCTTTTACCAGCATTTTACAGAAATATTTTCAAATTCTATTCTAGTCACAAGAGAACTTGCTGTTTTGCCAGTTCATGCTTTTGAAACAAACATTTAGGATTAAATAAACAAATCTGGCACTGGCTCACTCTTATACGCGCTGATGGTGGTGTTGGTGACAGGCCTTTGTGCTTTATTTGCCTTCGCTTTTAGTCAGCCTTCGACGAGAATAGGTTAAGACGTCAAGTGACAAAGGGCGTTTGTTCTTTAGCGTTTGCAAATTAATGACATGTTTTGGGATTATTTTTCATGTTTTTTACATGCAACCAATTTGTCGCAAAATTCAGTTAAAGAAAGATAATAACTCAGAAAAAAGTTACCTCCGAAAAGCAACCCCCAGTAAGAAAACTCCAATTGTTTACCCAAGTGCCGATCCTCGACAGGGAAAAAATCGTCTTGTCGCAACCCTGCTCCAAGATCCACAAATTGACACACTGAAAGAAAGAAAAAAAAACAACAAAAGCAAAATCTCTCCGTCGTGTCGGCTCACGATTTAAACGATTTTGCCCAAATTTGGCCGGTATTGGGAAAAAATTTCAGTTAATGACGGCTCTCCGCTTTGCGGCGGCGACGGTTATCGCAGTAAGCGGCGTGTCATTATCGAGATTTTCGGTGTATACTTCGTTTTCTCACAGGTTATCGATCGACGATCGGTGGCGGTTACGTCAAGTAAAAGGCAATTATTGTTTTGCATGTTGAGTAAATGAGTAAATATGATTTTTTTCATTCCAATTTTTGTCATATTTTATGGCCGACCTGTTTGATTCCCAAATTATCACCCCCTGAAAAGACGTAAAATAATCCCTTTCCCATAAAATTAGGTCACACTGAGTCTGCCCAGTAAGTACGCGTGAATTAATTCCAGTCTCGTCGTCTGGCTTGGGCCTAATTCCCTTTGAAACAGGTCGGTCGAATTCGGACCAGCTCGAACAGGTAGCGCATTCTTGGCCCGTCCTTTTGTTCGCGCCTAATCCAACAATTTATTCGCCCGGCCGTCTTTGATTCCTGGAACCTTTCCCACGAATGAAAAAAAATGTCGTTGGTTTACGACAGGGGACAAAAATCAAACACATAAATAAACATAACTTTTCGGGGTGTTACGGCGTTTGATGCTGCTCGCGCAGCGAGTGACATTTCTACTAGTGTGCCGGCTAATGCTAATTTGGGTCATTTTCACTGTTTTTTTTCAGACGATGCAAGACACACTCAAAATGTCCAGCTACGCGGACATGCAGGACTGGATGGACCGAGACTCGAAGCTCCCGCCGGTGATCCTGAACGACAAGCTGATGACGGACGCGATCATCGGCGGAACGGGGATGCCGATCAAGACTGAGCACTCGTACAGCCTCAACTCGGACGGGGACTCGATCAGCGACACCCTGCCTGACTCGCCGCACAGCCTGCAGAACAAAATGGACGGTAGGTGGATTGACATTTTGCGATTTGGGATGTTTTTCGTCAAATCGATCGCAATAGGTTTTTAAACATGGGATTTTACTGAAAATTGAGTTGCTACCTTCAACAACATCATTTCGACGGAAGCTTCTGTTTGAACAAGTGTCATCAGCTTGATATGTTTTTCAGTTTACAATTATCTTGGCGTGTTTTGCTAGCGTGATATAATCAAGTTTTTGTTTTAGCCACAAATTGGCACAGCTGCTTTTTGGTACTTTTTTTGAACACACAAGCTCCTAAACTGACGTCAATGATGCGCCTCATAGACTCGCCTTCGAATATTTGAAGGTCACATTTGGTAATCAAATCTGTTTCGACTTCGACCGCGAACATCACTTGTCCAAATACAATGTTGCCATCCGCTGGTATTAAAAATGCATCAATTCACCTTAACACGAAGCGATAAGGTGGTAAATAAACATATATGCCAGACATAAAGATCAAGCCTCCTAATCAGCACATGCAGCGCACAGGTACTTTGCGCGAAAGTTTAAGGCCGCAGCGCAGGATTGATCCCGACGACCGTCATAAATTTTGCGCTACTAATGATGGTCCTTTCCCCCGCGGCCGGCCATCATATCCAAGTAGGCCTCGCACTCACGAAATGTCAAGCCATTTGTCCTGGTGGTGGTGGCGGTGTCTAGCCGGACTTAGCCTACTTTGATGTGAGTGTGCGGGTCCGTAACATTAAATTTCCGTGCGATCTTTGATCTGTGGACGCTCCGCGCGCGCTCAGTCTTTATGTCAATATTTGAAGTGATCTTTACCCGAGAAGACTTACTTGTGCGGCTAAGCCTACTTCGACTGGGAACCCAGCGCTCACGGGGATGGCATTTCTGTCGGCACACTCTGAATTTCTTTTATATATCTGTTGGTATGTTCTAAAATGAGAAACGTCTATCAAAATATTACCACCAGACTCGGGGGGCCAATTACGCTCTTCAGCGCCGTTGCCGACGACCAGAGTAATCCAATCCGTGGTCCAACGCACGCAACGAACCGTCTAACCCACAGCCTACTGCAATCAATGCCCGCTCGCGAAGCAAAAAAAAACGAACCAAGTTACGAGCGGGGATTGATCCCTGCGATCGTTCGCACCACAGAAGCGACATTACGGTTTTGCAATTATTTAATACGGAGCTATAAAATTGCCCATTTCATGGCTTAGCGCCGATGACATTTCGAAGGGTGTGCGATATTGATTACATTAGCCTCGTTTTATGGCTGTTTAGCGCGGGGCTGGACGATGAAAGGGACTTAAGCGCGGCTTAATTTAGTACTTGTGGGGAAGATGATGCGCAACAATGTTCTAACATTGTTGCAAGGTGGGTCGAGTTGGCGTCCAGGTGGACTGGAGTTCGAGCCGGATACAATTGAATGTCATGGTTGATTTAGTGGCTTAGCAGGATGCTTAGCGGAATCGTTGGGGTCGAGGCAATTGTTGGGCAATATAATTAATTAGCGATTTCACATCTTTTAGCATTGAACCGGATGGCATTGTGCTGCACTTGATGACGTGAGCCAAGTGGAATTTTTTGCATTCGTATAAAATTGAATTTTTTTTCGGACTTGGCCATAACTCGGAATTGCTGGAAGATTGATCCGACTTGAGTTTGTTTTGGGAGAATATTTCGGAAAAATGCCTATAACCTTTATACTAAATAACTTAATTAAATTTTTAAATAAAAAAAGTGTCAGTTTTAAATTGATTTTAGAGGGAATTTTCAGCAAAAATGATTATTATAAAAGAATATTAAAATCTGACCACCTTGACGTGGAATATCGTCATAAAATTTTGACACACATGATTTCTAGAAAAACATTAAAAACAAAAAAAAACATAATTTCTGCAAAAATTATAAAAAAATATTATAAAGTATCACCAAATGCTTTCAACATTTAAACAGTTATACTACCAAAAAAATGTCAAAAATCAATGAAATTATGAAAATCTTTATTGCTTTATGTTCAATTTCCAAAAAAAATCAAAATAAGCAATTTGTAATTGTTTACATTTTTGCAAATAGACGTTTGTTTGTATTTTTTTTTGCAATAAAAAAGGTATACAAAAAAATTGCCTATGTTTTTAATTATTCTTTTTCCTTTAAAATTTTATTTTTCAAAGTCCAGAAAATTGCACAATTTAAGTTTAGTGTATATCCATTTCCAAATTTAAAACCTTTAAGTGCTCTAAACACTGCTGTCCCTACTCAAACTGTAGTCCCGATTCGCCCCAGATGACGGTACCAATATCTCAGAAACCATTAGGTCCTTTTTTAATGTTAAAAAATGAAACATTTGGAAATTTTCTGTTATTTTTTGCTAAGAAAATATTTTTAAAATTTTGGAATCAAAATAAACATTTTAGAAAGGTCAAATGTTCAATATGATGCCCTTTTGAAATGTGAAGAGTTGATTTCAAAATGTTTTATCATTGAAAATATTTACATTGCTTTTTTTTATTTCTCTTACGATTGAAAATTTCTCAACGCTTTGAAAAAATATTTTCAGGAATGAAGTTAAGTTGCTATATCTTGAATCTTTTTCCAAAATGCGTTGTATTTGTCCTCTTAAAAATAAAAAAAATCAAAAGACTAAAGAAGGTAGGCTAGAGTTTCGAGTGTTGCAAAATCTGCTACCGAAGTAATGTATTTTTGAAATATGCTGATTTTTTTTTAAATAAGTAAGACCGTTGCAAATATTTTTCAAAGTTATTGTATGCTCCCCCCCTTCAAAATTGGTCCGAAAAATCAGGGAGCAAAAAAATATTTTTTCAAAAATCTTCAAAATTTTAATGAAAATAGAAGTCAAATCCACTTGCAATAATCAAAAACGCATTTTTCTGCATTCATAATCATATTTAGCATTTTTAAATCAAATTCCAATGTACAGACCGCAAAACTTTTTTTTGCAAAAAAAATTGTGAATACTTAGGTATTTTGGAAACTATTAATTGCAAAACAACTAGGCAGGTGCAAAATGCATTTTTAAACAAATTGTTCATTCAAATGTGGCTCGTAAATCCAATTTTTTACTTTTTTGGTAAGAGTCGAGGGGCATAAACTTCAAAAAATATTGGCAACGGCTTAAAATACTGTTAGCGGCTTAAACCATTATTAGTTAGTCTGATATTATTTCAAAGCACACTTTTTTAGGGAAAATGTTTAGGACGAGGGGGGGGGGGATGTTATTGCTCTAAAAGAAATATAAATATTTTAAACTCTGTAGCTATTGTCATATTTGTAAAACTTTTAACAATATGATATCAAAGCTTAAAAACCTCTTCATTATTTTTTTAAACTTAAATTGAGTGCTGAAAAACTGATATAGGACAATTATGTGATGACATTTTCGCATGTGAAGATTTGGCTTAACCATTCAAAACTTTTTACTTCTACTTAGAAACTTAGTCAATCAGATATTTTTGAAATATCTTCTCTTAAAATTTAATAATTTTATTAGAAAGCTACTTCCATTTGGAGATAACTTATTTGTTCAAATACATATATTCTCTACGGCAAACAATAATAATTACAGTTATTCCAAACCACTTGTCATTACAACAGACGTTCCACTCTGTCAGCTCCAAATTGCCTCACAAAAAACGAGAAAGATTGCATCAACCAAAGTGCAGTTAACTGGCGACAAATTAATTCAATCGGCCGAGCTTACCGCAGAGATTGATCAAACAATGCGATAGAGAGCCCTGTCCCAAAGGGCCTCAACCATCGTGACATGATCAAACACATCTGTTGGGACCCCCCGAAAAAAAAAAAAAAAAAAAAAACAGTCATAAAAAAGTCAACTTTCCGTCGCACGGCGTGACTGGTGTGACAAATTTGCCTTCATTGAATTCCTCCCACCGTCCAAACGGAGACCCTTTGACATTCTAAGTCCGAAAAAAGTTGAGCGAAAACGATTATATTCAAATTGGATCGCGATGTGGTGCACTCGTTTTTCATCGAACTTCATACGATCACGGGAGTTATTTATTCAAATTGAAACACTTTTTCGATTCCCTTTTTTTTGCGCGTCGTCGTCGTCGTCGTGATTGTTCCTTTTTGTCGATCTTTCGAAAGTCCGTTCAACCGACTCCGACTTGTAATTGCATGCGGTGAGCTCATACCCCATATCGATTGGGTAATACAGCGGGGGCTCTTGAAGCGGTACCGCTTGTTTTATGTCTCAATCAGGTTGCCGCGGCCAACCGACTCCGAACCGGTCGTCGCGGTGACAATTCCGTCCAACCTTACTGGCGGAATTCTGGTCTGCTCGAGTTTTGCATATCTCTCTCTTTCTCTTTCTTCGGGGCGAGATGTTTTTATGTGATTTTATGCTTCTTCACGACGTTCGTCGCAACTGGCCCGCAAAAGTGATTCGCTTGTAAATCGGTCGCCCCCGATAAGATATTACCTAGAAATGTCGGAGCAACCGGCGGAGAAAAGAAATGTGGCGCGAACCGGAATTGACATCAATGATAGCGCGCCTGACTGGGGTCCAAGTTGGCCTTGACGAGCGCACGCGCAGCGCCCGCACGGTTTTTCGGCGCAAATTGCCGGGGCAATCAATCAAAACAGTACAAGCGTTTGCCGACGCCGCCTACTACAAGCCAACTAAAAGCATACTTGAAATGCTCTAATTGAAAAGAGCAGAGCCTGACTCTGGGGCAAGATAACAACGCGCCCAGCGGAAACGGCTTGTTGCGGACGTTCTACCAAGCGGAACCCAACCTACCCGAAAAAGGGTTGATGCGTGAAAACTGGCCCTAATCAAATCAATGAGACTGATTGCCATCATTTTCACCGGGCGCGTAGCCCGGCGTCGTCGTCGTGATTAACGGTTGTGCGCACCTTCTCCGTCGCCTACGCGCGACGCGTCATCGCGCGGCGTCAAGTGGAAGTTGCAATCACGTGCTTCGACTGTTGATGATGGGGGCTCGTTTGCGCACTCATCTTGGCTGCGCTCATCAAGTTGGCCGTGGTGAAAATCGCTCGTAAATCGAGAGCGTTTAACCACTTGAGTAGGCCATGATGGAGTGACGAGTGTGGTGCGGCGCGGGGGGAGGTCCGGGAAAAGTGTAAACAGGTGGTTGTAATTGAGCTGTTATTTGAAGAAATTTGGGTTGCTTGGATCAAAATTTAATTCGTTAACAATTGATGGAAAGTTTTGTAATACAATTTTTAGGAATTTCATCGAAAAACTATGTTTGAGAATCCTTGCAAGAATTCAGTCCAGTTCAATTTCAACTATAACTTCTTGCCAATACCTTTGAAATGGTGATCATCGATCCCTAATCACGAACATAAATCGACATCGGCAGCAAGGTGCGAACAAACTCCACCCAACGCCGTTTCAAAAGATAGTGATCAAGCACTAATTCAGTAAATTACCGCTGAAAGAAAACAAATCGGTTCACCATTAGCGATCGCGATCGTCGTCCTCTTCGCTGCTGCGGGCCGGCCCGATCGTTCAGCGATGATCACCATCAGGCCAAATCACCTCATTATGCTGATCACATTCTTCGACCGCATGCCACTGAACCTCATTCTGCGATCGCTTGGAGGATTAGCATAGCAAACAAGCGCGCGGAGGCTCTCCAAAGAAACCCAATTTCATACCACTGGTCCGGTAAACCACAGAGATTCTATTCCAAGCCCCCCAAGAGTTCAACGCTCTCGTTCGACCCATCTAATTTCACGAAGATTATGTAATTTGAACAAATAACTCATTTTTTATCACCTTTTCTCGGCGGGTTCGTTTTGTGGGTATCTTCCACAAGACCATATACGCACCCCTGGGTTTGTGTGGATATTTAGCACTGTCATAAAAATTAATATATTGTTGAACCTTTTCTTTCCACCTGCCAGCTAATACCATTATCATGATAATCACTTTAAATACCTCTCACCAAACCGATGTTCGTTGACCTTGAAACTTGAAAAACGGCCAATTAACGGATCGTTTAAACCAAAAATTTGCCAATTCCGACTCACCACCCGATCTAGTGATCCAAATTCTCAATATCTCAAGCAATCGCAAAAAAAAACTCACTCACGATCATCGGTGAGTAAGAGAAAAAAATCTCACCACACTCACACTCTCTCCAGGGAGTAATTCCTAACTCGGCGATCGCAGCTGGCCAAGCCATGAAATTACTCTCCAGCACTAAAATTAATTTCTACTTCCGGAGTGTTTCCCTTTTCCTCCCCCATCCCATTCACCACCCCCCCAAAATGGCGCAGCCTACTCGGATAGTCGATGTAAATTATCTCTCTATTTTACCGCTCATTTACGTTTTCCCCCCAATTTGAGTGTGTGCTCGCGCTAGATCATCAAAGTAGGCACTTTTCGGGAGCTCTCGGTGGTGGTTTGCTTGGATCACTCACTTTTTTTGCTCGATCGCAACAACTCGCGGAGTAAAAGTGTTAAATAAGCCTGCTCATTCGGCGAATTTTCGGCCGGAAAGTAGCCGTTAGTGGCTCGAACTAGCTTAAGCCGGGAGGGGTTTTAAATCTTTTGGGAACAAGGGCCGCGCGGCGAAGGGGCGCCCCCCCCTTCCGGAATTGGGCCAGCTATTAAAATCTGGAGGAAAATTGTTGATGTTTTTTCATCGGTTTGTGCCGTATTCTGCTGGGGCAGGCAGCCTTAAACTCCACACACGTTACTAAGTCATTGTTTTATGGCGCCGTGGCCTCGTTCCCAGCACACAGGTCGACGACGAAGACGGTGGTGGAGAGCGAGACAGGGTGGTGACGTCAAAATTAATAATATACCTCAGAGCGCTACCGATGTGGACTCTCGGCTTCGCGAGTTAAGTTAGTTCCGAAAAGAAAATGCAGGCCACGTGAGGAACCGTTACAATTTAGCGCAGGCACGTCGTAAATCGTCAAACCGGTGATAATTGAGTGGAGTGGAGTAGTTAATTAAATTGGAGTTAATTTAGTCATTATGCACATTCTTCAAAATTGAAAAGGATATTGATTAGAAAAAATACCAAGGCTTTTTAAACATTGATTTCTAAAGTCCAGACTCTAATTATCTTAAGTTTAGATTATCCGAAGTTTTGTATGGGATTTCGGTTATTCAAATCACGCACAAACAAAACTCTACAGTCCAGACTCGACTATCTGAAGGCCTTGGCAAAATTTCACTTCGGATAATCGAATCACGAAAAAACAATTTTTTCTTTGTCTAATTTGTTATTGTTGAGCTTTCGTATGACCCTCAAACTACTCTAATATGATTTAGATTTTTTAAATTTAAGATGACGGCCAAAATGGCGATGATGAAATATTTAAAAAACTATTTTCTAATTTAACCATTTAAATTTGACTAAAATTGGTTTGCAGAACTCGAATTTGATGTTTACTGTCAGAAAAAACATATCGTGATTCGATCATCCAAAGTCCCATACAAACCTTCGAATAAGCGAGGCTTCGGATAATCGAGTCTGGACTGTATTGTTTTATTTTTTACATTTGACATCGAATTTCCTTATTGAGTATTAAATTACCAAATGCATTTCCTCAATATTTCATCACCGTCATTTAGGCCGCCGTCTTGGATTTAAAAATAACAAATCCCTTAAGAGTAGTTTAAGCGTTATACTTTAGCTCTGCAATCAAATATGGGACAATGTAAACAAGTCAAGTGGAAATATTCCGATTGTTTAGTTAGAATTACTAAATAACAAACAGTAGAAATCCCAATATATATTTTTTTAATTTTCAATTTTATTCATATGCTTCAGGAGACTAATACAGGCATCATTTGTGCTAGAGTTTATCGAAAATATTGTCAATCAAAATGCCAAAAATCATTTTAAAATGCAAATTCAAATTAACAATCGACAATTACTTTCCTTTTAGGCCGTTGCGAATATTTTTCAAAGTTCAGTCGCCCACTCCTTCTAAATTATTCTGAAAAATATTAAGACAAAAAAAAAATATGTTCAACAAAATAATACAAAACAATAATATATAATAATTATGTAACCTCCTTGTCATCCTTGTTTCCATTATAATATAAATTTAGAAGGAATAGAAAGTTGAACTGACATTTTAAGTATTTGAATGTTCAACTACACATTGATCCTTGCCCTGTTACTTGGATTAATCCCGCAGTTTTCTCTCGCACTTTTGACAACGAAAATTCAAAAAACTAGGCAACTGCTCGTTGTTTATTTACATTTCCAGTCGCAGTTTCCACCAAACTGGACTTTCGCACTTCAAAGCAGCTGGAAAACAAGCGATAAACCTCGGCTCGCTTTGATTATTTTTGAGAAAATCTAAAACTTCCCAAACTAGTTTGACAAGTCGCAATAGTGCAATTGGTACCAGTTATTGAGATTTTAGCTTAACCTTTCACAAGGTATTTCATAAAACGTAAACCTTAACTATTTCGAAGCAAAAAAGCAAATTAAATCGTTCATCTTGGCACCCACTCAGTCAGTTTCACCCCAGGAATCTTACAAAAAAATATCAACTCTTTCTAATTGATCCTTTTTACGGCCTTTCTCCGCCGCGCCGCGCACGGCTCACTATGGTCTCGCAAGCCAAACCAAAACACAAAAAAGTGACAGCTATGATGCACCGCGCGTTGACAGCAGCCTGTGCACCATGATCGAGTGGCTGCACTTTTTTCATTAATAAATTAACAAGCTTTTCCGCGTCTCCGCGCGCGGCATTCGGTGGCACCCGTTGCAAGCAATTTATTAAAACAATTTTCCCTTTATTAGGGGGGTGATTTTCTTCGAGGGGCTGTTTCTGTATTTTTTTGTGAGGCTTTTCTAACGAGCTGATCGCGCGCGCGCGCTCGTCTCGACGCGAGCTGGTTTACAGTGATTGGTGTAGCGTCGCGTCGCGACTGGAAATTGACGTTTTTTTTTCGCGACAATCAACTCAAGAATGGGGGTGCCGATGAAGAGGTGGTATTTTATATTTTTAATTGGACACGTGCTCGGGCAACAGTGTTGCATTTTTGGTGCGCCAATGTGTTCCGGAATTGTTGCCAAGGGACCACATTCTGGTCGATTACGTTATCGTTGGCAGCTGATCAAATTGGCCGCGCCATGTTTGGTACAGATTTTTCTTGGCCTGGCTTAGCAGGCCATGCCGGATTGGCTGTTTATGCAATGTGGTGGGGATTTCTTATCGGATTCTAGAGCAAACAGCTGAAAATTAAGTGTATACACTTGTTCAATCAGGTGTTTTTATGTTAGCTAAGTGGATTGTCCTTGTAACTTGTTTTCAGTACTTTTTCCTACAATAAAATAACTTTATACCTGCATACTGAGCAAACTTTCAAATTAGTTTAAACTCAGCCCATTCCAACAGTGACAACCACTTAGTCCGGCATTCAACTGACGCAACGATGGAAAACGAATGACGGCTGCGTGTGTAATGGACACCTTCTTCTCTCTGCACAGTGAAATGAAACCATTTGGATTGAGCAAACTGTCACAGACCTAGATGAGGCGCCTCCCTCCCCAACTCAGGCAAAAAATACCTGGGAAGAAAGCGCAGAAATTATGTCAATTGTGTTTTTTTGTCAAATACCTCCGCTATTGGGTTACCTTGCGATTGAGCAAAAACAAACCCGCGCCACTTAAAGCTCAAGAAGCTCCCCGAGGCTTGAATCACTGCGAAACAAAAAATGCACTTTCACAGCCACAGTCAGTCAAGACAGTTTGGTATTTGTGTTTCTTTGAAATCGCCCTGCGCGCTGACGACAATTTTACGCAATTTGAGCGCCGTGATTGGTTTGTGTTTGCTCGCCTACTGAGCGAGCAAGGTTACTACGATGTCAATTTTGCGCACAAAAAAATACTAAAAATAGTTTTGAATTTCACCCAATTTTAATCAGGCAAAAAAAGCAAAAAAATATTTTCAACCAAAAAATTCAAAATTTGTTAAAAGATTTAAAAGGATTTATTTGGTTTTAAATCCAATAACTGCTATAAAAAATAAATTAATAATTTAAACAAAAACTTTTTGCAGTGCAGTCCAGACTCGATTATCCGAAGGCCTTGTCAAAATTTCACCTCGGATGATTAAAACATCGGATAATCGAACCACGCCATTTTTTTTACGTTGTTATATTTTTGATTGTTGCGCTTTAGCAATACCCTTAAACTACTTTTAAGTTATTTCGAATTTTTAAATCCAAGATGGCGGCCAAAATAGCAGTGATGAAATATTTAAAAAAAAATTATAACTAAATAGACAATCAACTTTTCAAATTTGACTAAAATGGGGTCGCAGACCTCGAATTTGATGTTAAAAGTAAGAAAAATAAAAAAAAAAACAGGAAATTGGATTCGGGCCATACAAATTTCTGCATTTTACTGTACTTATTCATCAGAATTTCACAAAAATTGAAAATATTTTTAATCGAAATATGTAAATATGATTTTCAACGCAGGGAAAAGCATTTCAAATTGTTTTCAGTTGATAAGACTTCTATTTTCTATTTTTACAGCCATGAAATTATCGGGTTTTCTAAAGTGCTGCATAAACTTTTGCTGTGGGGTCACACAGTTTTAAATTTATAATAGGGTTAAAATGCTTTAAATTTCTGTGAAATTCCGTTGCGCTGCGAAAAGGTTTTTTTCCGGCGAAAAAAAAAAATCGTCAGTTCTTAGATATTTTGAAAACTAATGACTGCAAAACATCAGGTAAGTTCACACATGTGATCAAATAACCTAAAAAATAACCTATTCTTCAGATTACAACATTCCTCAAATTCCCCAAAAACCTCTGATCAATCAACCCATATCACGACGCAGAACGCAAATTCCACCTCAATCCAAACTTTCTCACCCAAGCTCCAAACTCGCATCAAGTTTGATCCAATCGCAGCAAGCCGTCGCGTCGCCACCGAGGCTGTCAATTAAAATCTCCGTGGCTCGTCGTCGTCTCGGTTGCCAGTTTGGTTTGGCTTGGCCTGCCTGGCGATGGCGATAATGATAACGATGACGTCCGGCAAAGATGACGAATGCCTTGTTTTGCTATGCAGCATCGGTGGACGGAGAGTACAGGCTCTGATTGGGCTTATTGAGGCCCGGGATCGCAGCACTCTTTGATTTTTTTTTCTTTCTTTTATTTATAATTATTCAATTAAGAGTTTTCGCTTCCTCACTCTTATTGATTCGTTCACTCATTGGCCATATTGTAAGAGTTGCCGCTCGCGCGGATTTATTATGGTTATTAATTAGATGTAGATAATTTCTGCTTGTCGTCGCATGAAATGCTACCAATTTCCTACCGCGGCGTGGTTTTTCTAGACTTGCACCGTGGCTTTCTTGGATTGGCATGTCGGAATGTCACACGCCGTCGTTGACGGCGGCGATCGCGCAGCAAATAATTGAAATTTTTTGAATCATTAGCCATCGACACGGGGGGACATGGCCTGCTACGATGCGGTTATAAAAATCGCACATAATATTTGTTTGATGTTTATTGATTAATCATCCATTTTGAGCGACCACTGGAGCTGGAGGGCGACTATAAACGGTGGTCATTACTGGAAGGGTTGTTGTTGCTGATGGTCGTAACTGGGTCCCGGCGCAGGTCGTAACCGTGCGGAGAGGCCAGCTGTCAAAGCTGGGGTGGCCTGATTTGCACACACGTGTGTGGATTCGTTGCGCCTGACGACAAATGGAGAGCCGGTCAATAAAAGGGAGACCGTGATTATGCAATCAAGATTTGCGACCACAGCGCGGTGATTGAGTTCGTTAGGAGTCCAGCTGTTGGTGAGATCCGCATGAGTCACCTTCGAGTGAGGATTATTTTTTGGGTCACGAGCGATTGTTGGACCATGGTCACGGTGATTTTGATTCAGTTGTTGCAACAATGTTTCAAACCGTGCATAAATAACTATAATTTACCATAATTTCTTTTTTGAGGGTTGAAACTGTAATATTGAAAAAAGCCATAATAACACTCTCAATAACTCAACCGTGTCACCAATAAATA
This sequence comes from Culex pipiens pallens, assembly GCF_016801865.2. Lineage (NCBI taxonomy): Eukaryota > Metazoa > Arthropoda > Insecta > Diptera > Culicidae > Culex > Culex pipiens. Next base: position 221,303,847 of record NC_068938.1, read on the forward strand.
TTCCACATAAATTTGTCACAAAGTGTCGCCTCGTGCGATACGTGCAAACTTCACTGGTCACCGAGCGTAAGAGGAAGCTGCCATGGAGACACAATCATCGCAGTAGGCCCCGAAGGCGGTTATGGTGGTGGCGAACTTTACCAGCCGACTTTGATTGAAGCGGCGTTGCAAGATTTATTGTCCCTCTGGTTGGAAAGTTTCGCGTGCGCGTACTCGATCTGATTTCGCCGCCGCCTTTGATGGCGATTAAATCTTACGCTGAAAGCGAAAGTTATTGCGACCAGAATCGATATCGGAGCGGTCGAGCGACTGCGATCAAGAATCGTAAGAATGATTGGGACGGGGGGACACGAGGGTGAGGGAAGTCAATAAATCAATCGCGTCGTCGTCAATTGGTAATTATTGGCCGCGCAGCGGCGTGTGCGATGATCGGAGTTGATCCGACTAGGCATGATTAATCGGTTCCGATGGGGGGACAGAATTTATGATTCGTTATGTAATGGTTAAGTGGTTTTGCATGCGGTAGGCTCGAGATTTATGGTTGAGACAATATTTGCTTAGGAAAGTGTTACCATGGCTTACTACGTTGACTGAGCGTTACTATTGTTCTCTCTCCTTACAGACATGGAGGAAGAGTGCTATCCCGCCATCAGCATGAACGGCCAGAACAAGCAGCACATCATTCACAGGCACTCGGGAGGAGGTGGCGGGGTTGCCCACATCCCGGCCATCCTGTCCGCGGCTAGCGGCACAGTGCTCTCCGCACTGAACGGTCCAAATGCCCTCAAAAACTCCGTCGGCGTTGCCGGAGGCTTCAACCTGCTCAGCACACTCCAGCAGCAGCAGCAACTGCAACAACAGCAAGCTCAGCAGTCCCACCAACTGGTGCTCGGGCATCCCATCAGCTTAAACAACAACCACCTCACCATCAACAATAACCACCTCAAGGAGAGCAACTCCGGCAGCAGCCTCCTGCTCAGCTCCGGCTACAGCAGTAAACGTAGCGATTCCTCCTCGTCCAGCTCGGGCAGCGTAGCGTCCGACATCGAAATCGACGAAATGACCGTCAAGGAGGAACCCATGTCGCCTAGCTCGAGCTGTCCTCCCTCGCCAACCGGAGCCGGCGCAAGCGGAACTGTCCTCGGCGGATACTCCATCTCAACGGTGAACCTGGCCAACATGGCCGCCTACACACAGTCCGACCTTGTGTTGGAACACAAGGTAAGATCACAGCTCCAACCTCAACGAGCTCAGTTTCTAACGATCCGATCCTCAACATTCCAGAACGGCACCCTCCAGCTCACACCCGCCTCGCAGAGTCTGCTCAAGAGCCAGCAGCTGGTCCTCAAAAACGGCAACACGATCTGCACAACCTCCGGCGGCACCACCATCGCCTCCCAGCAGCAACCCGCCAAGATCGTCATGTCCAAGCTGAACATCAAGATGGAACCGCAGTCGACGTCCTCCTCCTCCTTCGGACTCCCGCCGACGCCTCCGTCGTCGCTGCCCAGCGACGAATCCGAGGGCAACCAGAGTCCGGAACACCACGCGTCCCCGATGTCCCCGCCCGCCGTCATTTCGGCCGTCTCACCGGGTTGTTCCAGCAGTAGCAGTAGCAGCAGCAGCGGTAGTAGTTGTGGTGGAAGTACACCTTCGAGCAGGAGGACATCGGTTCATGGGGCGTCGTCGTCGTCGGTGACGACTTCCGGATCGTTGACTTCGTCGCCGAATGCTGCCGCGAGGAACGCGGTCGTGGCTGCACAAAATGCGACCACGAGGCAACCGATTCACACCCCGCTCATCAGTAGTCAACCGGTAAGTTGTTTGAAAGCTGGTGTAAGCATTGTAAAACAAGTTGTAAACAAACAGTGCACTCTGCCCATTGTCGTGGCTAGTTTTCTAAGAATTCCACAAAATTTCGGACATGATTCAGAAACTCGCTTTCAGGCCAAATCAAAATACACGACTGATTAATATTTCGTCGTTTACAACTGTCATCGTTGGACCTGTCAATTTTACCCAAGATGATACACTGAAGGTGTTTTCTTCTGCACCTAATGAAACAATTCGCGGAAACAAAAAAAAAAAACAAAATCGCCAAAATTGAAAAAAAAAAAACAAAAATTACAAAAAAGACAAAAATAACAAAAATGACCAAAATGACCAAAATGACATAAATGACCAAAATGACCAAAATGACCAAAATGACCAAAATGACCAAAATGACCAAAATGAACAAAATGAACAAAATGACCAAAATGACCAAAATGACCAAAATGACCAAAATGACCAAAATGACCAAAATGACCAAAATGACCAAAATGACCAAAATGACCAAAATGAGCAAAATGACCAAAATGACCAAAATGACCAAAATGACCAAAATTACAAAAATGACCAAAATGCCAAAAATGGCAAAAATTACAAAAATGACCAAAATGACTAAAATGACCTAAATGACCAAAATGACCAAAATGACCAAAATTACCAAAACGACCAAAATGACCAAAATGACCAAAATGACCATAATGACATAAATGACCAAAATGACCAAAATGACCAAAATGACCAAAATGACCAAAATGACCAAAATGAACAAAATGAACAAAATGACCAAAATGATCAAAATGACCAAAATGACCAAAATGACCAAAATGACCAAAATGACCAAAATGACCAAAATGACCAAAATGACCAAAACGACCAAAATGACCAAAATGACCAAAATGACCAAAATTACAAAAATGACCAAAATGCCAAAAATGGCAAAAATTACAAAAATGACCAAAATGACTAAAATGACCTAAATGACCAAAATGACCAAAATGACCAAAATTACCAAAACGACCAAAATGACCAGAATGACCAAAATGACCAAAATGACCAAAATGACGAAAATGACGAAAATGACGAAAATGACGAAAATGACCAAAATGACCAAAATGACCAAAATGACCAAAATGACCAAAATGACCAAAATGACCAAAATGACCAAAATGACCAAATTGACCAAATTGACCAAATGACCAAAATGACCAATATGACCAAAATGACCAAAATTACCATAATGACGAAAATGACTATAATTGTCAAAATTACAAAAATGATCAAAATTACAAAAATTACAAAAATGAGTAAACAATTCAATTACCATGTAAACGCCTAAATTTTAAAAAAGAAACAAATATTAACTTGAAATTCAAACATTACAGAAGGGATCCACGGGCAACCTGATCCTGACGGAGGAGGAAAAACGCACCCTGCTAGCGGAAGGTTACCCCATCCCGACGCGGCTTCCGCTGACCAAAGCCGAGGAAAAATCCCTCAAGAAGATCCGGAGGAAGATCAAAAACAAGGTCGGTTACCCTAAGTCTAACCGCACTTTCAAGCTTCTTACTGACACTTATCGTTTTTTTGCAGATCTCCGCCCAGGAAAGCCGCCGCAAGAAGAAGGAGTACATGGACCAGCTGGAGCGCCGGGTCGAGATCCTGGTGTCGGAGAACCTCGACTACCGGAAGCGCGTCGAGTCGCTCGAGGACGCCAACGCGAGTCTCACGAGCGAGCTAGCCAAGCTGCGGGCGCTCATCAGCCGGCAGCAGGCCGCCCGGAAGATGTAAGGGATCTTTTTTTCTCCTCGCTTTTTTTATAATTTCTTACAAAGTCGTTTCGTACTTTCGCCACGCCGTTAGGGTGGTTAATTTTATTTATTTATATTTTTCGTCTCCTAAAGAGCTTAACGTTGTTTAGTTTTACCTTTTAAAACTGTGTTTGCCCTAATAGTGTTTGACAATTTGTGACGAAAACGCATCTCTGGATTTCCTAAACTGAAACAACAATGTACAAAGTAGATAATTTTAACAAAGATACAATCAAAGCACACGCTGAAAGGTGTTGAATTTTGTTCCACGACGAAGTCGAGTTGATTTGCGCAGCAAATTTCCCCGCTAAACTTGTTGATTTTTTAGTTGAAATTTTCGTGCAATATTTGTTCTTTCTGTTTTGTTTGAATGTGTTTTTCCCCAAGCGTATTGAAAAAATGATATTTATTACAAACTTTGCGCAAATCGCTCGGCCGAGTTCCCCGTTCTACTGCAGGTGACGCAGCATTGCAACAAAAACGACAAAAGATATTAAATAAAAATGTTATAACGATAAAGCAAAAAGTGCATTCCATTAGCCCGTTAGTTAGCCGATGAAAGGTTACGTTTGTTGCGTCCTTTTCAAAGATATGCAAGCTAAGTTCTAGGTTGTAAGCGAATTTGTTTCACAAGAAAAAAAATTACCTTATATTTTGTAAATATTCCAAACAAACACAAAGTTTAAACCCGCAACGCAAAGTTACAAAACTCGACCGAAGATTCCGCCAACCAACGCGATCAAGTGTGCCTTGAACGAGCGATTTGAATTCTAGCGGAAAGCGCGCGAGCGCGCGTTTGCGTTCGCAACGCCTGCTTAGCACGGGCGCGAACCATTCATTCACGAAAACGCTTCACCACCACGTGGAGCGCGCGCAGCGCCTGCTGCGATAGCTTTTCACCGCTCTCAAGAGCGCACACACTGAAAAAAGTTGTTTGCGTAAATTGATTTAAGGAGCCACAATTTCATCGCTAGTTTAAGATTTTTTTTTGTTTTCAAACAAAAATGGCTCTTTTCCAAGCTTCCCTGCACCGTGCGGTACACGCGGTTCTCTCGTACCTCGGGTTTGCTTTGCGCCTGCTTTGTTCGGTTTACACCCGTACCCGACTCACACGAACCGAGGGTATTTTGGTTCATCGTACCAGCGCACCACGACACTCTCGGTTCGCCGCGTCGGTTTTGTGTCTGGCACTCACCCATGGCATGAACCCGGTATATGAGCCAAGGTGCTTCACTCGTTACGAGCCGAGGGACGTGCCGTGGTACGCGCTGGTGGTACAAAACGGGTTCAATACCACGACACGTACCACGGCACGCTGTGTTCATGCCATGGGTGAGTGCCAGACACAAAACCGATGGGGCGAGCCGAGACTGTCGTGGTGCGCTGGTACGATGTACCAAGATACCAATACATAAATGGGTTCAGGCACGTACCGAAGCTAGAAAACCAAACCCGCGGTGTGCGTTGGCACTGGCGCATGGGAAGCTTGCTCTTTTCACTGCAACAAAAAAGCTCACCAAGTTATGAGTAACATTTTACGTTACGCAATCCATACAACGGCTGCAGGAAGAGTGCTTAGACGGTAAGAAGTTTGTTGCTTTTTTGTACATAACCTAGCAAAAGGACTAAATCGGGTACACACATTTCTGTGCTGTAAATAGCAGACATTAGTTAGTTTCAAAATTCATCGCACGCATTGTTTCGGAAACAAAATTCATACAATTTTTTCATGTTGAAATTCATTCGCACTGATTCGCATTACGGAAATGAAAATTAAACGGATTTTTTTTTGTTTTTGTCGAAAATTTACCCCTCATTTTGGCTTTGTCAAACAGTCACTTTCACAAAAGTCTGCCTTGTAAAAAAATGGGAGCGTTTTTAGTTTAGTGTGAGTACTTACCACGGGGAAGTCACGATTAGGTTAACTCTGTTGAATTCAATTGTTGTGTTAGCGTAAGATTTTGGTAGGAAGAGAGCAGTTTTTAAGGTTAGGCGATTTTTTAGGCTAGACGCGAGTAAATATTGGATCACAACCGAAGGAGGACAGAATACAACAAAAATATATTTTATATAAAAGTGTACATTGTAAGGAGAACGAAACCGATAGATTAACCAAATTAAAGTAAAGCTAAGGTGGGCCTAACAAAAGTGGTAGGAAAGGTAACGAAAAGACGTGTCCGCGAGGACATTTTTTGCTAGATTTAACAAAGATCTAAACTTTATTTTTGTGCTAGAAAGAGAGCGGATGAACTGAATGGCACGTAGCGCGCCGGGAAGCATTTTTTAGTAATCTTTAAGGCAGACTGTCGCGAGACTACTTGCGCGAGAGCGAACGAGACCGTTTCTACACTACATTTTGGTTAAAGTAAGATGGCGTCCAGGGGGTGGTTTGAGAAATCACCTTTAGCCGATTTATACATTATTAAATATACATATATACAGAGCTAAGTAGTGGAAAATAACATGAAAATGAAAAATTCTATTTCTGCCATGATGATTAGTTTAACGTGAGTTTAACAAGGAGACTATTAAATCGAGGAATTACTTGTAGTATTTAAGCATTAGACATTTAAAGTTAAAGTGCTAGTTTAAGATGTTAGTTTTAAATTGAGCGCTATTTTGATGACTGATAAAGCATATTTTCAGAACGAACACAATCACACAAACACGAAAAACACACACACAGGCTGAAAAATGCGTCCTTGACACAAGTATCTTCCAATTTTACGAGAAAAAAACACACACACGTACGGCTAATTATTGTGCAATTTACTCTACATTTTCCTTATTTAATTTTGTTATCTATATTTTGTTCATGTTTATTTTCAATATTTTTAAAATCACGAGAAAGCAAACGATAAAATATGTTACCTATATCACACCTTGAGTTTAGTCATAAGCTGATGATATCTTAACTACTTTTAAGCCACCAACGAAACAGCTTTTCCTCTCACATTCACACAAACAGCACATTCACACATTCTGAGACAGTAAGTTTTCCGCCCAATCAGAATCGCGCATACAGGCAAACTAAATCAATTTTAAGCATTTATCGAATGATGTAACTGTATTTATAGCTAACAAAAGCAAGCAAGCATGAATCCTATATAAAAACGAAAAACAAGTGTCCAAATCTTATACACTTAATCAAATAAATACACACACAAAACATACATGAGTAATGAAACCAACAACAAAACACATTCACAATTGAGTCAATGATTCGCAAATGTTTAGTAAATTTATTACTCCCTACCCAAAATGACCCCCCAACCAACCAATCTACTTTATAAAAGTTACTTAAAAACACAGTAAAACAGAAGAAGAAGACGAAGAAGCAAAATAAAACTATACATCTTATTACTGAAAATTCCCAAGTCGTTCATCTAATTCCCTCTTCTCCATCTGAGATTGGCGCAGCGAGAGGAGGGCAGTGCCGAAAAATTCCCTTTTTTCTAATTAACCGATTGTCACAGTCGGAAGCTGCGCTGCGATGATCCCTCGACGGCGAGCTGCATCCTCGCGAAGCGAGTTACCTACTGAAACGAGAAAAATAATAGTTTTTCCCCAAAGAGACTGATGGTGCAATTGCGCTGCATCTCGTCGAAGTACCACCGTCGCGAAACCAGGTCTGGCAGTGTTAGCTGCATCGCATCTGGCTTGGGAAATTCGCAGCATCCGAAAATTCAAGAACTATAACTATTTATATCGTCTCGGTTTTGCAATGCAGTTTTGGGAGGGGAGATAGTTTCGGGGTCAAAATTGGGAACGTGCCAACCGAGCGACGACGGTTGAAGCGACTTGTTGAATGGGGCGAAACAGGGAAAATTTATCAACAGGGTTGTTTCGTTAAGGGGAAGCTTGCGGCGAAATAACGACGAGGGAATAACATTTGTACGGTCGTTGGATAAAGCTTGTACTAAAGAGGGTGAATGGCGAGCAGTAGGCTGTGCTTTGGATTGATTTTGTTTCTGTATTCACCTCGGGAGTTCACCACTTGGGTGGAAATGTGGTGAAGGAAAATCGAATTTTCTTTGCTTGTGGGTGTGTTATCTAATTGAAAATCTATTTCATTAAGAGGCAGTATTTGTAAATATTGCTCGGTTTGTTCAAGAGGTCGTATCGAGGTGCTCCGATTTGGATGAAATTTTCAGCGTTTGTTTGTCTATACATGAGATGAACTCATGCCAAATATGAGCCCTCTACGACAAAGGGAAGTGGGGTAAAATGGGCTTTGAAGTTTGAGGTCCAAAAAACCTAAAAAATCTTAAAATTGCTCGCATTTCCGTAAAACTTCATCAATTCCAACTCTCTTAGATGCATTCGAAAGGTCTTTTGAAGCCCTTCAAAATGTGCTATAGACATCCAGGATTGGTTTGACTTTTTCTCATAGCTTTTGCAAATTACTGTTAAAAATTGATTTTTTTAAAACCTTAATAACTTTTGGCAACAGCCTCCAACACCCATACTCCCATAGGTCAAAAGATAGGTAATTACATGGACTATAAGCCTACGGAAATAACTTTTTGGCCGATCGCAGTTTTTCTCATAGTTTTTCGATTTTTCTAGAACAAACATTTTACAACGTTAGTTTTTGCCCTGTAGGCCGCCATAGCGGCAATTTTTTCTCTCAATTTTGTCATATTCGAAATCCTCGGACAATTTCACGTATGTTATAAGTATTGGAGTTGTAAATTTGATTTAAAATATAATTAAATAAAACATTTTTGAAAAAAGAAATAGATCTTATTTACCCTGTGATCAATACGTCAAATGCTGTATCAAGTAGGCGAAAACCTGTTTTACCCCTAATTAAACAAATTGTTAAAAAATATTTTAATTCATTCTTAATGGCAATTTTTCCAATCAAATTTACAACTCCAATACTTCTAACTTACGTAAAATTGTCCGAGGATTCCGATTATGACAAAATTGAGACTAAAAAGTGCCGCTATGGCGGCCTACCGGCCAAAAACTAACGTTGTAAAATGTTTGTTCTAGAAAATTGAAAAACTATGAGAAAAACTGCGATTGGCCAAAAAGTTAATACCAAAGGCTTATAGTCCATGTAATTACCTATCTTTTGACCTATGGGAGTATGAGTGTTGGAGGCTGTTGCAAAAAGATATTAAGGTTTTAAAAAAATCAATTTTTGACAGTAATTTGAAAAAGCTAAGAGAAAAAGTCGAACCAATCCTGGATGTCTATGGCACATTTTGAAGTACTTTAAAAGACCTTTGGAATGCATCTAAGAGAGTTGGAATTGATGAAGTTTTACGGAAATGCGAGCAATTTTAAGATTTTTTAGGTTTTTTGGACCTCAAACTTCAAAGCCCATTTTACCCCACTTCCCTTTGTCGTAGAGGGCTCATATTTGGCATGAGTTCATCTCATGTATAGACAAACAAACGCTGAAAGTTTCATCCAAATCGGAGCACCTCCATACTACCTGTTACACATTGGTGAAAAACTCGCTCTTAAATGATTTGCTATTTCATTTTCATTTTATTCATTTTTTTTATTCAATCCTTTTTAACAACTTTTATAAAAATCATATATCGTCATCATGGGTGACATTGGGTCTCACGTTAAATAGGGTCTTAAAAAAATGTATGACCCAAACTCGCCCCCAGGCCCAATGTCAACCTTGATGACGGTTCTCAAAAATAGTAATTTATGCAACAAATTTGCAAAAAGAAGACTTTTTCAGCATGAATCGTACATTTATTCAAAGAGAATTTTCCATACAACTTTTTAATTAATTTGAACCTTTCAAAAACATTTAATAACAGTGTGTAAAAAAAAAGTTATAGTAAAATACATTATTAAAAAATTGTTTAAAGAAAATCTAGATTTAACCAGTCTACTAAGGTTTTTGAAAATTGTTCAATTACTGACACTAAAAATCGTTTATGGAATTTATTTGAATGTTTTTATTAAAACAGAAAAGCTTGACATCGAATTTTCTAAAATTAGCTAAAAACTAACTTAATCCACTTATGTGGTTGGTGCATTCCTCACTCCTTTCCAACAATGGGTGATATGTGATGTGATGAGTTTGGACACAAATTTCGTCTAATTTCGTTAAGTTCCGGAATACAAAAAACACACATATCACTCAAGGGCTCATAAGTGGCATCATAAGTGGTCATAGCTTGAGACAGGGTTGTCAGATCTTCAATGTTTTAGTCTCGTTGGAAAGGTCTTTCGATTACCTTACCAACGATGGGTCGGATGATGGATCCGGATATTCTTTACATACATTTAAGTGAGATCCGACTACAAAAAAAGTACATAAATATCACTTAAGTGGCCAGAACTCGAGACAGGGTTGCCAGATCTTCAATGTTTTAGACTCGTTGGAAAGGTCTTTCAATTATCTAACTAACGATGTATAACATGATGATGTTTACTGCCATTTATTCAACTTCCGAAAATATGCGAAAACACATGTTTATACATAACTTTTGAACTAGTTATCATACACACACACATACACACAGACATTTGTTCAGTTTTCGATTCTGAGTCGATATGTATACATCAAGGTGGGTTTTCGAGCTTAAAATAAAAAGTTCAATTTTGGATCAGGATTATAGCTCAGTGAGGAAGGCAAAAACAATTCATTGTTGTTTATGCTTCATTTGTCTAACTTAGCTAATTCACATTTTTATATGGATTTTTTTTATGGTTGTTATTATTGTTTCAAATTAATTTAAAACATATATTTTGTTGGATTTTCATTCCGAAAAAAATACTTGTATTTCGAAATAATTTAAAATACATTAGAAAATTACTAGTATGCTAAAAATGATTAAAAGAACATTTTATTTAAATTTGATAAAACCTTATTTTTCTTTTTTAAGGAATATAAATAGAATTGATATGTCTTTGAGTAATGAGGAATAAGGATTACCAAAATATGACAGCAGTTTAAAAAAAAAACTTTTTCAAAATTTCATGGTAAAAATAATTAGAAAACAAAATAATCATTATAAGCCAGTTCATTCGGTAAAACTCAAATTATTCTTCAAAAATAAAACTATGTCTAAGAAATAAGGGCGCGAAAGGGCGCGAGCATTGAATTGAAACTTTTAAAAATATATTTTCCCCCATTGATTAGTTTTTTAGTCGATTTGGAATTATTTTAAAATATTTTGAAAATTACTGAAATCAATTTCATCAAATGTATTTTTATTTTTATCAAACATTCTTTCCTGATTGCTGAAAAATTATATCTGGTTTGGACATGTCTGCTTAACAAAGAGAACGAATGTATCTAATATTAATGATACCCTTGTGTAAGATTGTAGTTTTTCACGATCGTTACAGTTATTTTAGGTTACGTTTCGTGTAAGATGTAAGAGAATTAACTTATTCTATAATCTTAAATCATTATCTTTTGCTTACAGGGTGGCTTTCATATTTTCAGCTCTTTTATAAAAATGGTATTGGTCACATTTTGGCATTATATTCTTTTATATCATTTAAATTTAAAAAAAAAAGGATGCCTATTTTGACGTAGAAATAATTTGTCCAAAAACACGACCAAAGTTGTTCCCTTACACTACTTTACCTCAAATATGATATAGTTCAATAGTTCTAATAGTTGGTTGAAAAGTAATTGTTGGCAGGGTTTAGTTGTAGAGGGTTAATTTCTTTTTGGACCAAAAGCATAATATTTCATTTCAGTTTAAGTGTACCTAAGTATGAATCGCGAAATTCTTCCCGCTGGCCGGCAGCGAAATTGTGAGAAAGTATAGTTTGTATCAAACGTCGGATATACTAATAAAGCTTATTTCTGCTTCCAGCTAATTTCTGGTTACTGGAGATTGGAATTTCACATAAAATATTTTTTTAATGTGCAGAGTAACATTTGGAAAGGTCGAAAACAAAATTATTCAGATATTATTCTCAATGTGTGTGTCTGCGTGTGTGCAACCAACCAAACGGGACCACGCGGTCGCTTCTTATAAATTGAGTTGTTTCCATGTATTTTAGATTTTGTATTCTATACATGCAAATGACTCGCATAGGCATTTGGACGGTGTTAGATCTGTCGAGCTTCGGTGACCCATTTCTACGCAGTCTAGCCATGCGCGAGGTACCTCAGCTTGAATCGACAAGCCCCGCCCTAAAGAGCGTTTGCATCAATCGGATTCAAACGTTATTCAGAACTTCCGGGCCCTTGTCAAATGGACAAAGGCCCAGCATGTATATAGTTTGTAGTAATAGTATTCCTAATTCTACCAATCCAAAGGACGATGTACTTTGAGTTTTCGTTCATGTTTAGAGTTTCAAAAATTCATATTTCCTTAATTTTCTCGTTGAGAGCAGATGGGAATCGAACCCAGGATCATTCGCTTACAAAGCGAAAGCCGTGACCAGTCAGCCACGGCTGCTCCATCCAGATATTATTCTCAATGCTGGCAAATTGATTCGAATTGTTTTCAGTTGATTATTGACAGTTAAATTCACAACTCATTCCAAAAAATTTTGAAGTTTTTTGAAAAAATAAGCCCTTGATTTTTGCGCTGATTTTTATATTTTTTTTTATTTTTACAGCGACAGCGTACAGCGTTTGATAAAAAATTAGGATTGCTAGAAATATTAAAAATCTAGTATTTTTGTTTCACACAATTGCTGTTAAGCAAATAATATTTTTGACATAGTGCTGAACGTTTCTATGTGTCAACAATTGATTTAAATTTGTGCATGGCACTTTTTAAAAAATAAAAGCAATATTATTTGAGGCTTTAAAACTATGCCCTTTAATAATTTAAATGGAATCCAATGTTCATAAGTATCCAGATTTCGTTGATAGGATCACACATTTCAATAAAAGAGCTGCTGCACCCAATGCAAAACACACCAAACCAAACCTCGAAACCAGTTCTCCGGTCCTGACCTCAGACACAGCATTCCTTGTTTACCTTCTTGGGCGCGTCCATCTCTTTGTGCACTCACTTACTGCGTAGATTTGCGAGCAGTTTTTTCCTCCTCTTATTTCCTTTTCCATACTGTTGTTGCAACATGCAAAAGTTGACTGCAGAAAAAAAGAAACCAAATCCGTGAGCATCATCCCACACAAAACCACGAGAACGAACAGATCACAGCAACCGAAGATAAAATAAAGAGAGAAAAAAACCTGAATGAAGTGCGTTGACTCTCGAACCCTTTTTTTTTGCTTGGCTAACTTGGATCCATCGCGAAACTCTCTCGGTTTGACCCTTTGAGAAGAGTGATTTTTTTTGTTTGTTTGCAATTTTCCACTCTCACACATCTGCAGCAGCCTACTAAGCTGCGAGATTTACCCCCCAACCAGAGGAATGCACTCTCCCATGACGTCACAAGAGGGCCGCAACGACTACGTAGCAGTAGTGGTGTGGTGGGGAAATGGTAGTGGGAAAACTGTTTTTTCTTTATCGCTGGTTTCTACGTTTTTTTTTTTGTTGCTGCGTGTGAAAATTTCCCATCGAGAAAGGGAGTGGCCAACGTGGTCGTCGTGGGGAACTCTTTTTTTCTTTGTGGGTGGAAGGACGATTATGTACTTTTTTGTTTATTCGATATCCTGTTAGGAGAGGGAAAAAGCTTTGATTATTGGATTTTATTGTGGTTCGAAGAACTGTGTTCAACTCAACAATTACAATTATTTATTTAAAGCTAAGGAGTAAGAAGGTAAAACTAATTGTTTCTTAAATAAAGAGAGATATAAAGAAGTAAAGATCTACTTTTCAAACTCGTCATCCAAAACCCATTTGCACCATCCTCCAGATGTTGCGGATAAAACTTTCCAGACAATGAGCAATCATTGATAATTTCATTTTCTTCCCTACTTAACAGCCACTTTCGAGAAAAACTTTGAAGAGTTGATAAAAAAAACCCTCTTCAAGTGTCCGTACTTACCTACGCCCCACTTTTGACTGCCGGATCCACAAAATATCACATTTAATTATTCATTATTTTTCCTACCAATTACCCTGTCGTTCGAAGCAATTTCATAATTTTTGAACCCGTTTTTGCCGTCGTCGTCATGCAAGAAATATCAACCCCTTTTCCTTCAAATATCTCAGCCTAAGGAAAGAGTGAGGGAGGTCAAGGGCGCAAACCCTTTCCTGCAACATTTAGTTTGGCCAAGAAAAAAAAAACTCTTCCAAAACGGGAAGGTGTTCAACCGGAAAAAGAGGATGGAAATTTTATGCAAAGTCCACCCGAAAGCACCGAGATGTCTCCGACGAAACAAATTATTTTTTAAGCACCTGTGTGCGGAGCTTAAGCTGGACGAATCTCCCCGGGAAGATTCGTAATTATAATTTATAAATTTTTAAGCGGAAACCCTTCGTTCCTCATAAACGATGACATCTTTTTCGTGCACGAAAATCTGCAAAAGGATTTTAGTTTGGGGTGATGTAACGAAAAAAAGGGCAAAGAAAAATTGATTGCTCGAGCCGGTGCACTTTGGTCGCGTTAATGTTTTCCTAATGCAATTAGACGTTAATTAATCACAATTCATTACTCACGAGGCGAGGCGTAGACGATGGTTAGATGGAGATATTGCCTCGAGGCTACTTAATGGCTTGTTTTTTCGTCTCGAGACGGGTTGCAGACAGAAGCTTGTTTCAGGAATTTTAGCAATTTGTCAATGCTTTGGGAGGTAAAGAAACAGTTTTCTAGTCCAAACTGTTTTGAAAATTATGTCTTGTTAAAAAAATCATCAATATTTAAAATTGATAACATTAACAATCTTTTATAATTACTAAGTGAGACTTAAACAAATGTTATTTTACATTTTTTTTTGATTTTTTTTTGATGCCTTCAGCTTAATTTCATCAGAAATATATATTTTTACCTTAATTTTTCAAAAGTTTTTTAAACGGTCCAGTATACATTGTTTTTTTTTTTTATTTTCTTTACCTATTTCTTTGAACATTATTAATAAAGAAAAAAAATGTTTTGTCTTTCATGGAACAACATATTTTAAATCTTCCAAGTGGTAGTAGTCAAAAATAGTAGAAATGATAGAAAATTTAATACAAAACCAAAAAAATTAAAGTATTTTGGGCATGAAATAGATCAAAACAAATTAAAAAAAACAGCATATTTTTTTGTTTTAAACGAAACATGAATCAGGCATTCCCAGATTTATCTGGCAACCTAACCTAGCAACACTGGTTGTGATCGAAAATACTCTTTTTTTCAATTCCGTTGTAATACTTCTTGCTTTTCCTGTCATTCTCAAACGATGAAACGGCCTACTCAACACCGCCCACAAATAACATTGCAAAAAGGTACAAGGGGGCATTCTTTTATTACGTAACGCAGGGGGGGGGGGGGGGTCGAAGGCTGTCTTACGCTTCATACATTTTTTTAAAATAATATATTTTTTAGGTGGGAGATCAACAATCCATTTTTTGCATTACGTAATTAATGAACGCTCCTTTTTCAGTATTCATTTGCGTGCTGAAAAGTTCAACTTTACAGCACTTGTATCTTGGACTGTTTTGGAGTTTGATGTCAAATAACATTCAAGCAGTCTGCCCCTGATCGCATAAATGTCCCATATGCATTTTCATCGCTTTTGAGTTATTGATGCAGTTTGGTTCAAAATCGTGTGCCCAAAAGCCTACAACATCCAGTATTTAGTTCTAGAAATCAGGAGGAAATCCAGTTTTTCGTAAAAACATAATATGTAGCCTTATGTGTGGGACAAACTTCAAATTAGTTTTTCTCAGCTTGCTGTTTTTACTTATGGGACATTTATGCGAACATGGGCAGTAGAGTTCACTTAAAAACTCATTTCCAATTTTAAGTGTTTTTTGAACGGTCCAAAATCAGATTATTTTTACAAAAAATCGCCACTTGGTGACAATTTTTTTATTCTGCAAAAGTTGCAGTTTTTGTCACCTACAACATAATCTAATCTAATCTAATCTAATCTAATCTAACACAAACGCAGCCAGTCCGATGAAAGCATGCTGGAAAGTCTTGTGATTAGATTACGCCCCAAGCACTTTTCTTGTCATTATTAATAATTGCAGTACATCCGAGAACACCCGAAAATGCATTGCAAAAATTAAAGCGGCCAGCCCTACTACGTTGTGTTTACCGCAGAGAGGATTCTGAGAACGGATCACATTTCACAGAACCTACAGGGGAGGAAGGAAGCGTGGACATACCGTACCAAACGCTCCTGTTTACAGTTTCATATGTGTTTTGTATTATGTGTTAAGTGTAAAATATAGTGTGGTTATATAATCAATTAATTATAATAATGCAATATAATGATCATTTAATAAAATCCCATCACCTATATATAATAACCAAGCACCCAAGCACACAAACAGCGACACAAAAGAAATGGAAATGAGCATGCAAAAACAAGACAACGCGTCCCCGTGATCAGCGCACTAATGATGCCATTATTTAATTATAATAACCACGCACCCAAGCACACAAACAGCGACACAAAAGAAATGAAAATGAGCATGCAAAAACAAGACAGCGTGTCCCCGTGGTCAGCGCACTAATGATCGCAGTTTTTGTCACCTACAACATAAAAAAAAAACGGATTCTTGAATTTATGTGATAAAAGTTAATTTAAAGTCGTTATAATTTGTTTTTCAGTGTACCTATTTTTACTGAATAATTCTAGTCAATGCCTACAATTTTGTCGAAGACATCGATCAAAAAATTACAATCGATCAAAAAATTACTTCAAAAGTTACAGGTTTTCGAATATGAATTCTTTGGTCATTGGGAAGGATCCCACAAAGTTTGAAACAAATAAAAAATATAAATTAAATCCATTTCTGGTTTTGATGGAGTATTGCTCACCTTTTGAGTCAATCTGCATTTTGGTGCAAAATCTGGTCCCAGAGGTATGATTTTTTGTATTTTTTAGGTGTTGAAAAATGATTTTTTTCAAAAACGATTGAAATTTGCAAATTATTTCTTTTTTATGTATTTTAAAAATACGTTTTGAAAAAAAACATCTCCAACAAAACAATCCTACAATTTTCTATCTGAGTCTTTGAAAATTGGACAAATATGAATAATGAAAATGAATTCTTTCAAGGGTAACCTAATTAGACTGCTATCTTTTTTTGATTATAATTTCAAAATTGGTCCTTAATTAAATAGGGTGTTATATTTTGTTATAAACCTTTTCAAAAGTTATGCTTGATTTTTTATATTATTGTCACATAAAAGGTCAATAATATCCCACAAAAAAAAGATCCGATAGTTTCGAAGACATCGTCAGATGTAAATAACAGGCTATTTATATGGCACTTAGAAAAAACTTATTTTCATCGATTAAAATTCTTAGAATTCTTCTAAAATGAAGTTTAAATTTGTGATTTTATTGCTCATAACGATAAAGCTTTTTTTCTGAGTACAATGACCCTTTGAACGACCGCAAAAGATTTAAAATGGATTTTTAATTCAAAAAAGAAAAAAACAACTTCTCGGTTGACAGGGTTGATCCATCGGAAAAATGTTGTCTTGTCATTTTTTTTGCATTAAAATGACAAAAGGTGATCAGAACATTTTTTAATCGTGTTTTTTTTCAGTTGTGCATAAAAGTTTACATTGGGCTTTAGCACCCATTTATTTTATGTTTTTTAATTTATTTTGGGGTTGCTTTCCATCAAAAAGTATTGAAAATTTGACGATAGATAAAGTTTATTTCTGGAGTTTTTTTTTTTGAAAAGGTCCAATGAATCAAATTTCCAGTTTTTCCATTTTGGGTGTTTTTGAAACCGCCCTGATTCAGGGGTATTAAAAAACACCCAAAAGCAAAAACTGAAAATTTAGTTTATTGGACCTTTTCAAATAAACTCCAGATTTGCAAAAAAGCCATGTATTTTCGTTTATAAATATTTGTTTAATTTTCAAACATAATAATTGGCCTGAAAGTTTTAAGCAGTTTTATATTTTTATATCTTGAAGAAGTATCCATTTAGTTTAAACCTCCAAAAGAGATTTTGTTAACACGATTGATCCCCTTAAATTCCAGCAAAATTACGTTTACTAACGACTAATTTCATCTTAGACAGCTCAAATACAGAAACGGATTCCAGCCAAAGAAATTTGCACAATTATAAATGACTTTTCACTTATCTTACCAGCACCACGAATTCCAATTCGAAATTCTTGTCAGCCAACTGTACCAACTTCTGGCAAGGACACAAAAAGAAGCAACCTCTGCAGAACTTGTCTCAACTTATTCCTTTCGTGAATTTTAAATTTTTCGCGCAAAATTTTCACTGATCTGGAAAGAGTTGCCGTTTCCGTTTGCCCTCGAACAAAGCGCGTCGCCAGTTCACAACACTCTTCTTCAAGCTGGTCTGTCTTTTGCGCTAATGAAAAATAATCGATTGAATTTTCTGAAAATTATATATTTACACAAGCTTCAGCGAACGCGCTATCGAGTGACAGAGTCAGACTTATTTCCAACATTAAACGCAAGGAAAATCGTCTCCCAACTCCGACCCTGTTGTCAAACTCAGGCATCAGAAAGAAGACGACTGGGGCTTCAAAAAGCACCCAGGAGAATTTTGGAAACGAATCTGCCCACACCACCCTTTTTTATGTTTTGAAGGCCCCAAACCGTTAAACTTTTGGGAATAAAAAGCCCGCACCAAAGTCGCGATTCTTCATTTGGAGGAGCTCGAAGTAAGGAAAACCGGCTCTGCTTTGTTGAAAACGAGAAATGATAACAGCCTGATGAGAAACGATGGAAACTATTTCTGGAGAGGGGGAAAAACTCCAACCCCTTTTTCAATTTGGGGCCTGAATTTTAAAGTTGGTTTTGAAAATTTTACGACTTGGGGCTGAGGCTGAGAAGAACGTTTAAAATGTTGAAACACCGAAACTGTTTGCTCTGGGAGAAATCGATTTTAAAATGCTGGGATGAGAAGCAGTAGGCTATGAAACTTTTCAAATGGGGAGTGTGGGATGGAGGGAGTCCTCCCCCCCCCCACTCTATATAACCCCCCTTCCCCACGGTGGAGCAGCACATGTCAGAGCGCATGTCTTCATAAATTTTCCGATTTCTTTAGGTGGTGTCAAGCGGAGAAGAAGACACGGTCGAGTCCTTGAGTTGAGTCCTTGGAAGGAAGCGAGCACTGAGAAGAGCACGAACATGGGTTTGCTGGTGTGTGGCTCCTATGTAATTTGATTTCTTGGAGAAAAAGGTCATATGTGAGAGTTACCTATAGTTACTGTCTGGGTTGTTTTACATACACGGAATTTCTTTTTGGTTTTATGTCGAAGAAAATCTTGAACTTTTGGGATACATGGTTTGAGTAAAATTCGTTTTGATACCACTTTATTTTATACGAATTTTCAAATATTCATAAGAGATAAATGATTAAAATTTTAAAGATTTTCCATAGTTTATTTTCACATTGAAAAAAAAAGCTAAATATTGAATCAGAAAAAAACCGTGCAAATAAATTTTGTTATCAAGTTTGGTAAAGTTTATCGATTTTTCAACTGCTAAAAAGTATTTGTAACTGAATTTTAAGTTTCGATATAAACTTTATATGAAAATATGAATATATGAAACCTGGTTTTCTTTTTTGGTTTGAGTTTTTAATATTTTTGATCTGTTTGGATCGATGAAACTTTGGCCATCATTTCTTATAATGAAAGAAGTTATTTTGCATATTTTACTAAGCCAGAAATTGGATTGAATTGAATAGAATTATTGATTTTTTCTGCTCCCGTTATTATTATAATCCAATTCTTAATAAAGCGATGGATGAAAGGATCTCCAAAACTCTACATTAAAATTTAAGGTAAACAAAATGCAATATTTTGCATATTGAACAAGTACAAGAAATAAACATAAACTGAATTGAATAAATATATATGGCAAAATTTTGTGCAAAACATCAATGATCGGTTTTGTGTTCTCATATATGTTTTGCCTCAAAGTCATAACTTTTGTTATGATGGAAATATTTTTCTTTATTCTTTATTATTCATGAAATTTTTTTAAAAAAGTATTCGTAACAGCCTAAGCCAGTAATAGTACTATTTATTTTTAAGAATTTATATTTTAACTACATTATTGTAATAATTGATTCTATAGAAAACATGTTTTAATGGTTAATTGAAAATTTGAAATACATTCTAAATGATTTATTTCTGACTAGCCCAAAATAGATAAAATTTGAATTGACATAAGTAGATAACTGCAGATTCTGCAGTGCAGAATCGATTTATTCCATTCAATATTTTCGAGAAATGTCCATTAAAGTTAAACATTTAGTGGTGCTCGTCAAAGGGATGAAAATATTATTTTCATTTAACACAGAATATGATAAGGCGTTAAAATTTACGGAACAGTATGGATTCTTAGATTTTTTGTTTGCAAATTTTCGCAGTAGCGTAACTGTCGTTACTAAAATTAAGCTAGTGATTTAAATATTCTACATCAATTCGCTAGAATTGATTTTTTTATACCCTTTCAATATTTTAATTGTAAAACACTAAAACTTTCTCAAAATACCTTATTTTTTTAAATAGTCATTTTCAAAATTTGCAGGTCAAGAGAAATTTGGTATGCATTTTGACTTTGTTAGAGTTTTGTTTTGTTTAATATTCAAATTTTCACATTAATATCGTATTGATTCAAAAATATTTGAATTTTCATATTTTTCTAATTTTTATTATAAATTTTAACTTCTTTAAAGTTTTGTTTGTATAATACTCAAATTTTTAAGCAAAATATTTCTTTTGTCATAATTAACTTAATTTTTACAAAATTTATTTATTTTTTCCGAAAAACTCGATTTTTTATGCAAAATGCGGTATCTAAAAAAAAATTGTGAATATTTGAATATGTTAATTTGTACCCATATTGAAAATTATAAAAAAATTGAGTGTTTTGGACAAAAATACGTATATTTGAGAAACTTTGAGTACCGTCGTCAGGGTTGACATTGGGTTTGGGGGTGAGATTGGGTCATAACAATTTCAGCTTTTTTGTATGACCAAATCTCACCCCAGACCCTACGTCACCCCTGA
This sequence comes from Culex pipiens pallens, assembly GCF_016801865.2. NCBI lineage: Eukaryota > Metazoa > Arthropoda > Insecta > Diptera > Culicidae > Culex > Culex pipiens. Next base: position 221,324,522 of record NC_068938.1, read on the forward strand.
TGACGGTATCTTACAATAAGGATAGTACAATTTTTTGTAAAAGTTTGTGTCTCCCTCGCAAAAAATGGGAGCGATTTTTTTTTTCAAAAAATTTAAATTTTTGTATTTTTTTAGCCCCCCTCCTCGACTCCGGTCAGAGCCGAGGGATAAAAACTTTGAAAAATATTTACATTGGCCTAACAATGAATGATTTTCGCATCTCTTCTATCCTTCGATTAGGCTGACATTCGACTGTTCTTAGTACGCCGATCGTAACCCTTAAGGCGCGTGGTAAATTCCGATTTCATTTTCTCTGAAAGGCTAATTCAATCGATGTCGCTTACGTAAGAATTAAGTCGAAGTCCTGCTCGATCGTGTGATCTACGTTAATCTTGACTGGGCCTAAGCATTCATCATATTTAGCATCCTTTTCTAAACTCGAGATTGACTTCCGCTAACAGCTCAATATCAGTGAATCGTGATCAGAAACGTGACTTTTGTGAGAAAGTTTTGAATCCTGATTTGATATTTTCCTATCAAGATCTCAAGAAATCATCAATCAGATGTGTAAATCGACTGTTTTGTTGTGTTTTGATAAATGTAGAAATCAGTATATATTTGAGCAATATTTTTTTGTTCTAATTTTTTATCAATTTGATTATTGTAACAAATCTCCCTAAAAACGAAACTGGACAAACTCGCAATCAAATACTACTATGACACAAGCACTCTGTTATCCGGACAGTTAATAAATACCACATATACTGTAATAAATAATCAAAAATAAATAAATAAATAACACCGATAGTGACTTCCACAAATAAATATGCCTAAATGACCTCAGTATCCGAAATAATTTCCCAAAATAATCTCTTTTTCGAATCTTTTTGATCAGAACTCCAAAATTAATATTTCCCAAAACAAATCATCATTTTTCACTTAATCAGTACTCCAAATAAATTCTCCTAACATTTATCATCAGTAAATTATTTTTTTCCACATCGGCACCAAATCATGTGCAATATCAATCAATCATAATCATCTCCAGAACATCGTAATCAACTCCATAAATCAGAAAAAATCTCCAAATTCAACGAATTTTACGTTGGGCGCCAAAATGTAGCCGTTGCGATTCGATCGGTTGGAAACGGTGCAGCTTATGCGCCACTCCCGTGAGGGAGACTGCCCGCCATGTTAAATTTGCCCGGTTTGAGACTCTCGAAGAGGTGCTCGGTTGAACTTCTTCCCAGGGAAGAAGCAAGATCGAATCGGCCAGCGTACCAAAGTGACCCACAAGAACGGTACGGAAAGCTCAGCCTCCCGAAAAAGCTCCTCAGAAATCCGCCAGTATAGGACCCCCCGTGCCCGTATGAATCATCATGGGTAGTACCGACACCCGCCACCAGAGAACTTCACGAAGCATGGGAAATACGCAGAACTTTTGCATTGGGGAGGAAAGGACTGGGAACGGACCCTAAAGTGACGGAAGCAGCGCTCCGGATCGACCAGAAAAACTAACACGTGAGCTCATTTTAACTGCAGGGACTTTTATTGAACTCCAGAATAATTACTCATAATTTAGTTGGCAGGGAATCAGAAAAGGTGCTCGTTTATTGGACTAGTCTAACATTTGTATTTCATTCATTGTTCTGTTCTAGCGTCTAGACATCTCCCTACTGTGTGCTTTTGCTCTCCCTACTGTCTACTCTTCGTTCTTCTGTTACCCCGTGCTTTTGTGCTTGCTCCCGAACCTCAAATCTTCAGCTCGTCAGCTGGAACAGCTGATCGCTGACGTCACCGGCAGTCAAGCGGACTGCGGCAGACAAAAGGCACTAGAGTGCGATGTCGTGGACGTGTGGGGCGTGTCAATAAAGGCCGTCACACTCCGGGCGCATGGCAACACGCGCTTAAACAAAATGGACGCCGTCCATCAAAATGGCGTCCGCTCTACGGCCGCAGCCGGAACGGAAAAACGTTCGTGACGCCTTCTGTGGCCGTCACCCTTCACCCGATGAAACTAGAACGGACTCACCGGACTGCTGCTCCTGTTCTCTGCTGCTTGTGGCTGGTTGCTCAGCTCAGGGACGACACGTGGCCGTCAGCTGATAAACAGCTGACCGGAATGCGGGACTCGGCCTTACGGGGTGGCTCGGGCCGGTTCAGACTTTTCCCGGTTCCGCGGCTGTCAGCGTTCAGCAACCGGACAGGAAGCTCCGGCCTTAGGGTTGACTCCGGCCGGGACTAACGATCTCCGCTGTCCTCGTGTGGTGGTTCAGGGACCCTCCCTTCTTCACCGGGGCGATGTGGTGACGGATCGCCTCCTAGCGTGCGCTCACGCTCTTCGTCCTCGTGCTTCGCCTGGTGACGTGCGGCGACAACGAGAAGTACGGTGCGCGGGGAACTTCGTCTCCGTTTTCCTCTGCTCTGCTGCTCGTGTGTTCGCGCTGCTGCTGGACTGGTGCTGCTGCGGGATGGTTAGCGCTGTTGCTAACGGGCGAATGCTGTTCGGAGAAACTCTATGAGCACATGCACGGTTTCTAAATGAGCACGTTACCTTTTCTCCTGTTCGCACACAAATTACACAATTTTAGCACTAGCGCACACACGACAAACTAACGGGAAACTAATAAATGGAAATTTAATTAGTTAACAAAAAATGGAACACGTCACTATACTACATTACATTTTGTACAAAAAGCCAAAAACTTGCGGTACAAAACGCGCACTTCCACTCTCGTTGATAGCTGGGGACAAAGTGAACGAGCCCTGGAGTCCTCAGAATAGGGAAGGTCGCAACGGACGCTCAAGCGGTTTGACCGGAATTACGTCATTCCTTGAGATGCTCTCTGGGTAACTGCGTGCGACAGAAGTAGCGAACTCCCCATCCCTTTTTAGCAACTGTGTTCTCGGGTCTAGCTGTTGTGTTCTCTCACTGAGGTAGTTCAAGATCGGCTCATCTCTCTCAAGAGTCTCTCTCCGGGTCTTAACGCAATCGGTCCAAAACAGGTTGAGTTACCGTGGTGAATACTACAGAGATGTTTACCGAAGAGTGCAAGCGGAGTTTGACTACACGGATTTTATTGCAAAATGTAAATAAATAACATTAAACATTGAAACAAATAAATAAATAATTTTGCCAAACAGGCCAACTGTTACAAAAAATACGTTATTTTTGAAAGCTTGAGTATTTTACAAAAAAAATACTAATGAAGCGAAAATGCTTACAAAATTTACTCATCTTGCAAATTAAAAAAAAGAGTTTTTTCGAAAAAAAATACAGTATTAAATTTGAGTTTTTTCGTAAAAATTAAGTTAATTTGAGAATTCAAAAAAAAGTCAAGTAATATTAGAAATATTTTAAAGTTTGAAATGTAATTTAAGCAAATCCTAGATGGAATTTTCGGATATATTCAATTTAAAAAAATATATTTCGAGCATTTGTTTCTTTAGTTTCGATTTTAATTTGTTTGAAGTCTAAATTGTTTTCATTTCAGTTTTTTATTAATTAAAATCATAAAAAAATAAATAAATCCGTTAATTGGCTACTGTTTCTATCCCAAAATCGTGTGATTTTTTTCAAGGAAATATGCTTACATTTGATAACGAGTAACCAAATTATTGGTTACGCGTTAACAGTTTACTGTAATCCATGTGTTTTCTAAATTTTAGTATTGTTTCGTGTGTGAAATACTTTTGCTCTACAAACTACTTTAATGACCTCTCTACCTTTAATAACCTCATAATATTTCACTTGTTTTTTTTTAATATTTATGTTTTTTTTAAGTTGAACCAAAAATTATGAACTTTAAAAAGCATTCATTTGTACACATTGATTTTTAATGATTACATAGAAATATTTCATAAATCATTTATATAGTGAAGCACCATCCTGTAACTGAAAACCAGAAACTAGCACACGTAATTGCAAATTATAACTTTACACAAACTCGCACACACACTCTGCACAAAATCAACAAAAGATGCACCGTCGCAAAATTGCATTTCCTTGGCTCGGAGCCGGCTCGCAAACATTTTATTTATAGACAATATTCCGTTCCAGTTATTCTTCTTTCTCTCGACTCAACTAGACTGCACTTTGAAGAATATTGCACCGACGGCGTCTGAAATAACAATCATAGTGCACTTTGACTGCAATTGCTGCAGCTAGCTCGCATCATCATCGGCCGCAGTAGGCCACACACTCTCCACAATAGCTCTGTTCGCGCACTATCATTTTGGACAAATATTTAATTTCACGTGATCACTTGTTTTTTTTTTTTATTTGATTTACAAAACAGCACTTCTTCTTCAAACACGTTGGCCGGATGTCATCCAAGTAGGCTCGAGCGGTTGGTAATCCAAGGCTTGCTGCTTTCGGATACGTCGGATGCACTTTTTTTATGTTCTAACTTTTTTTTTTTTTTTTCATAAAATTATTTTTATTAGGTCCTTTTCGGTACTGGGACCTGGTTAGGACCGAGTCGGCTTTTGTAATTACATTTGACTTAATAATTACAGAGGATCTTGTGTGTAAATGTTAGTGGGAGGGGAGCCGATTACCCGCGGCCTACTCGGGGTTAGTAGGGAAGGGATTGATGTTAAAGACAAGGCGTGGGAAGGGAAGGGGGATTGTGTAGGGGTCTTGGTTGGCTCTGCTGGCCTTTGCGTTTTGTCCTCAGCCGCAACTCGGTGTCCAGCTGCTGGGGCGATCTTGCTTTGCTTCCGGTGCAACCAGAAACGACGGCTTTGTGTGAAGGCGAGTTATTCTAACTGAAGGAAAACTAACTGAAGGAAAACTAACTGGAAGAAAACTAAATAGATATTTTGGAATCTGAGAGGAACTGATAGATAGGATAGAGAACATCAAGGTCTAGTTGAGATAGCGCGTCTCGCATCGGGATTTCTGGTGGTCTTCCTCGGGCCCTGAGGGTATCTTTCAACTTAATTCTGTGAGCCTGGTGATCTGGACACGCCCATACGAGATGGTCGATGTCCTGATAACCCTGCCCACAGTCGCAAAGGTTCGTATCACTCATGTTGATACGGTAAAGATGAGCCTTGCACGAGTAATGGTTCGACATAAGGCGGGACATCGTTCTGATGAATCCACGCGTCAAGTCCATCCCTTGAACCAGGCTTTTCTTTGCACCTTAGGTCGTATGGAATACATCCAACGTCCCTTGGTGTCGCCGTCCCATTGATTTTGCCAATCCAGAAGCGCACGCTGCCTCGGAAAACCGTAGCATTCTTGTAGGCTAATTGGCCTTTCAAAAATGTTCCCACTCTCAGCACCCTTCTTGGCGAGCAAGTCCGCTTTCTCATTAAAAGGAATCGAGCAATGAGCGCGGACCCACACCACCGTGATGCTGAAGGACTGAGCCGCCAGGTTGTTTAAAGTCTTGCGTATTTCCGTGAGGAAAAACGTAGACTCCCTGGTCGGCTTCAGAGACCGGATAGCCTCAACAGAGCTAAAGCTATCGGTGAAGATGAAGTAGTGGTCAGGTGGCATGGTCTCGATGATTCGCAGTGCGCAGTAAACCGCGGCTAACTCTGCGACGTAAACCGAACTCGGGTCCTTCAGCTTAAAGAACAGCTGATAAGATTCATGATATACACCGAAGCCCGTACAGCTATCGAGCTTGGAGCCATCGGTGAAGAATCTGTTGTTTGGAGGAACATGGTTGTACTTTGATGCGAAGATCGACGGTACAACTCCCCGCAGAAGATGGTTTGGGATACCGCGAGTATCGGCTTTCATGGACGTGTCGAAGCCAATCAGGGTGCTGTTGGTTAACGGAGGCGTGCGCTGTACCGTTGTGCTCGGGCTCCACTCCCACGATGACATAAAGTCATAGTATAGAAGCATGCGCCGAGACTCAACGTGAAGGTTCAGCAACGTTTCAAAGTTGTCAATTACCAGTTTATTCCTATAATCACACCGGATCAGGAACCGGTAAGACAGTTCGTAGTAACGGGTTCGCAGAGGCAACACTCCCGCCAAAACCTCGAGGGTCATGTTGTGAGTTGAGTGCATGCATCCCAAGACAATGCGAAGACTTCGGTACTGTATCCGCTGGAGAACCAACAAGCGTGATTTCGCAGCTGACTGGAAGCAGAAACTGCCATATTCCAGCACCGAGAGTATCGTTGTCTTGTACAGTCGAAGCAGGTCAGAAGGATGAGCACCCCACCGGTTGCCAGAGACGCTGCGCAGAAAATTAGTTCTTTGCAGGCACTTTTGCTTCAGGTAGTTAATGTGCTTCCCCCATGTTCCCTTTTGATCGAAGATGGTACCCATGTACATGAAGTGGTCCGACTGCTCGATAGTCTTTCCCGACAGAGAAAGATTGAGCTGCGGCGGTTCATGCTTCCCCGTAAAAACGACCAGTTCCGTCTTCTCCGGAGAGAATTCAATACCCTTTCCAACTGCCCAATGGGCCAAGTTGTTCAGGGTATCTTGCAAGGGTTCTAGCAGATCGACTTCCTTCTTGGCAGCGATTGAAACCACTGCGTCATCTGCGTACTGTATAAGGGTGCAGTCTCCGGTCAAGCAATCATCGATATCGCTGACGTAGAAGTTATACATGGATGGACTAAGGCGTGAGCCTTGTGCCAAACCCATGTAACTTATCGGGTGATTGCCAGATCACCTTGCACAAAGTGCATGTGTTTTTCTGACAACAGGTTGATGAGGAAGTTGCACATCGTCGGATTGAGACCGCTCCGCCGCAGCTTTACTCCCAACACATCGATGGAGACTGAATCGAACGCACCCTTGATGTCTAGGAAGACAGAAGCCATTTGCTGTTTTTTACCACGGGCTATGTCGATCCCTGTCGCCAGCAAGGCTAGACAGTCGCTTGTTCCCTTGCCTCTCCGGAAGCCATACTGCGTGTCAGACAGCAAGTGCTCTCGTTCCATCCATGGTTCGAGGCGGTCGAGGATCATCTTCTCCAGCAACTTGCGTAGACACGACAGCAAGCTGATTGGACGATACGAGTTGTGGTCGGATGCCGGTTTACCGGGCTTTTGAATGGCAACCACCCGGACCTGTCGCCATTCGTGTGGAATTACGTTCTGCTCCACGAACGTGTTGAACAGATTCAACAGACGCTGCTTGGCGACGTCCGGAAGATTTTTCAGCAAGCTGAACTTGATCTTGTCCGGACCAGGAGCAGTATTGTTGCCCGTCAATAGTGCTATGGAGAGCTCTACCATCGAGAAGGGAGGATTAGCATCGCTCCCATCAACAACGTCGAATGATGGTTGTGTCGGCACCGAGTCCGGGCACACCTTCTTGGCGAAATCCAATATCCACTTGTCCGATTTTTCCACACTCTCGTTCGGAACGGAACCTCTACGCATGGCCCTCGCAACGCGCCACAGAGTGCTCATGGACGTATCTGCTGGTAGTCCTTCAACGAACTCCCGCCAGTACATTCGCTTCTTCCGCTTCAGAGTATTACTGTACCTGCGATCAAGAGCTCTGTACTTTTGGAAGTTCGCTCGGATTCCACACTTGCAGAAGTCCACATAAGCTACAGACCTGGCCGCCGAGAGATCCGTACACTCCTTGTCCCACCAGGGGAGTGGAGGGCGCGTTCGGATGTATGGTCCCGGGACGGGTTTCGTCTGAGCTTGTATCGCACTGTCATAGATCAAATTAGCCAGAAACGCATATTCTTCAAGCGGTGCCAACCCTGCTCGCAACTCAACTCCAATGGAGACTGCCTCCGCGTACTGTTTCCAGTCGATATTTCGCGTCAGATCGTAAGGCATCTCCACCGTTGTCGATTGCTGTGGGCCATGGCTAACCAGAATAGCGATCGGCAAATGATCACTGCCACGAGGATCTTGAAGCACGTTCCAGTCACAAAGAACTGCCAGACTGTTGGAACAGAGCGACAAGTCGATGGCACTCGCCTTCGTACCAGACGTAGTTGGCGTTGGTGGTGTTGCAATCCGCGTAACTTGCTTGTCCCTGTTTAGGAGGGTCATCTGGAAGTCGTCGCACAGTTCATGAATCAGATATGCTTGAGGGTCTGTCTTGTGACTTCCCCACTCGGTGCTGTGAAGATTAAAGTCACCCAGAACTAGTCGCGGTGCCTGCAACAGCTCAAGCATACCCCACAACTTTTGTCGAGTTAACGACACCTGTGGGGGAACATAGACGGACACAATGCAAATGTCCAGTCCTCTGATCCTGGCCTGTACTGCGACTGCTTCGATTCCTCCTAGCTTCGGGAGCGTGATCTTTCTAAAAGTGTGGCATTTCCTGATCCCAATCAGTACGCCTCCACCTCTATTTGGCCCTGCCCTGCTCTCTGTGATGATGTTGTACCCCCGGAAAGCTGGCGTCTCATCTCCGATAAGAAACGTTTCGCTCAGCGCAAACACATCACAGTCCCGTTCGAATGCGAATTGTTGAAAATCGTTTAACTTGGGGGTTAAACTTCTACAATTCCATTGTAGAAAGGAGATGCCGTTTTTCGTTTTTGGTGTATTACCCATCAAAGGAAATGAACGACAAGAGGGGCGTCGTGCTAGCAAGCTGTTTCCCGATGTGTCTAGCGAGAGGCTCAAACCGCTTTATGATTAAACGCGTCGGTTCACTCACAAAAGAGCACAGCCATTCCACGATTGTGGAAAAAGGAAGGACTCCTTTGAAGGCATCGGTGATCGGATTCGGTTGAGGAACCGTTTTTAGGGGGATCTTTGGCAGCTTGGGAACGGGCTTCAGCGGCTTGAGAGGAATCGGTGCCGGCTTCGGTGCCGGCTTCGGAGCGGGCTTACCCGACGGACCGAAAGGAAAATCCTCCTCGAAGTTCAACGAGTCACTTTCCTTACCCTTGCCGCCAGCGGCTTTCCTGGACTTGGAAGCCTTGTTGCGCTTCGGGTTTGGCCCGGAAGAGTCACTTTCCTCGTCTCTCTGGAAGAGGACCTCCACATCGGAATCTTCGTCCCCCGAATCTTCGTCCGCCAAAGGAGCGAAGCGATTGGGGTGGGTCACCTGACTAAGGATTTCCGCGAAGGACTTCTTGGAGCGTTCCCTCAAGGATCGCTTCATCTTGTCCTCGCGCTCCTTGTACTTTGGGCACTGTCGAGTTTTGTGCGGTTCCCCGCCACAAAGCAGGCATTTTTCAGCCTGCTTTTGGCAATCCACGTCCTTGTGGGGGCCGGCGCACTTTGAGCACTTGCTCTTGTTGCTGCAGTAGGTCTTGGTGTGTCCCAACTGCTGGCAGTTTTCGCAGCTCATCACTCGCGGAACGTACAATCGAACTGGAAGCCGAAGCTTGTACAGCTCAATGTAGTCCGGCAGAGCTGACCCTGCAAAAGTCACCCGGAACGAGGCAGAAGGAATGAACTTCTTCTGGCCACCCTCGGTGGTGACGTTGCCCAGTTGCCGGCACTCGAGTACCTCCACAGCTGGAAGTTTAGGGTTCTTGAAGCGTCCCACCGCCCTTGAGAGGTCGACAAGCGACAGACTGTCATCGGTCACCACGCCGTCGATCTCGACTTTGTGGGCCGGAATCCAAACACGGTACTCAATGCTGAACCGCAGATCAGTTACGATCTGATTAGCTTGCACCGCGGAGTTCACGATCACGCGGAGCTTGCTCTTGTTCAGCTTGGTACATTCGACCACCCCAGGATAGTGCTTCTGCAAATCCTTGGTGATCTGTACAAAGTTTAGCGGCTTCTGTTTGGGCCGGAAGAAGACCACCCATTCCGTTTGCGATCCCTCTTGATACTGACGAGGACGAGAAATCGGTTTTTGAGAATGAGGATTCAGGGGCGGGGGAGGATTTGGATCCGGATTCGGCACCGGTGTTTTAGGAGGAATTGGATCTGGATTGGGAGGAATCGGTTCTGGAGTCAAGGGAGGAATCGGGTCTGGAGTCAAGGGAGGAATCGGGTCTGGAGTCAAGGGAGGAATCGGTGGTTGAGGGGGAACCGGATTCGGATCTGATTTAGGACGCTTTCGCTTCGTCCTCTTAGACCCGTCCGTGGATCCCCCTTTACCGCCATCATTCTTATCCTTCAGGAAGAGGTCCCTGTTGGTGGTGTTTGAAGGAACTCCCAAAACGGAGTCCTCCATTTCCACGTCCTCGTCACCCTCAAGGGTTGAATCGAAATCGGATTCCTCATGGTCCGACTTGGTCGGATCCATGTTTGCGAAGAAACGCGATAAACTAAACGAAAATGAAAATTATGAAACTAAACGCAAAAGTAAAAAAGGAGAAAAGGAAAAAAAAAACTAACCGAGAAAAAAACTATGAGAAAAAAAAAAAAAAACTAAACGCTAACAAAAAACTCGCCTTTCGCACTCACCGCCGAACTGGCCGCACTGGCTGCCGCCCGCAGCGGGATGCGCGGGAAGCTCGTTTGCGCGCGCTTGTTGTTGTTGTTGTGCTGCCTGCTGCCAGCCACGTAAACAACGGGGTTGTCTCCGACCTGGCCTGGCCGAAAACTGGTCCGCCGACCGCAGTCGACTCTCCGGGGCCGTTTCCACCGACCAACGACCGTCTCTCGCCTCAGCTGCCTCCGCGGCCGCTGCTGCTCACTCCTCCTGCTGCTGCTGCTCGGATGCAGGAACTCGTTCCTCTTCCGCTGCTGCACCGCCGCCGTGTCCACGACGACCAGATTGTGGCCTCTCTGACCACCGGAACGGGCTTGTCCGCTCGCACACGCCTCGGAATCGCCGTGAAAAACGCACCAAACACACCGCGAAAAAACACGACTAACCGCTGAGACTTCTGCCGGAGCAATGGATGTTCTAACTTTGAACTTATTACCTTTCACGAGGAAATTGAATTCGCTACTGTGAAAGGGGACTCAAAATATTGTTGTTTGATTAGTTTGCTTCGTTGAACCGCCAAGGAACGTCCGCAACGGCCACGTGCGTCCACGATCCGCGCCTTCGAAAGGGGTCACTTTCGGCAGGTACGGCCAAGGACAGTGACGTTGGGTCCGCGGGGCGGTCACTTGGGGATGGTTCTCAGAAATACAAGCATTCTCACGATGAACGATTCGCAGACCGCAGGCTGGCTCGGGGGAACCGCACCGGAACTGTCCCAACCCGGGCAACCCAGGCAGGACCTCTCCGGGCGGACCCGATGGTCGGCCCAGAACAGAAATGCAAAATCTCCCGGTTCAGAATGTGACCTGACCTGATGAAAACTTCCAGCTCATGTTCGCTAGCGATTGTGAATGACGCAGTCCGGAGAGGCGGGGGAAAGGACTTAACCCTTTCGTTGACGACGTCGACACCGCTGTTCGAGGGCGGAAAGGGACGGAACACACGCAAGACCGGTTGCCTGAGTACCTCGCTCTCTTTCAGCGAGAAATTGCGCTATGTACTACTCTCTGGCAGCAGTACGTTCGAATGAGCTCGCAGAACAAATAGTTTGCAATTTATTATAATTAAAAATTCTCTCCTCCCTGGGCTGAAGTCTGAGTCTGAGAATGAGTTTTACATAAATTGCACTTTCAGCGAGGAAAAAAACATCAACAACGAGATAATCATATTCCGCCTCTTTCAGAAGACTGCTCCTCAGACGGCAGAAGCAGCAGGCGCTGATTGTTCAGAGTTGGAGCGCTTTCTTCTGCCCGGTTGACCTCGGTCAGGGCTTGCTCGGATGGGATGACCCGAGCAGTAATGGATGTCAACATATTTATTTTTTATTTTTACAAAAATTGCAGTACTTAATTGAATAAATTGATATATTAAATCCAAAGTGGATTTTTCGAAGATTTTCAGGGAACTTCGTATAGTCGAACCATTGAGAATTTGTTTTGATTTTTTTTTATTTTCTTACATTTTAATTCTGGTTGGTTGGCCAAATTCTGATGGTTCATTACCCATTGCCCACCAAATGCATTTTCCTTCAGGCCACCATCTCAGATTTAAAAATTATTAATCACTTAAGAGTAGATTTGAAGTCATACACAGACTCGGCAATCAAAACTAAGGCAAGAATTTTTTTTCGTGATTCATCGAATTTTTCCATCGATTATTCGAAGTGATTTTTTTTTCCAAGACCTTCGGATAACCAAGTCAAGAATAGAAAGAATATCAAAAGAATTGATTAAGTTAACCATAATAAAATTCTGACAATATTAACCAAAAATGAAGACATTTTTGTATGAAATATTTGAGTTTTGCGTTAAACTTCAAATTAAATAAAAATGATTTTTGAAGGTTGAAAATATGGTTAGTTGAATCATACCTGTTTTATTTGAGTTATTTAAAATTAAAAAAATATACTTTAAGGTAATCGGTGAACCTCGTTGGATAAATGTAACTCATGCTAAAAAAATCTTCCTTTGCAACTTGTTGTACAAACTACAATTTAAGTGTGGAAAAGTTCAGTGTTTCAGTACTTGTATCGAAAAGAAAAAAAAATCAAGGTAAAGAGATAGGAGTGATCAAATAGATCAAAATTAATCTCAGAGTTAATTGGTCGAGTTTTTAAAGTTATTTCTTTTTTTTTTTTTTTTTTCCTAAAATTATTTTTATTAGGTCCTTTTCGGTACTGGGACCTGGTTAGGACCGAGTCGGCTTTTGTAATTACATTTGACTTAATAATTACAGAGGATCTTGTGTGTAAATGTTAGTGGGAGGGGAGCCGATTACCCGCGGCCTACTCGGGGTTAGTAGGGAAGGGATTGATGTTAAAGACAAGGCGTAGGAAGGGAAGGGGGATTGTGTAGGGGTCTTGGTTGGCTCTTCTGGCCTTTGCGTTTTGTCCTCAGCCGCAACTCGGTGTCCAGCTGCTGGGGCGTTCTTGCTTTGCTTCCGGTGCAAACCAGAAACGACGGCTTTTTTTTTTTTTTTTTTTTTTCATAAAATTATTTTTATTAGGTCCTTTTCGGTACTGGGACCTGGTTAGGACCGAGTCGGCTTTTGTAATTACATTTGACTTAATAATTACAGAGGATCTTGTGTGTAAATGTTAGTGGGAGGGGAGCCGATTACCCGCGGCCTACTCGGGGTTAGTAGGGAAGGAATTGATGTTAAAGACAAGGCGTGGGAAGGGAAGGGGGATTGTGTAGGGGTCTTGGTTGGCTCTGCTGGCCTTTGCGTTTTGTCCTCAGCCGCAACTCGGTGTCCAGCTGCTGGGGCGTTCTTGCTTTGCTTCCGGTGCAACCAGAAACGACGGCTTTGTGCGAAGGCGAGTTATACTAACAGAAGGAAAACTAACTGGAAGAAAAACTAAATAGATATTTTGGAATCTAAAAGGAACTGATAGATCGGATAGAGAACATCAAGGTCTAGTTGAGATAACGCGTCTCGCATCGGAATTTCTGGTGGTCTTCCTCGGGCCCTGAGGGTATCTTTCAACTTAATTCTGTGAACATTGAGATCTGGACACGCCCATACGAGATGGTCGATGTCCTGATAACCCTGCCCACAGTCGCATAAGTTCGTATCACTCATGTTGATACGGTAAAGATGAGCCTTGGACGAGTAATGGTTCGACATAAGGCGGGACATCGTTCTGATGAATCCACGCGTCAAGTCCATTCCCTTGAACCAGGCTTTTCTTTGCACCTTAGGTCGTATGGAATACATCCAACGTCCTTTGGTGTCGTCGTCCCATTGTTTTTGCCAATCCAGAAGCGCACGGTGCCTCGGAAAACCGTAGCATTCTTGTAGGCTAATTGGCCTTTCAAAAATGTCTCCACTCTCAGCACCCTTCTTGGCGAGCAAGTCCGCTTTCTCATTACCCGGAATCGAGCAATGAGCGCGGACCCACACCACCGTGATGCTGAAGGACTGAGCCGCCAGGTTGTTTAAAGTCTTGCGTATTTCCGTGAGGAAAAACGTAGACTCCCTGGTCGGCTTCAGAGACCGGATAGCCTCAACAGAGCTAAAGCTATCGGTGAAGATGAAGTAGTGGTCAGGTGGCATGGTCTCGATGATTCGCAGTGCGCAGTAAACCGCGGCTAACTCTGCGACGTAAACCGAACTCGGGTCCTTCAGCTTAAAGAACAGCTGATAAGATTCATGATAAACACCGAAGCCCGTACAGCCGTCGAGCTTGGAGCCATCGGTGAAGAATCTGTTGTTTGGAGGAACATGGTTGTACTTTGATGCGAAGATCGACGGTACAACCCCCCGCAGAAGATGGTTTGGGATACCGCGAGTATCGGCTTTCATGGACGTGTCGAAGCCAATCAGGGTGCTGCTGGTTAACGGAGGCGTGCGCTGTACCGTTGTGCTCAGGCTCCACTCCCACGATGACATAAAGTCATAATATAGAAGCATGCGCCGAGACTCAACGTGAAGGTTCAGCAACGTTTCAAAGTTGTCAATTACCAGTTTATTCCTGTAATCACACCGGATCAGGAACCGGTAAGACAGTTCGTAGTAACGAGTTCGCAGAGGCAATACTCCCGCCAAGACCTCGAGGGTCATGTTGTGAGTTGAGTGCATGCATCCCAAGACAATGCGAAGACTTCGGTACTGTATCCGCTGGAGAACTAACAAGCGTGATTTCGCAGCTGTTTGGAAGCAGAAACTGCCATATTCCAGCACCGAGAGTATCGTTGTCTTGTACAGTCGAAGCATGTCAGAAGGATGAGCACCCCACCGGTTGCCAGAGACACTGCGCAGAAAATTAGTTCTTTGCAGGCACTTTTGCTTCAGGTAGTTAATGTGCTTCCCCCATGTTCCCTTTTGATCGAAGATGGTACCCATGTACATGAAGTGGTCCGACTGCTCGATAGTCTTTCCCGACAGAGAAAGATTGAGCTGCGGCGGTTCATGCTTCCCCGTAAAAAACGACCAGTTCCGTCTTCTCCGGAGAGAATTCAATACCCTTTCCAACTGCCCAATGGGCCAAGTTGTTCAGAGTATCTTGCAAGGGTTCTAGCAGATCGACTTCTTTCTTGGCAGCGATTGAAACCACTGCGTCATCTGCGTACTGTATAAGGGTGCAGTCTCCGGTCAAGCAATCATCGATGTCGCTGACGTAGAAGTTATACATGGATGGACTAAGGCGTGAGCCTTGTGCCAAACCCATGTAACTTATCCGGGTGATTGCCAGATCACCTTGCACAAAGTGCATGTGTTTTTCTGACAACAGGTTGATGAGGAAGTTGCACATCGTCGGATTGAGACCGCTCCGCCGCAGCTTTACTCCCAACACATCGATGGAGACTGAATCGAATGCACCCTTGATGTCTAGGAAGACAGAAGCCATTTGCTGTTTTTTACCACGGGCTATGTCGATCCCTGTGGCCAGCAAGGCTAGACAGTCGCTTGTTCCCTTGCCTCTCCGGAAGCCATACTGCGTGTCAGACAGCAAGTGCTCTCGTTCCATCCATGGTTCGAGGCGGTCGAGGATCATCTTCTCCAGCAACTTGCGTAGACACGACAGCAAGCTGATTGGACGATACGAGTTGTGGTCGGACGCCGGCTTACCGGGCTTTTGAATGGCAACCACCCGGACCTGTCGCCATTCGTGTGGAATTATGTTCTGCTCCACCAACGTGTTGAACAGATTCAAAAGACGCTGCTTGGCGACGTCCGGAAGATTCTTCAGCAAGCTGAACTTGATCTTGTCCGGACCAGGAGCAGTGTTGTTGCCCGTCAATAGTGCTATGGAGAGCTCTACCATCGAGAAGGGAGGATTAGAATCGCTCCCATCAACAACGTCGAATGATGGTTGTGTCGGCACCGAGTCCGGGCACACCTTCTTGGCGAAATCCAATATCCACTTGTCCGATTTTTCCACACTCTCGTTCGGAACGGAACCTCTACGCATGGCCCTCGCAACGCGCCACAGAGTGCTCATGGACGTATCTGCTGGTAGTCCTTCAACGAACTCCCGCCAGTACATTCGCTTCTTCCGCTTCAGAGTATTACTGTACCTGCGATCAAGAGCTCTGTACTTTTGGAAGTTCGCTCGGATTCCACACTTGCAGAAGTCCACATAAGCTTCTGACCTGGCCGCCGAGAGATCCGTACACTCCTTGTCCCACCAGGGAAGTGGAGGGCGCGTTCGGATGTATGGTCCCGGGACGGGTTTCGTCTGAGCTTGTAACGCACTGTCATAGATCAAATTAGCCAGAAAAGCATATTCTTCAAGCGGTGCCAACCCATCTCGCAACTCAACTCCAATGGAGACTGCCTCCGCGTACTGTTTCCAGTCTATATTTCGCGTCAGATCGTAAGGCATCTCCACCGTTGTCGATTGCTGTGGGCCATGGCTAACCAGAATAGCGATCGGCAAATGATCACTGCCACGAGGATCTTGGAGCACGTTCCAGTCACAGAGAACTGCCAGACTGTTGGAACAGAGCGACAAGTCGATGGCACTCGCCTTCGTACCGGACGTGGTTGGCGTTGGTGGTGTTGCGATCCGCGTAACTTGCTTGTCCCTGTTTAGGAGGGTCATCTGGAAGTCGTCGCACAGTTCATGAATCAGATATGCTTGAGGGTCTGTCTTGTGACTTCCCCACTCGGTGCTGTGAAGATTAAAGTCACCCAGAACCAGTCGCGGTGCCTGCAACAGCTCAAGCATACCCCACAACTTTTGTCGAGTTAACGACACCTGTGGAGGAACGTAGACGGACACAATGCAAATGTCCAGTCCTCTGATCCTGGCCTGTACTGCGACTGCTTCGATTCCTCCTAGCTTCGGGAGCGTGACCTTTCTAAAAGTGTGGCATTTCCTGACACCAATCAGTACGCCTCCACCTCTATTTGGCCCTGCCCTGCTCTCTGTGATGATGTTGTACCCCCGGAAAGCTGGCGTCTCATCTCCGATAAGAAACGTTTCGCTCAGCGCAAACACATCACAGTCCCGTTCGAATGCGAATTGTTGAAAATCGTTTAACTTGGGGGTTAAACTTCTACAATTCCATTGTAGAAAGGAGATGCCGTTTTTCGTTTTTGGTGTATTACCCATCAAAGGAAATGAACGACAAGAGGGGCATCGTGCTAGCAAGCTGTTTCCCGATGTGTCTAGCGAGAGGCTCAAACCGCTTTATGATTAAACGCGTCGGTTCACTCACAAAAGAGCACAGCCATTCCACGATTGTGGAAAAAGGAAGGACTCCTTTGAAGGCATCGGTGATCGGATTCGGTTGAGGAACCGGTTTCAGGGGGATCTTTGGCAGCTTGGGAACGGGCTTCAGCGGCTTGGGAACTGGCTTCGGTGCCGGCTTCGGAGCGGGCTTACCCGACGGACCGAAAGGAAAATCCTCCTCGAAGTTCAACGAGTCACTTTCCTTACCCTTGCCGCCAGCGGCTTTTTTGGACTTGGAAGGCTTGTTGCGCTTCGGGTTTGGCCCGGAAGAGTCACTTTCCTCGTCTTTCTGGAAGAGAACCTCCACGTCGGATTCCTCGTCCTCCGAATCTTCATCCGCCAAAGGAGCGAAGCGATTGGGGTGGGTCACCTGACTCAGGATTTCCGCGAAGGACTTCTTGGAGCGTTCCCTCAAGGATCGCTTCATCTTGTCCTCGCGCTCCTTGTACTTTGGGCACTGCCGAGTTTTGTGCGGTTCCCCGCCACAAAGCAGGCATTTTTCAGCCTGCTTTTGGCAATCCACGTCCTTGTGGGGGCCGGCGCACTTTGAGCACTTGCTCTTGTTGCTGCAGTAGGTCTTGGTGTGTCCCAACTGCTGGCAGTTTTCGCAGCTCATCACTCGCGGAACGTACAATCGAACTGGAAGCCGAAGCTTGTACAGCTCAATGTAGTCCGGCAGAGCTGACCCTGCAAAAGTCACCCGGAACGAGGCAGAAGGAATGAACTTCTTCTGGCCACCCTCGGTGGTGACGTTGCCCAGTTGCCGGCACTCGAGTACCTCCACAGCTGGAAGTTTAGGGTTCTTGAAGCGACCCACCGCCCTTGAGAGGTCGACAAGCGACAGACTGTCATCGGTCACCACGCCATCGATTTCGACTTTGTGGGCCGGAATCCAAACACGGTACTCAATGCTGAACCGCAGATCAGTTACGATCTGATTCGCTTGCACCGCGGAGTTCACGATCACGCGGAGCTTGCTCTTGTTCAGCTTGGTACATTCGACCACCCCAGGATAGTGCTTCTGCAAATCCTTGGTGATCTGTACAAAGTTTAACGGCTTCTGTTTGGGCCGGAAGAAGACCACCCATTCCGTTTGCGATCCTTCTTGATACTGACGAGGACGAGGAATCGGTTTTTGAGAATGAGGATTCAGGGGCGGAGGGGGATTTGGATCCGGATTCGGCACCGGTATTTTAGGAGGAATTGGATCTGGATTGGGAGGAATCGGTTCTGGAGTCAAAGGAGGAATCGGGTCTGGAGTCAAGGGAGGAATCGGGTCTGGATTCAAGGGAGGAATCGGTGGTTGAGGGGGAACCGGATTCGGATCTGATTTAGAACGCTTTCGCTTCGTCCTCTTAGACCCGTCCGAGGATCCCCCTTTACCGCCAGCATCCTTATCCTTCAGGAAGAGGTCCCTGTTGGTAGTGTTTGAAGGAACTCCCAAAACAGAGTCCTCCATTTCCACGTCCTCGTCACCCTCAAGGGTTGAATCGAAGTCGAATTCCTCATGGTCCGACTCGGTCGGATCCATGTTTGCGAAGAAACGCGATAAACTAAACGAAAATGAAAGTGATGAAACTAATCGCAAAAGTAAAAAAGGAGAAAGAAAAAAAAAAAAACTAACCGAAAAAAAAAACTATGAGAAAAAAAAAAAAAAAAAAAAAAAAAAAAAAAAAAATAAACGCTAACAAAAAACTCGCCTTTCGCACTCACCGCCGAACTGGCCGCACTGGCTGCCGCCCGCAGCGGGATGCGCGGGAAGCTCGTTTGCGCGCGCTTGTTGTTGTTGTTGTTGTGCTGCCTGCTGCCAGCCACGTAAACAACGGGGGTTGTCTCCGACCTGGCCTGGCCGAAAACTGGTCCGCCGACCGCAGTCGACTCTCCGGGGCCGATTCCACCGGCCAACGAACGTCTCTCGTCTCAGCTGCCTCCGCAGCCGCTGCTGCTAACTCCTTCTGCTGCTGCTGCTCGGATTCGGGAACTCGTTCCTTCTCCGCCTCTGCACCGCCGCCGTGTCCACGACGACCAGATTGTGGCTCCTCTGACCACCGGAACGGGCTTGTCCGCTCGCACACGCCTCGGAATCGCCGTGAAAAACGCGCCAAACACAACTCGATAGAGCACGAAAAAACACGACTACGCGCTGAGACTTCTGCCGGAGCAATGAAACGACGGCTTTGTGTGAAGGCGAGTTATACTAACTGAAGGAAAACTAACTGAAGGAAAACTAACTGAAGAAAAACTAAATGGATATTTTGGAATCTAAGAGGAACTGATAGATCGGATAGAGAACATCAAGGTCTAGTTGAGATAACGCGTCTCGCATCGGGATTTCTGGTGGTCTTCCTCGGGCCCTGAGGGTATCTTTTAACTTAATTCTGTGAACATGGTGATCTGGACACGCCCATACGAGATGGTCGATGTCCTGATAACCCTGCCCACAGTCGCATAAGTTCGTATCACTCATGTTGATACGATAAAGATGGGCCTTGGACGAGTAATGGTTCGACATAAGGCGGGACATCGTTCTGATGAATCCACGCGTCAAGTCCATCCCCTTGAACCAGGCTTTTCTTTGCACCTTAGGTCGTATGGAATACATCCAACGTCCCTTGGTGTCATCGTCCCATTGTTTTTGCCAATCCAGAAGCGCACGCTGCCTCGGAAAACCGTAACATTCTTGTAGGCTAATTGGCCTTTCAAAAATGTCTCCACTCTCAGCACCCTTCTTGGCGAGCAAGTCCGCTTTTTCATTACCCGGAATCGAGCAATGAGCGCGGACCCACACCACCGTGATGCTGAAGGACTGAGCCGCCAGGTTGTTTAAAGTCTTGCGTATTTCCGTGAGGAAAAACGTAGACTCCCTGGTCGGCTTCAGAGACCGGATAGCCTCAACAGAGCTAAAGCTATCGGTGAAGATGAAGTAGTGGTCAGGTGGCATGGTCTCGATGATTCGCAGTGCGCAGTAAACCGCGGCTAACTCTGCGACATAAACCGAACTCGGGTCCTTCAGCTTAAAGAACAGCTGATAAGATTCATGATAAACACCGAAGCCCGTACAGCCGTCAAGCTTGGAGCCATCGGTGAAGAATCTGTTGTTTGGAGGAACATGGTTGTACTTTGATGCGAAGATCGACGGTACAACCCCCCGCAGAAGATGGTTTGGGATACCGCGAGTATCGGCTTTCATGGACGTGTCGAAGCCAATCAGGGTGCTGCTGGTTAACGGAGGCGTGCGCTGTACCGTTGGGCTCGGGCTCCACTCCCACGATGACATAAAGTCATAATATAGAAGCATGCGCCGAGACTCAACGTGAAGGTTCAGCAACGTTTCAAAGTTGTCAATTACCAGTTTATTCCTGTAATCACACCGGATCAGGAACCGGTAAGACAGTTCGTAGTAACGAGTTCGCAGAGGCAACACTCCCGCCAAGACCTCGAGGGTCATGTTGTGAGTTGAGTGCATGCATCCCAAGACAATGCGAAGACTTCGGTACTGTATCCGCTGGAGAACCAACAAGCGTGATTTTGCAGCTGTTTGGAAGCAGAAACTGCCATATTCCAGCACCGAGAGTATCGTTGTCTTGTACAGTCGAAGCAGGTCAGAAGGATGAGCACCCCACCGGTTGCCAGAGACGCTGCGCAGAAAATTAGTTCTTTGCAGGCACTTTTGCTTCAGGTAGTTAATGTGCTTCCCCCATGTTCCCTTCTGATCAAAGATGGTACCCATGTACATGAAGTGGTCCGACTGCTCGATAGTCTTTCCCGAGAGAGAAAGATTGAGCTGCGGCGGTTCATGCTTCCCCGTAAAAACGACCAGTTCCGTCTTCTCCGGAGAGAATTCAATACCCTTTCCAACTGCCCAATGGGCCAAGTTGTTCAGGGTATCTTGCAAGGGTTCTAGCAGATCGACTTCTTTCTTGGCAGCGATTGAGACCACTGCGTCATCTGCGTACTGTATAAGGGTGCAGTCTCCGGTCAAGCAATCATCGATATCGCTGACGTAGAAGTTATACATGGATGGGCTAAGGCGTGAGCCTTGTGCCAAACCCATGTAACTTATCCGGGTGATTGCCAGATCACCTTGCACAAAGTGCATGTGTTTTTCTGACAACAGGTTGATGAGGAAGTTGCACATCGTCGGATTGAGACCGCTCCGCCGCAGCTTTACTCCCAACACCTCGATGGAGACTGAATCGAATGCACCCTTGATGTCTAGAAAGACAGAAGCCATTTGCTGTTTTTTACCACGGGCTATGTCGATTCCTGTGGCCAGCAAGGCTAGACAGTCGCTTGTTCCCTTGCCTCTCCGGAAGCCATACTGCGTGTCTGACAGCAAGTGCTCTCGTTCCATCCATGGTTCGAGGCGGTCGAGGATCATCTTCTCCAGCAACTTGCGTAGACACGACAGCAAGCTGATTGGACGATACGAGTTGTGGTCGGACGCCGGCTTACCGGGCTTTTGAATGGCAACCACCCGGACCTGTCGCCATTCGTGTGGAATTATGTTCTGCTCCACGAACGTGTTGAACAGATTCAACAGACGCTGCTTGGCGACGTCCGGAAGATTTTTCAGCAAGCTGAACTTGATCTTGTCCGGACCAGGAGCAGTGTTGTTGCCCGTCAATAGTGCTATGGAGAGCTCTACCATCGAGAAGGGAGGATTAGAATCGCTCCCATCAACAACGTCGAATGATGGTTGTGTCGGCACTGAGTCCGGGCACACCTTCTTGGCGAAATCCAATATCCACTTGTCCGATTTTTCCACACTCTCGTTCGGAACGGAACCTCTACGCATGGCCCTCGCAACGCGCCACAGAGTGCTCATGGACGTATCTGCTGGTAGTCCTTCAACGAACTCCCGCCAGTACATTCGCTTCTTCCGCTTCAGAGTATTACTGTACCTGCGATCAAGAGCTCTGTACTTTTGGAAGTTCGCTCGGATTCCACACTTGCAGAAGTCCACATAAGCTACAGACCTGGCCGCCGAGAGATCGGTACACTCCTTGTCCCACCAGGGAAGTGGAGGGCGCGTTCGGATGTACGGTCCCGGGACGGGTTTCGTCTGAGCTTGTAACGCACAGGCATTCCACGATTGTGGAAAAAGGAAGGACTCCTTTGAAGGCATCGGTGATCGGATTCGGTTGAGGAACCGGTATTGGGGGATCTTGGCAGTTGGAACGGGCTTCAGCGGCTTGGGAACTGGCTTCGGTCAGGCGGTCTTTCGGAGCGGGCTTACCCGACGGCCCGAAAGGAAAATCCTCCTCGAAGTTCAACGAGTCACTTTCCTTACCCTTGCCGCCAGCGGCTTTCCTGGACTTGGAAGCCTTGTTGCGCTTCGGGTTTGGTCCGGAAGAGTCACTTTCCTCGTCTCTCTGGAAGAGGACCTCCACATCGGATTCCTCGTCCTCCGAATCTTCGTCCGCCAAAGGAGCGAAGCGATT
Organism: Culex pipiens pallens; assembly: GCF_016801865.2. Taxonomy (NCBI): domain Eukaryota; kingdom Metazoa; phylum Arthropoda; class Insecta; order Diptera; family Culicidae; genus Culex; species Culex pipiens. Next base: position 221,346,984 of record NC_068938.1, read on the forward strand.
GTAGTGGGTCACCTTACTAAGGATTTCCGCAAAGGACTTCTTGGGAGGGGGGGGGGGTGGGGGGGGGGGGGGGGGGGGGGGGGGGGGGGGGGGGGGGGGGGGGGGTGGGGGGGGGGGGGGGGGGGGGGGGGGGGGGGTGGGGGGGGGGGGGGGGGGTGGGGGGGGGGGGGGGGGGGGGGGGGGGGGGGGGGGGGGGGGGGGGGGGGGGGGGGGGGGGGGGGGGGGGGGGGGGGGGGGGGGGGGGGGGGGGGGGGGGGGGGGGGGGGGGGGGGGGGGGGGGGGGGGGGGGGGGGGGGGGGGGGGGGGGGGGGGGGGGGGGGGGGGGGTGGGGGGGGGGGGGGGGGGGGGGGGGGGGGGGGGGGGGGGGGGGGGGGGGGGGGGGGGGGGGGGGGGGGGGGGGGGGGGGGGGGGGTGGGGGGGGGGGTGGGGGGGTGGGGGGGGGGGGGGGGGGGGGGGGGGGGGGTGGGGGGGGGGGGGGGGGGGGGGGGGGGGGGGGGGGGGGGGGGGGGGGGGGGGGGGGGGGGGGGGGGGGGGGGGGGGGGGGGGGGGGGGGGGGGGGGGGGGGGGGGGGGGGGGGGGGGGGGGGGGGGGGGGGGGGGGGGGGGGTGGGGGGGGGTGGGGGGGGGGGGGGGGGGGTGGGGGGGGGGGGGGGGGGGGGGGGGGGGGGGGGGGGGGGGGGGGGGGGGGGGGGGGGGGGGGGGGGGGGGGGGGGGGGGGGGGGGGGGGGGGTGGGGGGGGGGGGGGGGGGGGTGGGGGGGGGGGGGGGGGGGGGGGGGGGGGGGGGGGGGGGTGGGGGGGGGGGGGGGGGGGGGGGGGGGGTGGGGGGGGGGGGGGGGGGGGGGGGGGGGGGGGGGGGGGGGGGGGGGGGGGGTGGGGGGGGGGGGGGGGGGGGGGGGGGGGGGGGGGGGGGGGGGGGGGGGGGGGGGGGGGGGGGGGGGGGGGGGGGGGGTGGGGGGGGGGGGGGGGGGGGGGTGGGGGGGGGGGGGGGGGGGGGGGGGGGGGGGGGGGGGGGGGGGGGGGGGGGTGGGGGGGGGGGGGGAGGGGGGGGGGGGGGGGGGGTGTAGTTGTGGGTGTGGGGGGGGGGGGGGGTGTTGGGGTGGAGGGGGGGGGGGGGGGGGGGGGGGGGGGGGGGGGAGGGATGTTGGGTGGGGGTAGGGGGGGGGTGGGCGTTGGTGGGGGGGGGTGGTGGGGGTGGGGGGGGGGTGAGGGGGGGGGGGGGGGGGGGTGGGGGGGGGGGGTGTGGGTTATGGTTTGGGGGTTTGGGGTGTGGTGTGGGGTAGGGTGGTGGGTGGGTGGGGGGAGTTGGGGTGAGTGAGGGTGTAGTGGGGGGGGGGGGTGGGGGGGGTGGTTGGTGGTGGGTGGGGTGGTGGTGGTGGGGGGTGGGGGTTGGGGTTTTGGTTGTGTGGGTTGTTGGGTTTTGGATTTTGTTTGGTGTTGTGATGTTTTTTGATGTGGTATGTATTTGTTTTTGGATTTGGGGGGGGAGGGGGGTGAGGGAGGGTGGGGGCGCGTGTCGGTTTTAGGCTCGCGTTCCCTCAGGAACGCTTCATCTTGTCCTCGCGCTCCTTGTACTTTGGGCACTGCCGAGTTTTGTGCGGTTCCCCGCCACAAAGCAGGCATTTTTCAGCCTGCTTTTGGCATTCCACGTCCTTGTGGGGGCCGGCGCACTTTGAGCACTTGCTCTTGTTGCTGCAGTAGGTCTTGGTGTGTCCCAACTGCTGGCAGTTTTCGCAGCTCATCACTCGCGGAACGTACAATCGAACTGGAAGCCGAAGCTTGTACAGCTCAATGTAGTCCGGCAGAGCTGACCCTGCAAAAGTCACCCGGAACGAGGCAGAAGGAATGAACTTCTTCTGGCCACCCTCGGTGGTGACGTTGCCCAGTTGCCGGCACTCGAGTACCTCCACAGCTGGAAGTTTAGGGTTCTTGAAGCGTCCCACCGCCCTTGAGAGGTCGACAAGCGACAGACTGTCATCGGTCACCACGCCATCGATTTCGACTTTGTGGGCCGGAATCCAAACACGGTACTCAATGCTGAACCGCAGATCAGTTACGATCTGATTCGCTTGCACCGCGGAGTTCACGATCACGCGGAGCTTGCTCTTGTTCAGCTTGGTACATTCGACCACCCCAGGATAGTGCTTCTGCAAATCCTTGGTGATCTGTACAAAGTTTAACGGCTTCTGTTTGGGCCGGAAGAAGACCACCCATTCCGTTTGCGATCCCTCTTGATACTGACGAGGACGAGGAATCGGTTTTTGAGAATGAGGATTCAGGGGCGGAGGGGGATTTGGATCCGGATTCGGCACCGGTGTTTTAGGAGGAATTGGATCTGGATTGGGAGGAATCGGTTCTGGAGTCAAGGGAGGAATCGGGTCTGGAGTCAAGGGAGGAATCGGGTCTGGAGTCAAGGGAGGAATCGGTGGTTGAGGGGGAACCGGATTCGGATCTGATTTAGAACGCTTTCGCTTCGTCCTCTTAGACCCGTCCGAGGATCCCCCTTTACCGCCAGCATCCTTATCCTTCAGGAAGAGGTCCCTGTTGGTGGTGTTTGAAGGAACTCCCAAAACGGAGTCCGCCATTTCCACGTCCTCGTCACCCTCAAGGGTTGAATCGGAGTCGAATTCCTCATGGTCCGACTCGGTCGGATCCATGTTTGCGAAGAAACGCGATAAACTAAACGAAAATGAAAGTGATGAAACTAATCGCAAAAGTAAAAAAGGAGAAAGAAAAAAAAAACTAACCAAAAAAAAAAAACTATGAGAAAAAAAAAAACTATGAGAAAAAAAAAAAAACTAAACGCTAACAAAAAACTCGCCTTTCGCACTCACCGCCGAACTGGCCGCACTGGCTGCCGCCCGCAGCGGGATGCGCGGGAAGCTCGTTTGCGCGCGCTTGTTGTTGTTGTTGTTGTGCTGCCTGCTGCCAGCCACGTAAACAACGGGGGTTGTCTCCGACCTGGCCTGGCCGAAAACTGGTCCGCCGACCGCAGTCGACTCTCCGGGGCCGATTCCACCGGCCAACGACCGTCTCTCGCCTCAGCTGCCTCCGCAGCCGCTGCTGCTGACTCCTCCTGCTGCTGCTGCTCGGATACGGGAACTCGTTCCTTCTCCGCCGCTGCACCGCCGCCGTGTCCACGACGACCAGATTGTGGCCTCTCTGACCACCGGAACGGGCTTGTCCGCTCGCACACGCCTCGGAATCGCCGTGAAAAACGCGCCAAACACACCGCGAAAAAAACACGACCACGCGCTGAGACTTCTGCCGGAGCAATGAAGTTATTTCTTTAAAGAATGTTTAATAACATGAAAATATATAAAATTGTCAATGGAATCTATTTGAAGACTTTTTTCATTACAGCTTATCTCAAAAATAAAAAATAAATATTTTGCTCAATTCCAAAATTCTCGTGACGCTTTATTAATTTTTTATGGTTTCAATCTGTTTTCTCTCAAAAATAAACAGCTAATTTTCATTTATTTTTAACGCTCGTAAAATTTAAGTTTATTATATATAGTTTATTAAATTCAATTATTTAAGCGTTAAAAGTAATGCCAACTAAGTTTAATCCGAATCGAAGATAGTTAATTTAACAAATTTTGAATAATTTATGTCATAATTTAAAAAAAATCAACGACAATTTTCCATTTTTAGATAAAGTAAAAAAATCAAAAGGTCACGAAATTAGTAACATAATAGTTGTTTACGGTAATATCTTTCAAAAACAGCTCGGCAGTCAAGCATATTTTAAATCACGATTAGAAAAATTTGCAACGAATAATTTTTTATTATTTGTTTCATACTAAATATTGTTATAATTTTCCATTTAAATTTTCAATATTCTCGGGAACTAATTTGGCGCTTACACTTCGTTATGATTCCCACCCAACCACCCCAAAGCCTCCACTTCCAGATTTCCATCTCTCTCACGCCATCCAAATCCATGATCCGCGCCGCGAGTCCCTGCTCATTTGACGCGATTTTTCATCTCCTCATCTCTCGAGGCTTCGCCGACTCTCACTCATCCATCGGAACCTCCACAGCTCTGCGCCTACTTCTCCTCTCATCATCCTCCATAGGGGGATGGCGTCGCTATTTTTAGACCATATTTTCCACTTTTTCTCATCGAAACCGACTACTTTATCGACTTCATTTTGCTGGGCGAGATAGGACGCCGTCTATTTTTAGACGATGACTCAGCACTTTTCCACTCTTGCACTTACAAAAACCAGATGGCAGCACGATGTAACGCCACGTCCCTATGGGTGGAGCTCTTCTCCCCAAAACGTGGCCTTCTTCGGTTCCTCGCCGATTCTGGCGATGCTCGGCGCAACCAGCGCTTGCTATGCATTTGTTATTAAACAACCGGCCAGTCAACATCGCATCGGAACAAGTCCAGCACGTGCTGTAGGTTAACGTACCGCCACCGTCCCGTTTCAGGATCCTAACCCCTTTGCCCAGAGGTTTTCGTCGAAACTCGCGGCTAATTTACGTACCCCTTTTTTTTTATTTCAGCATGCGAATGCATCCCTAATCAGGACGACAACAGAAGGGTTGTGAAAATGCACCCAGCTCACGCGTTGGTCATCGGGATAGGGACAAGATACAGGATATGTCGGTGCCAGGCGGAGAGCTCTGACCTCATTTCGCTACCGGTGACTTCTTCACTTGCCGTTTGGTGCGGGTCGTCTTCAACAGTGGATCGCAGATGGCTATGGAATTCCATCGCGCATAGAATTGCCTTGTTGATGACGGTGTCAGACTATTGTTTACATCCAAGCTATTTAATTTTTGTTTTTATTTTTTTTATTCGTGACTCAAGCTTTCGATTTTCGTTTAGGCTTTTACAAATATTTGTTTAAGGGTAAACTTTCACAACATTTTCTTCTCTCTATTTTTATATTCAAGTTTATTGCAAAGCGCAAACAATGTTTATAAATACAATAGCTTATTGAATAACTGTTAACCTACAATTATACCCTTAATCTTAGTTAATTAATGAGGCCATTGCGAATATTTTTCAAAGTTTATGTCAAAGTAGACCGGAGAAAACAGGGGGCAAACGAAATATTTTTTCTAAATACTTATTTTTTTTTTATAAAAATAGAAGTTTAATCAACTGACAACCATTTAAAATGCATTTTCATGTGTTTATAATCATATTCAGCATGTTTGAACTTCCTTCAAAATATATTCAATTTCTATCAAATTTCAATGTACAGTCCCCCAAAAAGTTTTTTTTCGCAAAAAAATCACTTTTTTCATCCAAATTCAAACCAATTAATACCCTAATTAAAAAGCATCTGCTCCACCGAAACCGGAAATGGATTTTATTTGTATTTTTCTATTTGGTTTTAACTTTTTTACATACATACAATTTAGGCAACATTTCATACCAAAAAGGATCGTAAATATTCGAAAGTCTGTAGCTTTTGAAGGAATTTTCTGATCGATTTGGTGTCTTCGGCAAAGTTGTAGGTGTTGATGAGGACTATTCAGAAACAAAAGGTACCGTCATCAGGGGGGACATTAAGTCTGGGGGGTGAGATTGAGTCATACAAATTTCAGCATTTTTGTAAGACCCAATCTCACCCCCAGACTCAATGTCACTCCTGATGACGGTACACGAAAATATGACGATTTTTTAATAAACAAAAATCATGTTTCCCAAAATCAGTATTTTACTTTTTTTAAGCTTTTTATTTTTTTAAATAGCGTCGAATCATGGACTATCATGTCCGTTAAAAAAAATTGTCAAAAAGTTCAGAAAATATTTACTAAACAACGTTGCCAGCATAAATTCAAAATTCTTCTGCAAAACTTTTTTTAAAAAACATTATTTTTTAAATAAGTGTTAAACATTGGATGTTCTAGATTTTAAAAATTCTAAATTATTTTTATTGAAAATGGCAGAAAATTTATACATTGATAAAACAAAATTTCACCTTCCAATGCCTTACTTAAAAACGGCGCATTTTTTCATAAAATGTAAAGTCAGTTTTGATTGAAAATTTATTTTGTATTTTGAATTCTTTAAATTTTGCCAGGCAAATTTAATTTTTTTCTTTATTATAAATCATATTTCTCATGAAGGTTATTTTTTCAGTCCTTTATAAATGTATCAATATTTCTTAAACTTAAAAAAACGTATTTTAAGAATTTAACAATAAGTGAGAGAGAATTTAAAACAAAATCTAAACTGTTTGTCCGTAAAACTATTCAAATAAATACAAAAACGTAAAAAATACGTAGAGGCATGATTTGGTACATTATAAATATTACTGCAAACTAATTACTTAAAATTTTGGAAATATTTGTTAAAAACAGCCAAAGTTAGCCATTGAAAAAAATTATCTGTTACAAATTTTTAAAATCCAACTTTATTTTTTAAATTTGAAATGTTCTTTTTTTATATTACAAAGATACCAAATGGGTTGAAATTTTGATTTTTGGTGATTTTTTTATAACGAAGCCCGGTTAGAGGAGATGTTGGGTTGGGTTATGGAGGATTCATGTTTAATTTTTTTATATTCGACGTTGGGTTTAATAAACAAAATTAAATGTATAAATTCTTTTTTGTGTGTTATCCAGTATTTAAAATGAATGCGGCAAATCTATTACCAACTTTTTACTCAATTTTGAAAAGCACCCTCACGGTATTCAATTGCACCCAAACCTTTCTCGCACGTGGTCATTTGTGCTAAAACAAAGTAAAATGTACACACTGCATCCAGTATTCAAAATGCAACCCTTCAATTGTGAATCGCGCTGCAATTGCAACCCATCACTCCATTTTGGTGGGGAGTTAGAACGCTTTTAATCCGTTTTCCATTCTTCAACCACCTTTTTTCCCGCCGCCGCCGTCGGCCGCACATCTCGAGACGGGACAACTGTTGGCCGGTCAGAAAGTTGTGAAAGTTGTTTAAAATCGTCATATTCATGTGAAATGTGGGACGCTGTGTGCCACCTTCGCCACCCGGTAGTAGCATGCCACGCCGTGGCGGGTCGTCCTAGCAACGGTCATGTGTTTTGAAGGAAAAGGTCCCGTACGGGAACGGAGTCAAGGGTTGCTGCGAGTTTTTGGATCCTTTAAAATTATCGATTTTCACACCGCTCATAATACGGGTTTGGGCTGAACGGTTGCGTAGTTTGAGGATTCGCCACATATATACTGTTTTCGGGGATTTTGTTTGCCGGGGAGCAGCCTCTAGTTTGGGTTTGTCCCGTGGGAGAAAGTTTCAAATGGGAAGTAGAGTGGAAGCGGATGCGGGGGCGGAAGTGAAACTTTTGGGACATTAATGAAATAATCGAGATTTAAAAGGGGTTCGGTACTGCTCACATGCCGTCGTCGTCGTCGTAATATGGAAAAAGGGTTGCTTCTTAACTAAGAGAAACTGTGTGAACATTGAAATGAGTGTAGGGAAATGACAGGAAGTGGAGTTTGTTTTGGGGGGAAAGGGATTCTGGTCGGGGTGCGCTCAAGTAGAAGAATTTCAGATTAAAATTTGGGCCTTTTTGGGAAGGTGGAGATGGTTTTAAGAAGTTTTTGTGGGTTTTGCTCGGGAGCTGTGTGAGATTTTAGGTTGGTGTGGAAATGTCTTATGTTTGGTATATACAAAATTTCATATGTAAAACACATAGAGAAACTGAGATGTTCCAGTTTGTTAAAGGGTTTAACATATTTGTATGTAAGTAAGAGCTGAATGTGTGAGTGCTCTTGAAATTATCGATTTATTTACACAACTGTACTATGGTATTATGAATACTATAGTGCAGTATTCGCGAACCCGCGAAGGGTAAAATATGACAATATAGTTTTTGGGTACTATTCTGATAATGCAAAAAATGCAATACTGCCGAAGTTCAGATGCTAAATGTTGACATGTACATTTTTTTTGCATCAACATTTTTTTGCAAAACGAATGCTTTTTTGAAAATAAGACAAAAATTAAGCTTTTTTCAATATTCTCATAGAAATTTGTGAAAACAATGAAATTTTTTAGGTTGGGATACCAAATTTTAATATGTTTGTGGTATTTTAGTTTTTTTAATGTGTCTGAGACATAGGTAAAGTTTTGACTGAAAGAAACGTGTATCCAGTTTAATTTTAATAACATTATTTTTTCAATCTTAGTGTTTTGCAGATGTTAGATCAAGAATGATCTTCAAACATAATCCGTTTATTAATGACAGATGTATTTGATGTGACTAAGAATATCATTGGTGAAGAAAAACGTGGATTCATCACTTGAGTAGGGTAGGGTAGTCATCAATGAGACACTTTTGGTTTTCAACTTTCAACGATTTTTGTATTTTTTTCATCAGCATGTTTTAATGAGCTTTTTGTTGCATTTTCTTTCTTTTAATGTGTTCTAACATTGATCAAAATATGAGATCGATCCGACCACTACAGCCAGAGCTATCCAACTGTCTCATTGTAGACGCACTTGGCAGGAACAATGAGACAGGTGGGGAACAATGAGACACTCTACGGAAATCAATACTTTTCTAGTAAAACTTCATGTTTTGTATTGTTCCATTGCAGGTGACTTACCTTGAACATTTTAAAGCAATTTTGCCAACTTGTAACTTTAATTAACAAAAGTTATACTAAAAAGTAAATAAATTTAGTAAAATCCATTTATTTATACCAAATCACTTTATATTTTTGGCTAAATGAAGTCAAACCTCAATAAATATGCCAAAAATCACTTCCAATTTATATTTTGAGAGATTTCCCTAGATTTTGAAAAGTTTAATGAAGAAAAATCAAAGTGTCTCATTGTTACCCATGGGCTGAAAAGAGTGGGGAACAATGAGACAGCCCTGGATTCTGGGTATATTCTTAATTTTGGTCAAATCTAATGAAAGGCCATTGTAGCCCAACTCATGCCCTATGAAATGACGAAAGAAATTTGGAGAAATATTAGTTTTTGTGTTATTGGCAGCCTATGAGCGAAAATGTAATTTTCAGTCATAATTTACTATTACACCCCAAAATCAAACATTTATGAATAACTTTGCAAGGGAGCGTCCACAACCAACGCCACTATTATGGCAGAAGTGTATCCAGTAGACACACCTTTCCTCAAATTATGAGCCTGATTGGTTGAAGCTACGACTTGTGAGAGCCATTTTATCATTGTTCCCCGTGTCTCATTGATGACTACTCTACCCTATATTTTCTTGGTACATAAGGAACTTTGAGGTTGCAATCTTTTCTAAACTTAATTTTGCAAAGTTTAGAATCAGACTTTTCAGAATTATAATTTTCCTATTTTTTTTATTTTTATAGGGAACTCAGAATGGAATCTTTTTCGCTTGAGTTAAGGGTGTGTACAATCTTGTACAGAGGGTTTTTTAATGTTGATTTTTGGAAGATTTTGCACAATTGATGAAAAATTTCCATTGGAAATTACTTTAATTTTTTTTTGTTTATTTTGTGAAACTTTTTCAGGTAAATGTTGAAATTTTCGAAAAATATGCACTGTTTGAAATTTACAAATATTTTATTGAGAAAAAGCACCCGTGCACTTAATTGATCAGACTACTGATTGCTGAAATGAGGTATAAGCGAAAACTTATAGTTTATGGTTTATCTCTGTGTCACTTAAGTTTTTCAAGTGATGATATCTTGGAAATTATTGGTTTGATTTGAAAGTATTTTCTGCATTTTTCAATCAAAATAATGTCAAGATCTAGAATAAAGACTAACTTTTGCTGGTATTCAAAATATGTATGTTAAGTTTCTTTAAAAATGTAAGGCTTGATTTTATTTCTTGAATGAGACCAATGCATTTTTATTGAAACCCCAACAAAAAACTCATCCCGAGCAGACGGAAATAACGTGTGAATAACATTTTTTGATATTTGAAAATACTGGGTCAATAACATTTTATGTTATTCATAACAAGATTTGTTATTCGTCGCTATGATTTTTTTTTGTTATTGGATTGTTATTGTAATAACAGACTAATAACAGTCTAGTAATTCTTCAAACAAATCTTTGTTATTATTTTTTGTTATTTTAACAACTAATCCGATCATCCCAATAACATTTGGAAATATTCTACCATAACAAAATATGTTATTCCATAGTTGTTTTGGCTTTCAACCAATATCAGAGCAATAACAAATTTTGATATGATAACGTAAACTGTTATTAAACCCTTATGCAAACATGGATTTTTCAAGAAGATTCCATAACACTTTCTGTTATTTTAACAGTATTTGTTATTGAAATGGCATGAATTTTAATATTACGGTCTGCCCGGGATTATTGAATTTTAATTTTCATTAAAAAAAAACTTCAAAAATAAATTGTAAATGCTTCTGAAAACATTGTAAAACAGCTATTCAAAAAAAAAAACTTTTTATTCGCTCTACAGCATTGCCTTGGCGATCTCGATTGCGAGATTCTTACTCGAAACTAGGTATCCGAAGGCTTGATCGTTGAGGCATTTGCAAACCTCGGGATTCGAACTGACCTTTGGATTGTGAGTCCAACAGCCTACTAGCGACTCCACCGAGGCAGGACCCAGGGAGACGACTCCTACACCTGGATTGAGCTAACGACCTAACCATCTAGGTTAGACCGGGGCTAACATTTACTTCCCCGTCCGACGAAAGGCGTGATCAGACAAATCTCATCTCAAAATTTGCCACCGGGACCTTCTGGGATCGAACCCAAGCCGACTGGGCGAGAGGCAACCACGCTTGCCTCTACACCACGGGTCCCGGCTCAAACAGTTATTCATGTACTTCAAATCAAATTAAGTCTTATTAATCTTTACACAAACTTTTTTTGTGTTCACTAATTGGTACAAAACTTAAAAGTTTAGGAAAAAAAAAATTATAAAATTATTAATAACAAATGATAACTCTATTTTCTGATTCTTATTGATTCTGATAATTTAAATGAAACTACTGACATAATGAATTTAAAAATTGACGTTGATTTTTGGCAAGCAGACATGTTTGAATAAATTGTTTTGCCAAAAAATGATGGCACTATAAAAACAATATAAATATAATTTTTCAAAATATATCATTTCATTTAAAAACAGTTACATTTATTTTGTTTAATTTCTTTACGGTATGTTATCAAATTGTTTTTGTTTGAATTCGTCATTTGGGCAGGTTAATATTAAAGAAACTATTTAAATCAAAATTTAAACAAAGATAACATTAAAAATATTTAAAAAAAAACTACACACGGAGTTTGATTGTTGCAATCAAATCTTATGGGAGGCTTTCTAGTCAAAAGCTGTGTAATACCTCTGATTTCACGTAACTTTTATATGTGGTTTTCATAGTTCTATCGAGAACGGATCGAAAAACTTGAATGTTAAAAAAGATAAAATCTGTCATTTAGAAATATTCCTGAAGTTAGAAATTAAACTTTTCTTAAAATTAATAATTTTAATCATCATAAGCTGATATCTTATTTTGAAATAATAATAATATTTGCATATTCTTTTGCATTTATTTCCAAATGGTTTGTTAAGAGAAATAATTAAATAAAAAAACTTTTAATTGAAACATTAAAGTTGATGGAGCGGGTAGTTTTCATTTGTGATACTATATGTATCTTTTAATTATAATTTGTATTAAAAATTCATAATTTTCAAATTAACGTTAAATTAAATTTTACCAAAATCCTAGAAAATATCTCTAAAAAAACTCTTAGGCTTCATTTTTTTGACAATTTACATTCAAATAATAATACATAAATATGAACTAAAGGTTTAAATGCAACTGCAATAATTAACTTTTTTTAAATTTTGGCAATTTCGGCTATACATTATCCAAAGTTCAAAAAAGTCTAAACAAATTGAAAAAAAAACTTCCTGCAAAATCACCCCAGCATCTCCTGCAAACCAAATGAACTCCATCAACTTGTTTACACCGCAAACAAATTCATGATCGTTCTCACACAAACGCTACAACTAACCGGTAGGAAAACAACACTCCGATTTTCACGTTCTCTAATAATAGAACCATTTTTCATGGTGGAAAATTGTAGCACCCACGAGTATTCATCTGCTTTATTGTTGTAAGCCTAAGTGTATGTTTGCGTTTTCGATGAATGAAATCATTCCACTGCACGATTGCCCGGAAATGTGTTTGTTTCGATTTGTACGAAATAATTTGAAAATTAGACCGTTTTACCATAACGCAAGTTGACCAGCCAACATCTGCTCCCAGGCCGCGGGTAATCGGCTCCCCTCCCACTAACATTTACACACAAGACCCTCTGTAATTATTAAGCCAAATGTAATTACAAAAGCCGACTCGGTCCTAACCAGGTCCCAGTACCGAAAAGGACCTAATAAAAATAATTTTATGAAAAAAAAAAAAAAAACATCTGCTCCCACTCAGTATGAATTAAGCTGTATCCAAGTAGTCCATCAGTTTCCGCGCGGCATGGCCTACTGTACAGGAAGACCGCCTATTCCCGGCGATGATCATGATAAATTAATTTATTTCGTGAATCGTTGATACGCAAATTAATTAAACTATGGTCCAAATGACAAATCGTGTCTAATTAAAGCTCTCTCACAGATCGTGTTGGTGGTGGCGCTGCTGCTGCTGCTGCTGTCGGTTGGGATTTTCTAGTTTTTCGGACAAGAATTTTCACTATTTACGCAAACATCTCACCGAATTGACACGAGAAAGCCGTGCTCAAAAGTGCGGAAAATGTGCAGGCCAGTGCTGTCTGGGGGTCTATTTTTGAACCCCGTCTGGGACGTGCCAAGGAGCATCGCGAGTCAAATGGTTTTCATCGCGATTGTTTTGCTCGGGAATTTGTCTCTTTAGGCCCCCTCGATCTTTCCGGCGTGCCGCACTGTCAGAGTTGCAGTGAACAAAATTTGGGAGCAAAATTATGACTGGCAACCAGGTATCTCTCAGGTGATTCGCGGTCTGATTCGCTGAATCTCATTTACTGCATGATTTATGATGTCTAGTCCCTCTAGCTCGAAGCAAGCCATGATGGCGAACGCGTGCAGTTGAGAAATCTATGCCAACTGCGATCAAGACTTGTTGCTTTTTTGTGTGTGAATATGACACAGCCGGTAAAATTTCGTGTAATGATTCGTCCAATGTAAGAAGGAAGAGATTTTAAGGGATTATTTGGCGCAAAGCCACCGAAATGTGTATCATAAATTTTGTGAGATTGCCAGATATTATATGAGAATTAGTAGAAACAATGCAATTGTCTTGTGGTACGATGCGCGACTAAAGATATTATTTCTGGCGCTCGAAACGTTTTCGGGGGAGGCATGAATGTGAATTTAATTTGTTTGGAGATGATTCAGCACAGTTTGAAGATTTTGTCATATGATGACTAAACAATTCGCTGGTGGAAACTAGTTTTGCTGTTTTTACTTTTTTATTTCAACCCTCTCATTGAAATCACAACTGCTCAACAGGCTATTGAAAAGGGGGAAAGAATCGCATATCCTTCAGCTCCCAATCAACAATTTTTTTTATCATGGCTTCACACGAAAAAAAAATCGCAACTACGCACAATCGCGCCCTGGAGCCGAATCCGGTCGACGGGAGGTAACTGGTGGACGAATCAGCAACCGAAAAAAACTTCAACACTCCCCTGAAAAAAAAAAACACATTTCAAACACTCAACAATATAGCGAAAGAGAAAGAGAGAGGAAAAGCAATGAAAAAAAAAAAAACAGTTCAAGAAAAAAAATCCTTGCCCACTGGGGTGGAAATTTGCAACCCCTCAACTTGCTTATTTTGTACTGAGTGACGTAAGCGACATTGATCTCATCTTCAAATCTTTAGATTTTTTTTTCGAAAGAGTTCCTTCGAAAAAACCAAAGAGGTAAAAATTGAATAAAGTTTTAAATTAAACTTGGCGTTTACGTCACTTTGCAATATACTAGTCCATCAACCACCCCCTGCGAGCTGGGTTGTGAAACGTGAGTTCAAGGGTGGTTCGTTATGTTTTTTTCTCCCTCTCTATCCCCTCCAGGTTTTTCCCCTCATTTTCGTGACGTACATTTCTGTTTGTGTGTGGTAGACTGTGTACGTGTGCTGCTGCTGCTTTCAAGGCAAACTGGTTTTATGTATCGCCGGTTTTTGCGATTTCCACTGAGAAGATTTTTTTTGCTTGTTTTTGTCTGGGAAACTTTTTTTTCTTCCTATTTATGTCTTCAAGGACTTTTATTCTGAGCGTTTTTTTTTTGTCCTGTTCATGGATATAATGTTGGGGCCAGTTTAACCAATGATAATGATCTCTGTTGACCACTTGGAAAAGAGGGGATACGCCCCTAATTTAACACGACGATGCGATTAAAAAATTTGTCTTTCAATAATGCATTGAATTTATGAGAATACAGTCCAGACTCGATTATCCGAAGGCCTTGGCAAAATTTTACTTCGGAAAATTGAATCACGAAAATACTGTTTTTTCGTTGTCCTATTTTTAATTGTTGAGGTTTGGTATGACCCCTAAACTACACGGAGAAAAAAGAGATCCCAAAATCGTGAACAAGCGTTCATGAAAATGGGAACCACGAACAAAGTGTTCAAATCCCATGGTACGTTTTTGGAAATCGTACCATGGGATTTGAACACTTTGTTCGTGGTTCCCATTTTCATGAACGCTTGTTCACGATTTTGGGAACTCTTTTTTCTCCGTGTACTCTAAAGTGATTTAGATTTTTTTAAATCCAAGATGGCGACTGATGATGAAATATTGAAAAGTGCAATTTTTTAATTTAATAAGCAATCAACCATCCAAATTTGACTAAAATGGGGTCAAATTCTGTGTGATGTAAAAAGTAAAAATAAATAAAATAACTCGAAATATTTTTTTTTGTTCGTGATTCGATTATCCGAAGTCCCATCGAAACCTTCGGATAATCGAATAATCGAGTCTGGACTGTAATTGTGAAACATCGATACAAGTTTTTTTTAAGATTTTAATTACGCTAAAATTTGCTATCAAACATGAGACTTCAAGAAGTCTTTTTTTGCGTTTTACGTAATAAAAAAACGCTCCATAACCCGAGCAGGGGTAAATAACACGGGAATACCAAATTTTGGTATTACTTGGGCAAATAACAGCGACCAAAATGTGCTCTTGGTTGCCCAGTAATAGATGGTAAAATACCATGAAATCATACCAAAATCTTGTATGTGGAAGGGCACAACAATACCAAACCATGTTATTCCAAAGGTAAAATAATACCACAAAATAAAATCATTTCAATACCAACTTGAGGTCTTCTGAATTTTTGAACATTGCTTGAATACCAAAACTTGGTATTGCCATAGTTTTAATTTTAGGTATTCCAGCGCCCTTGGAAAGTAATATTTTGGTATTCCTGTGGTCTTCCACATACATGATTTTGGTATGATTTCATGGTATTTTACCATCTATTACTGGGCAACCAAGAGCAAATTTTGATCGCTGGTATTTGCAAAAGTAATACCAAAATTTGGTACCTATTTTCATACCATTTTTAGTGCAGCAGTTGCAGTTAGTGAAAAAAACGGAAATGATCCATATGCAACAGCCAAATCTACTCACCTGTGATATTCTTAACCACACCATTGATGAACGGCCTATGCTTGAAGTTCTTGAAGCTTCTGAACAATAACAAGATTGAAAAATAAGTATTATTTAAATGAAACTGGATTGAAATTCACCAAAATTCAATAATCTGTTGATTGACTCGTCTTTCAAAGTATTTGGATATCCCGACTTAGAGATATTTCATCGTATTTGAAAAAAATATTAGTGAGTATATCACAAAAAAAAATAAATCAGCTTTAACATTTTTGGGTTTCATGTCCTTTTAGCGCAAAATCATTTATCTCGTCAAAAATTTTAAAAAAAATTCCATAGTTTCAGAGAAAATTTATGAAACCTTTCAATACCAAAATAATACCAAAATGTGCCATCCTGACTTAGAAAATTTTCCACAATTTCAAGTCATTTCTATTGGGGGTATATCAAAAATGTTTAAAATCAAGTTTGAAATTTCCGGTATTCAATGAAAGCATTCGCTTTGAGACATCATTTTAGCGCAAAATTAATTATTTTGTCAAAATTTGTCAAAATTTTCCCATAGTTTCAGAGGAATTTGATAAATCACTTTAATACCAAAATAATACCAAAATGTGACATTCTGACTAAGAAAATTTTCCACAATTTCAAGTCATTTCTATTCGGGGTATATCAAAAATGTTTAAAATCAAGTTTGAAATTTCCGGTTTTCAATCAAAGCATTTGCTTCAATACATCATTTTAGCGCAAAAATAATTATTTTGTCAAAATTGGTCAAAATTTTCCCATAGTTTCAGAGGAATTTGATAAAATACTGTAATACCAAATGAATACCAAAATGTGGTTTTCGACCATTGACAAATGCTGCAATTTTGAAATATTAAAACAATACCTTAAATTGGTATGATACCATATTTTGCTCTTGCATAATCCTTAAGACAAATTTTAAAGGGTCCAGGAATACCAAAATTTGGTATCGATACCAGAGAAAGGTATTACCACGCATTTCCCTTGTTATTTACCCATGCTCGGGAAACTGAAATTAAAATCGATACAATTTAGTTTTTGTGGAAAGTTGCTCAAAATATTATTTTTTAACCCAGGAAACATGTAATAAATGTGTTTAAATATTTAGGAATATTTTTTTTATATTCATATTATTGAAATATTGGGAGTGTTTTAATGTATTACCATACATCTTCATAAAACTTTAACATCTTCCACACAAACATGCAATCAAAATATTTAAAAAAAAAATATCTTGAGCATTCGGGCTTACTGGTTGATTTGGAATTTTCAGCATAGTTGTAAGTATTGATGAGTGTATTCAGGAAAATAATGTTACATTTAAAAATACCTGATTCAAATATTATTTATTTATTTTTACAGGAACCAACAAGTTTTTTTTATTTGTTTGTATAGTTTAAAAAGCTGCAATACACAAATAGTATTTTTTATTTTTTTTATTTTTTGAATTTTTGGAAATGTTAGAAACAAATATTAATCAAACATTTAAAAAGGTCTTTATTGAGTGATACATTATAACACAATGTGTCCACGATTGTGCACGTTTGATACAAAAATGTTTTTATTTGTATCAAAATTGTTAACGATAAGAGGGGGGGTAGGGTGGGGGGGGGGGTGTGAGGTTTGAGTTTCAAAAAATGTCCACCTGAATGGTTGATTGCATGTAAAAAATTAATTTTTCATCGCCATTTTGGTCGCCATCTTGGATTTTAAAATTCAAAAATTACTTTAGAGTAGTTTGAGGGTCATACTAAAGTTCAACGATAAAAAAATAAGACATTTTTTGTGATTTGATTATCCGAAGTTAAATTTCGCCAAGGCCTTCGGATAATGGACTGTATTAAGTTTTTTTAATTACTTATAGAACAGATTTAGAGTACATCGTGTATCGATTTAATTTTTGAGTTGATAAATTCTGCAAAAAATAGTTATTAATCAAATTGCGGTTCCTATCATCTATTTACCAAAAAACCATAAAGATTTTTTTATTAAAAAAAAGTTATACCATTCGGTTGTTAAAATCCCATAAATCAATTTTTTTCTCCGAAACATCATCTCTGATCATCCAGATCAAAAACAAAATCTAGCAATTTTTCAAGCAAACCTCACCATGCCTTTGTTCCCACAACATTTACTCAAAACAAAATACAAAACTCGTCAATTCTCGCAGGGAAAACAACAAAACTCACCGCCGTTTTACTTTCCACCAACGTAAATCTATTTTCGTACCATTTTTCCACGTAGCAAGACTTTAACATTCCTCGAAGTCGACTCGAGTTTTGAACCAGAAGAAAATATAAAAAAAAAACTTCAAACGATCACGTTCTTTCTTCGCGCGCTCCTTATTGATTTCAGTTTTCAACCACTTTTCCCAGTTTTTCCTCAACCTTTGCCCCCCCGCGCAGACTCGTCATAACTCATATTTATTAATCGGATGGCTTAATCGCTCTTCTTGGCAGGGCGCGAGGAGGAGAGTGGTTTAACCTTCGGGTTGCCATCGTGGCCTCCAATTAGTGTCAATCAAATGGGCGCCTTTCTTTTTGTTCAGTTTTTGAGTTTTTTTTTCTTGTTGTTCACTTTGTATACCTTCCACGAGGAAATTAAATTCTCTTTTGTGGGAAGGTATTCCAAAAACGTACTAAAGATAAAGTTTACCAAGAATCACACGCCCAGGCGTCGGTTCGGCCGTCGCACAGCAGGCCATGACAACAGCGGAGTGCTGCCGTTACTTCCGTTGTGCCGTGGCGCACGTGGTCCCGACCGGCCTACCTGGACGCGGCTTGCTTGATAAACCTTACGGTTCTAAAGTTTTGCTATAAATCGGTCAATTGAAGAAAGTCAAAGTTCAACGCGGGACTTAAAATTTTCCGACACTTCTCCGCCAGCGATGGTCCGCGATAGATTTTCCCGGGGGGAAATTTAATAGTCAAAATTTACACGCCGACTACCAATACTAGTACGGGAGCGTGCGCTCACGATCGTGTACCATCTGTGCCTCTCGTGAAGTGACTTTGTTCGTAGGAACGCGTGCGCCGTGGATGACCTGCGGGATCGTCCGAACGGCCTGGCCTGGGTTCGACTCTGGCCCCGGCACCGTGACCAACAATACACCAAGAAATACAATGTAGTGGGCGTAAAATTTCCATCCAGTCGAGTGGTAGTAGTCTTGGTAGGCCATGAAAACCCCCGCGTTCTCACGTGAGGTTGTCATCGGAGCACCATCGTAATTTACTACCTTGGTGCTAATCCAAGCAGGCCGTCGTCCGCGTGTCCGTGCCACGGGTTTTAAGTGGAAACAGCTGAGACAAAATTTGAGAACATCTTAATGGACTGTGTCTCGAGCTAATGGCTCGGATCTGGACGGAATAGACGAATCAGTCTTGGGTCCAACGGGAGGGTACTTGCCAAAATTGGAGCACGTGATGCGTTAATAAATTAGATTAGATCTTTTGCGAGCAGTCTGGAGCTTTAATCGACTGTAACGCGCAGACATTGCATGCTTAACTAGTCAATTAGATTCGTTTAACTTAAGATCTGTTTTCAAATCAATCTACGAGAAAATTTCATAACTTCCATCCAGCCGAAGTTCCAGTGTCATGGCCTGCTAGAACGCCCTTCAACCGCATCGTCATAACTAACCTCTATTTATGGCTCTAACTATTTTAAGCCGAAACTAACATCTCAAGGGGCCACACTTACCTACACGTTCATAATTTTCCACCTCATTTAGCTAGGTATCAACCCCCTTGGCAGCTCAAACTCATAGTAGGCGGTGACGCGCGGGTTGGGAAAAACACGAAAAACTCATGTTTGATGGGAATGTAATCAATTAACGCGGCCGCCGCACCGAAGTTTTCCGTGGTGAAAAGCCGGTTGAACCGGTGCCAAGATCGGGGGTGTTATTTATTCGGGATGTGGATCAAATTAAACGGTTTTATTAAATTATGACACCGCGGTGAGTCGCAGATGTGGCGATGGCGATGATCGTATGATTGGATCGAGACTTGATCGTGACTTTGGCAAAGGTTTGAGGATATGTGGTGACATCGCGGTGACGGTTGATCGATGATTGCTGTTTGCGGTCGAGAATGTCAGGGATTACATGAATAACTGACCAATTTTGTGTGAATCATGCGAATTGATGTATATTTTAATTAACAGTTTTGTTAAATAAGACCATTAGACAGATATCAGTATTATTTAATGGACACTTAGTCCCGAATTGCTTCACATGATCATCAACTTGCTATATGCGCTTTTGAAACATTGAGGTTTGTTGTATGTAGAGTATTGTTTGTGAGCTTGTTTGTTTTCAAAATTTGAGGAAATAAATGAATACTCCCCCAATTTCGGATAAGTATTTTATCTGGCTCACTTTTCGGATTTCGGAAAAGGCACTAATTTTTTTTAAACAACAATTTTTTAATTAAAATCAAAAAGTTGATTTTTTTTAAAAAATAGAACAAATACTCACTGTTTTTACATGTTAAATTAAATTGAATCGAAAAATACTTCACAGAAATTTCAATAAAGTACACCGATTTGAAAACGGTGCACTTGAGCATGATGTAAAAATTTAAAAACATGGATAAATTAACATATTTTTTGCAAAAATATACATTATTTTCTAAAAATCATAACCTGGCGGCAACATTACGCTCAAAAGTTACGCGTTTTTGTCCTCTCAAACAAATTTCAATGCTCTGAATCTGCCCAAACCACCCAACAATATAAAAATTTTGGGCTGCAACATACCTAAAACAGCTGTTCGAAATAACTGCTGAGTAGTTTTCTACGATTTCGCAAATTTATTTCGCGATTTTCAAATTTTCATTTTTTGATTTTTTGTGAAACTTTGCCATGCATTCCCTATGTCAAGATGCATCATGCAAAATTGCAGAAATTCTGTAGAAGGGATTTTCTGATCGATTTTGTGTCTTCGGCAAAGTTGAAGGATAGGATTAGGATTTTTTGGAAAAAAATCTTTTGTTTTTTTTTCGTTTTTTCAAGTACTTCTTTAAAGAAAAGCACCCCTGAATAAAATATATTTGAAAAGCTGAAAAAATATTCTACAATTTTCTCCTTGAGACTTTTCAAGTCGTTTCTGAGTTGCAGCCCCCCAATTAATTTGAAGTGTTACCTAATTAGCCTGTGATTTTCAACCGACGATATCTAGGAAACAATTGGTCCAATATTCAAACTTAAAACATTTTGATCTTTTCATCAAATATATTTCAAAAACTTTATGATTTGGTCTGAGCTATGAAATTAGGAAAATTATCTATTTACAGATCTCTGCAAGTAAATCTTGATTTTAAAATTTTGAAATTATTTTTGTTGATAAAATCTGAAAATTTTACAAAAGTTTTATTTTGAATAAATGATTCAAAATCCAGACACTTAGTAGCAGGCAAAAAAAAAACCATGTAACAAGTTGGAAATGTGGAAGTATTATCAGGATGAAGTATCAACAGTCAGTTTTAAGAGAATGCATGCAAAATATGTCTTTTCCAACAATTTTTCATCAGAATTTGAAAATTAAAATGACTTGTTTTGCTTCGAATCCCGGACACTGATAAAAGCTGATTTGAAATCCGGACATTTGATTTTGCTTATGAACCGCAAAAATTTTAGTGGAAATTTTAGTGAATGGCATTCTTTAGGTCTTAAACAAGCTGATAACATCAAAACAATCGATATTTTATATAAAAATTTGCTAGAATTTAAGGAAATCAAGACCATAAATTTCTGCTTTGCCTTTCCGGTGCTTCGGACACCTATGAAATATTTCAGTGAAATGTTTCACATTTTTGGTTACCTTATAATTTTTATTTTATTTAATTGTTTGTTATATGTTTTTTTTCGGGGGTGAACTTTGGCCGTCAATTTTGATGTACATTGTAACAATTACAAGGTTTGCAATCGTAACCAATCATTTATAGATTATAAAAAGAGACATGCCACTAGTATTCAATTAATATCATAATAAAAAATCATAATAAAAACACTTATCGAAACTATTTATTCTTTCCATCACCGACCATTTCAAATCCAAGCAATCATCTTCTCAGCGAGACTTGACTTGCGTTCAATATTTCGTGCAAGGCAAGCATGGTGAGTTTGAATTTTCAAGCTTCATGAGAAGTTTACGATTCCCCCTTTGCTTTTGGTGTTCGTTTATCCGTTGAATGAAATATTTAGAACACATTGCTTGGTGCTACAGATATTTTATCAGAGAAAACTTTATCCACTAGAGTTAATAATGTAAAATTGGTTTGTTAGTTATTTTATTCATGGTTTATATTATAACCCCTAAGTTTTAAATAGAATTTTGTATGTCAAATTGAAATCATTTAAATTAATTTTAAGTGCTTGATAAATATGTCTAGAATATTTTATGATTTTATCCTACATATATTAAGTTTAAATTTATCCAAAAGCTTAGTTTCAAAGCACGAATAAACGTTATTTTAATAGGATCATACAAATGTTTTGTATCTCTCTGTAAACTGGTATTGAACATTTTTTTTTCTTCTTTCATTTAATAAAATAATTCAATTGCAATTATAATTCAGATGATTGTAGGTATATCTAAATATATATTCTTATCATGTCAAATCGGGTTTAAATCTAACTCATGATCAACAAAGGTGATAAATTTTGCTTGACTAAAAACCTAAGTGGAACGCTGAGTGCTTCTAATTATTATTTCTAAATTTCGTTTATCAAACCTCTGTATGCACGTCGATCGATATCACAAGTAGCATGAAGAAAGGATCAAACCTTACGCTGAATAAATAAAAATATATATAAAAATATTCAAAATGCACGCAATCAACTGAGCTATTTTGAATTGCGTTCTGAAAAGAAGTGGAAGTTTTAGCATTTAAATAGCTGTTTGTGTCTCAATATTTCAATGAAAAGTTCTTATTAGAAGGACATTCATCCCTTTTTACCAAAGCCAACACAATAAATCAATGGATTTAGCCCAAACATGTCTTATGTCTAATGAAGTTGAAAAAAATTCTGATTCACTCCAACATAGATTTTTGTTTGAATTGTTACGAAGATTGAACTAAGAACAAGAGAGGTTCGGATATGAGCAAGGTAATGTTTGTCGAATTTGTAGAATATCATGATTTTATTTCAAAATATACTTAAAAGAGTAAAACTAATTTATGAGAAGAACAGCAAGCCACGCACTTTTTCGAAGAAAAGGTTTAATGTGGCGCTACTAGTCTGCATTCTTGTTTTACTGCACAGCCTACTGCAATTCCCTGCATTTCTCCTCATGATACGGTGGGAATGCTCTTTCCCCCCAGCTAGAATAACTAACTTGTGCAAGACGACACCGACCGATCCGCCTCGGTGTCAAAGTGTTTCCCGTCGGATCGTTAAGAATTTTCACTGCATTTTCGCACTATGTCTGCAATTCACGTTTTCCCTCTGCGCAGATTGTTGACGCGGGATAAATTTCCCAGAATTGGACGCACCCACCAACTCTTTCGCGCGCGTGAAGAATGCATTCGCGATCGCAAAGTGAACGATTAAATTTAGTTGCGGCCTGAAAACCGGTGCCAGAGACAGGACATCTGACAGTTTGTCACTCGCGACGGTGGCGGAATCTCGTATTCGTCATCAGCGTGCTAAATAGACCCGTTTATGTGGTCGGTTGGGAGAATGGTTGCATTGTAAATTTGAACCTACCGGAGCGAAGCAATTTGTTTGGTGGGAATTTAATCGTGAGGAGTGGTACTGAAGCGTGTTTATGTGAGGATGCAGCAATATAAACGTATCTTAAACATCATATACAAACATTAGGAAAAGTGCCATTCCAAGAATGATACTCCAAGCAAAATATACAAAACATTTGGGAAAGAAAAACATTGGCACGTTTCAACAGGCAACTAATAACAAACCAGAGTGGGCGCCCTCCTTTTTCCGGATCATCGCAGCTATCGTGACTTTCCAACCGCCGTCCGGTCGTAGTCAGCGATGCAAAGTATCAACGCAGTAGACCTTGCCTGTTTAACCCGGCCGGCGGGTGTCATCTCAGTCTACTCCGCCTACTAGGATGATCTACGCTCAGAGTGGCAGACTCAGACGTGGAAGATGTTTAGTCTAGTTGGCATCGACCGGAGAGAATTTGCTGCCAAAGAGCTGTCATGGAGAGCAAACTTATGCGGAGTCCGCGCGCTGGACAGCCATGAAATATTGTCCGTTCTTGAAAAATAAAGGACGCCAAGGCGAGCGCATTTTTCCTCCGCCCGTCAAAAGATGAAACAATTTCAGGTGACGCCGTCGTCTCCAATCTGTCTAATTGAAGATGATTGAGCGGATATTTGAAGAGGAAATTGAGGCCGACATTAAAGCGAAGAGGGAGCCACTTTTGAAAGTGTTTGAAGCAGAGATTCTGCTTCCGAACACTCTTCCGATGATGCTCGAGATTTTAATCGTTTCTCGTATTCACAGGTCCGTTTGGTTTGAGAGTGGGAAGGTGGCAAATATGAAATCCAAAAATAGTTGCACACCACTACGGGATTTATGAGCGTTTTTCGGCCGCCATAAAGGAAAAGCAGGCGGCCTGCTTGGATCGGATTCTAGTGCGCTGGAATGTAAACAAAGCTGTTTTTCACACGTTTTGAGAGGAGGAGTGTGTGCGGTGATTTGGGTTTGAATTTTCATCGTGAAATTAAGCAGAACTTTGGAAACCTGGGAATTGAGTCATGCGATGGGTTAATTTTAGTGGATTGGTGGTTTGGAAAATGAGTGTGATCATCTATTTTTCACTTGTAAAAATGTTTGTTGAGTTTTTGTGTTTGCAGATTTTTTTTCGTGTTTTTGAAATAGTGTAATCTGTGGTTTTCGATGAATATTTACATTTTTGTTCAATTCTCAAAAATGTTCAATGAAGATGACAACTTAAAATTGTTAATGGCTTAAAATGCATAAAAGCATTGAAGGCTAAAGAAAAATTACTATTTTACTATTTATTTTAAATTTGAAACTTTCTCCTGAATCGTTATAACTAGAGATTTTTCACGGCAAAAAATATGATTTTGCTGCAGCTAACCTTTTGTTTTTACAGTACATTTGTTCAACATTGAGTTACAAAAATCGAAACTTTGACGTAAAAAAACTTTTTGCGAGACTGTATTTTAAAATTAACAAAACATCAAAATATTTGTTAACTGTTGCAATAAATCTTAAAATGATTTTCAACTAAGCAACACAGAAACTGCATTTTGAATTCTTTTCAATTGGTTGCACGAATTAAAATCCATTGAAATTTTGAATTTTTGCTATATGAGAGATATTGGCTATAATCCTATGAAAAATCATCCAAGCTTCAAAATATTATAGTGTTTTGGAATCGGGTTCCATTGCAGTTATAATTACATGGAAATTTTCATAAAATACGTATATTCCCATTATTTTGAAAATGCAATGTTTTTCGAGAAAATACTCAGAATTATCGTTATTACAATGAGGGTATCAAATGATTGGAATTTTTTCATACATTTCGAAGTTACAACACAATTTTTTTAAATACACAAATTTTTGACAAAACTACGCGTTTTCGAAACATAATTAAATATTTATGTTTATTACAATATGGGTTTCAAATGACCGGTATTTTTTCATACTTTTCGAAAGATATAACACATTTTTTTGAAAATACTCGATATTTCCATAAAACTACGTATTATCGAATGTATCGCGGTGTTTCATATATTTCAAAATCAATAACAATTTTTTAAATACTCAAAATGTTGATAAAACTACGTATTTTCGAAAAAAATACTTAAAATTTCAGTTTTTACAACAGGAAAATTTTGAGTAATTTAAAAAATTTGTGTTTTACTTTCAAAATGTATGGAAAATCCCGATAATTTGTACACATATTTTAAAATATTGGAATTTTGAGTATTTTTTTTTTCAAAAATACGTAATTTTATAAAAAAAATGAGTGCTTTCATTTTTTTCTTGTGTTCGAAATGTATGGAAAATCCCGAGCATTTGAGAACCACATGGTATAAAACTGAAATCTTGAGTTTTTTTCAAAAACTACTTAATTTCGAAAAAAAACTCAAAATTGTGAAAATTTTGAGTATTTTCAAAGCGTGGTGTAATTATTTTCGAAATGTACCAAAAATAAATTCACCAAAAATATAGTACATGTATATCTTCCATACGTTATCTTTCACTTCAAAAACGGGCAAAGTCACATAAAACTAGTAAAAGCACAATTTAATTCAGTCATTTATTCAGAATGAAATTTCTATCAATTGCCATAAGCCAGCCTTATCGAGCAGGTGAATGTTGAATCATTTGTTGTATTCTAAAACAAAAACGTGACATTTTGATCAAGGTTAGCTTACGCGTGACTCATAAACCTGCATATGAAAAGCATATTTCTAGCCAATTTAAAATCACCCACCAAGTCAAACAAAATTATCTGCCTTGTTTTTGCTACGATGAACACAAAATAAATTGCCGTGACAATTCTGTATCATTTGTTTGACATAGCCCCCATTCCAATGGGGAATTCTCTTGAGCTCATTCACCTATTTTCGTGACCACTAGCTGCTAGTGCGATGATTTAATTTCACACTAACTCACAGAATGATTGGTCGAACCAAATCACTCAAGTGGGGGATACTGGCTTTGTTTTGAAAATGCACCAACATTTATTGTTTGTCGTAAATCACGGTGTAGGGTAGCAGTGAAAGAGTTGAATCTGAGGCAAAGATAATTTATGATGACGAACGACCCTCGGGCAAACCACGGTGGATTAAGGAAATCGTAAACCTAGAAATTCAAACGACGATGGAGACGCACGGTACTTGAGCACTTTAAGCGTTTAGTGGCTACTTCCCTCTTGGGTTTTGGTTAATTTATATTTTTCAAAACGATGCTGGCAGCTTTGTAGCCATTAATATTATCTTCGATGCGTTCGCGACGTGACTCAAATTTGTAAGTGTCATCGTGTGACAAACGATTTTGGTTTTTTTAAACTGACACAAATTCTCACTTGCTCGACATTTTCGCTTCGGTTAAAATGGATTGAGTTAATTAATCAAATGTGGAATCGACACTCATTTTTATTTTCGGAAATGTGAATAGTGTGTGACATTATATTTTTACGGGTTTATTAAATTGTTTTATAAATAATAATCTCCTTTCCCGAGGAAATTAAATTCTCTACTGCGGAAAGGATTTGCAAAAATCAGAATTTTATTCTTTTCTGAATTATTCACTCAAATGCTAACTTTATACATCAATTGTGTAAGCCGGATTGCCCCAGCGCAGGATGCTTTCTAAGCTCTGATCCCATCTCAGCTAGCGATGGTTTTCCGGCCCCGCCCACAATGCACTTCCACCCCCTCCCAACTTTTCCCTCGATCACGATCGGATCTTTCAGGTTCACTCAACAGAAAGTTATTATTTTTCTCACACTTGCTACCCCAGTTCGTGCTTCCTATAAAAATGTTTAAAAACCAGCCAGAATAATTTATAACCGTCCGGTCCTCACCGTCCAGAGGGGCATCCCCTTCTTAACTCTGCCACCAATTTTCCACCTTGAGCAGATCCTCTGTTTGGAACTACCCTCGCCACCCAACTCCCCGCAGTCTACTTGGATCTGCGCGCCGGTGAATTACCAAAGAAAACACTCGTCGCCCCGTGCGCGGTTTTATTGCCCCGAGAGCACGCAGTAGGCCGAGGACAGTCGAGCAACAAACAGCATCACGAGCAGTCGGTGGCCAACAGCAGCAGCAGCATCCGAAAGGATCTTGATCGCAGTAGGCAGTTTGGTGGAAAATTCAACGAGGAAGTTGTGGCAAAATTACTGTGACACATTTTAATAAGTTTCCAAGTAAAATGTGAAAAATAACGTTATTTTCGAGTGAAAAATTTTTAATGTTGGAATCATTTGAAGATACTCAAACAAGATCTTAAACTCAAACAATTAATCTCAAAAAGGAATTAAAATTTTGTGCCTATTTATTCCCAAGTGTTTGCATTCTTAGTTCAAAATAGACCGAATATGTTACGTGAATAGATATTTTAATATTTTTTTAACATTTGTTTCCAGTTAAAAAAAAATTAAAGAAATGGAATTATTGGTTTAAACAAACAAAATTGCCCCGAACCCACTTTGTTTTGCCTAAAACTTGGTCTAAAAATATAAATTTGATACCTGATCACGAATCCGAGATTCAGTTTACGGTGTCTCGTAACGGTGGGACTGTATGACCCCCATTTTTTATATTCGAGAAAAAACATGGTTTTCAGTAAATTGCAAAATGGTGATGAAATAGAAATTTGATGTCAATGGGAATTTCATGTGTTTTTTGTGGCAGTGCGTGGCCGAATGGTTACGCTGTCCGCTTTGTAAGCGGATGATTCTGGGTTCGATTCCCATCTGCTGCAACCTTCCATCGGATGAGGAAGTAAAATGTCGGTCCCGGCCTTGGTTGTTAGGCCGTTAAGTCATTCCAGGTGTAGGAGTTGTCTCCATGCCATAAGTACAAACAACACACCAAACCAAGCCTACTCCGGTGGAATCGCTGGCAGCGGTTGGACTCGCAATCCAAAGGTCGTCAGTTCAAACACTGGGGTGGAAGGTTCCTTGGAGTAAAAAGAGGTTTGGGTGCTCTCCCCATTCAAGCCTTCGGACTCCTAGGTTAGAGCAGAAACTTGCAATAGAGACCACAAAAAAGACCCGGGGATCGTTAATGTGGATGGTTTGATTTGTTTTTTTTTGGGACTTTCATGTAAAATTTGAAACCTTTTTTTACTCACGATAACTCGTGAGGATTACAAGCAAACCCCCTTATGTTTATACATTTTAATTTTTGTAACTGTCTACTTTACAACTTTGAAGAACTTTGTTACACTCTAAAACATAACCCAGCAAAGTTTACAATGAGAAAAAAATTATAAATGAAAAAAAACCCCTTCTAGGTAATTGCAGATTTGAAAAGCACACGAACAATTTATTTTTATTAGAAGAGACGATTCCAAATTTTTATCAGTAACAAAAAATGGTTGCGGCTTTAAAAAAATATGTTTTGTTTATCTTTTTTGAGGAAAGGACCTTTTTCCAAAATTTTAACTAAGCCAATTTCACACAAAAGTCCCTTCGACACCGAATTTCTATTTCATCACCATTTTGCATTTTATTGAAAAACATGTCTTTTTTGGAATCCTAAAAATTGAAGGGGAAGAGAGTATAATCCAAACATCAAATTTGTATATGCCAGATCTCAGAAATATTTATGAAAATATGAACCGGAATCTATATTTGACAATTTTTTAAGCGAATCTCAGGAATTGTTATGAACATATTATCCAAAAATTAAATAGAAATTTAAAGCTATGTTTTTTTTTTCATTGAGTTATAACAAAAATATTGTTGAGTGCACCAGTTGTTATCCAATCATCAATTTTTTGATTTTTTTAAGAAAAACATATTGGAAAAAAATATTTGTTCTGATTTGGTTCATGCTTAAAATGCATTATTAATTGCTATCAGTAGATTGCAGTCTATTTATATTAAATTGGAGAGAAAAACAATTGCCTCCTGATGTTACCAGTAAATATTGAAGAATAGGGGTGACATACACTATGAAATAATTTGAAACGGCCTTAACTGGGAAAAAAATTGAAGCTCCCTTCCCCTAAAGTGTTACCGTGGTTTATGGATGGCCTCTTATCAAATTACCAATCTCTTTGCAATTTTAGTAGACCTACTTCGTTTACAATTAAGTACATTCCCAACCATTAGTGTCACCCTAGTCTACCCATAATTCACTAGAAGTTCTCAAAACCGCAAATCAAACAATCATCAGGAAATCACAACCGTGCTACCGCAAAGTAGCTCGGCGAGATTTAACGACTCGGCACGGTCCCAAAAAAAAATGTTAAGTGCCCTTTTCGTGCATTTCTGTGTTTCGCTTCCCAGCCGTAAATCTGTCCGTCAACATCACCACCATCCACCCTGTCACAACAAACACGATCGCGATGACAGCCAATTTAAAACAATAAAACAATCGTAATAAACCTCAAATCTCAAGGTTGTTTTATTTATGTACTCTCCCCTAAATAGATATCACATCAGGCCTACTTTGACGGATTGCTCCTGCTGCGTCAACGGGTAGTGGAGCAGCACGGTTGCTTGGATGGTGGTGACACATTTCAGTGGGTCGTAAATCTCGCAGCCAACACCCACCTTGCCGACCTTAATTTGGACATGGGTGCTAAAAATAGCACACGTTCAGGAGGAGCGAAATTCCAGCACAGGTCGTAAAATGTCGCACATGAGTTCGGGTTTTCTTCTCGAGGCCACAGAGGAAAAGATCGTTTGCTTGTATACAATACAGAATGTTGTGTTATTCGAACGATAAAAGTCGTTTCATTAAGACATCTGTGGTGTGGCAGCAAACAACGTAAAATTTATTGTTACTGCCGAAGGTAGCGCCCGGCACGCATTACAATTCTATTACAAACGTCGGTTTCTCGTGTCTAGTCGGCGTTCCCACCGTAAATATGTTGTCATTCCCCGAATTTTCCCCACGGGACCGCTTGTTTCCACCTCAGACAAATCCCCCCTCCCTGCTCAAGAATACGTCGGCATTGTACACGAAAATCCGCGCGGCAAACCGAAAATCCACTCAATCTAATCTGGTTGACGCGCCCCTCTTCTGGGAGCCCCTCGTGACATGGCCTGCTATTTGTGTACTCTCCTTGTTCTGGTGTGTGTTTTGGGAAACGATGCAAGGAAAATGAAAACATTGGCCACGGGAAGATTAATTTGACATGTGCGCAGCTTCCTGTGGCCGTTCGCTGGTCGGGGCCTGCTGTGGTTGTTAGTAAGTGCGAATCTTGCATAGGGAAATCATGGTCTGCTAGATGTAATATGTCTAAATCATACAATGGTTATGCGTGTAGTACGGTATTATAAAAAAAACTAGTTATTTTCACGAGTGTTTCTCTTTTGAAAGATTACCTCAGGATTTTCCCTTCCCTTTTAAAATTTATCATAGCCTGCTATTTGTTGCTATTGCAACAAACAACAAACAACAAACAAAAAACAACAAACAACAAACAACAAACAACAAACAACAAACAACAAACAACAAACAACAAACAACAAACAACAAACAACAAACAACAAACAACAAACAACAAACAACAAACAACAAACAACAAACAACAAACAACAAACAACAAACAACAAACAACAAACAACAAACAACAAACAACAAACAACAAACAACAAACAACAAACAACAAACAACAAACAACAAACAACAAACAACAAACAACAAACAACAAACAACAAACAACAAACAACAAACAACAAACAACAAACAACAAACAACAAACAACAAACAACAAACAACAAACAACAAACAACAAACAACAAACAACAAACAACAAACAACAAACAACAAACAACAAACAACAAACAACAAACAACAAACAACAAACAACAAACAACAAACAACAAACAACAAACAACAAACAACAAACAACAAACAACAAACAACAAACAACAAACAACAAACAACAAACAACAAACAACAAACAACAAACAACAAACAACAAACAACAAACAACAAACAACAAACAACAAACAACAAACAACAAACAACAAACAACAAAAATAGTTAAGCTCTAAAGCATCATACAAATTAAAACCGTGCTACGCTTTGGTTGGTTGTACTCTACAGTGTTTATAGAAATGATTTATCTTTTGACTTTTTCCTGATAGCAAGACAGCAAGAAAATTTTGACTGCCGTTAAACGAAAAGTATGCTTATTTCTAGATTTAAAAAAAAATGCAAATGTTGCTAAACGTAAGAAATAATTTGCTAATGTTTTTTTATTAGCATTTAATTTTTTTCTCGAAGCAATTATTTTTTTACAGGTGTTTCCAATTGCTAACCATTTAATGGCTTATAAAGTTAATTTAATCGATATTAAATAGCATTGGATCCCCTTTGGAGCAATTTAATGGCTCGTAAATTATATTCCCACTTGAGACCACATTCGAAAGACAGGCATCGAAGAAAAAAAGCGATCTCATTTACCCCACCGAGTCTACCATACTCCGCGTGAACGAAGGGTGTCAACCCATTGACAGACCTGTTAATTACCCATCACAGCAAGCCGCGATCGCGACTCCCCACAACTTAAACCCGACCCTGTCGGGCAGCTGTCAATCTGCTCTGTTCACAATGCCACCAGGGCACTATGGGGTTTCAGGCGGCCATAAATCGAAAAACCGACAAACTCTAATTATTTTTTTGGTATTTTTTCTCGAAAATAAACATTCTAACTAAGAAAAATCCGGAGTTTGAAAGTTGTAGGTTCAAAATTCACTGAATTGCAGACCTTCAAAGGCGAAAATGGTAAGAAAAAACATGTTTTTTGACAAAAAAATGATTATTTTTCATAGTTGTACTGTGTAGCTGTTTACGTATTTTTTCCTGCATCATTATATATATTCAGAAAGGTAATTGATTCAACTTTTCAATAATATTTTACAAAACACACTTTTACAGGCTAAAAAAATAATAAAAATCAAAAAAGATGGATTTTTATTCAAAATTTAGTTTTTTTCAACTTTGTTAATGGAGTACTTTTTTTGTGTGCATTTGTGCGATCTGAAAATTTTGCAGCTTAAAATTTGAACCATGTCCTAACTTGTCTCCAAATTTCAAAGTGCACTTATGTGCACTTTTTGAGTTATGCCATTTTGAACATTTTGATTCATGCAAGGAAATTAATGATTTCGCGTATACGCTTGGTTAAAATCACATTATTTACCTGCGGAGGCAGAAATGGCGTACCTGTATGTTTTGAAATTGATTTGATATTCATGACTTTGTTGGTACTTAGGTACGTTTAATAAAATTAGAAATTCCTATTCTAAGTATTTTACAGAAACGATTCGTCGAATATTCGTATCAGTTCGTTGTTGTGTTCTTTTGAAAGTATGGATAATAATACCGTAGTGTCCCTGTACGATATAACGAAGCACTATTCTGAAAACGTGAGAACTGCTTTCGAGTATATTTGTAAGAATTACAACATTGCAGAACCATCACATGATCAACTCGGGGAAAAACCACAGAGGAAAAACTACGCACGTTGTTCTGTAGCTTCAAAACGAGGTATACAAAAGCCCATAGAAGAAGTTCATATTTTAAGTAATCTAACGACAATCGGTTACATAGTGATTTTGATTTAGAAGAATTTATCGTGGAAAATGTAAATTTTGCAAGTGGATCAACAAAAAACGTGGACGAGAATCCATACAATGTTCCATAAAATAAACCGTCTAAAATTCTAAAACACCGCAAAAATCAAATTTTAATTGGAGGGGGAGGGGGGGGGGGGGGGTTTCTTCAAAGAGAGGTGGATTTTAACTCAAGAAAAAGGGGAGGGAGATTGAACGTAAATCAGAAACTTTAACATAGCATAAACCGCCATTCCGTGCATCAAATAGACAGAGCAAGAATATTAAAATTCACCACTTTAATGCATGTGGCCTCAAATATATGAAAAAATCGAAAATTAAACTTTTTTTTTGGAAAAAATATCAAATTTCATTTGTTTTCATTATACTAAGTACAAACAACACAAAAAAGTCACAAAAAAGCAAAAAAATATTTTTGGCCGCTCGCTTATATGGAAATACCCCATAGTGCAGGGTGCCAAAATTTTGACTTCACCTGTCAGTCTTTTTTTTTTCCCCAAGAAGAACAACACCTGTCGTCAAAACGCGACGCCTGCTTGAGATGAGCTGGGGGAAAAAATGTGGTGGCGCTTGCCAGGCTTGCTTGGATTTCGTTCTCGTGCAAAATTAATTAATTCGTACAATTTTTATGCGCCAAATTTTCGCGGCTTGCTGCGCTGCAAAGTTGGCGGAAAATTTTGCCAAGTATTTCCCTCCCACTTGTGACGCACCCAAGTGCAAGCGCCTGCGGTGAGTGTGCATACTTCACGCCTCGGTTGGAATTTTGATTAATCGCGAGCACTTTGATTCCCATCACGAGTTTCGTCGCCGAGAGTGTTTCTGGGTGCAATCCAGATGATTAGCCGGCTAATTGAGCGTTTTTCAATTGAGCTGTCGAAAGTGGAGGGTTAAGAGTAGGGTAACATGGCTGATGAAAAGTGGCGCGAATGGGAACACAAATCGAAAGTTGGCAACGACTTTCAACGAATGTTTTACATGACAGATACAACTGATATGTGTGACAACTTGTTGACATTGAATTTAAGTCAAAAACAAGATTAATAATTTTAGAAATATTTTTACCATGAAAAAAAACAACTTCAAAAAAGTCATCGCTGACCCAAAACCAACAAAATCCGATACTGGTCAGTAAACGAGCAGTGCTGCCAGCACAAACGGTCACTCGCTGCTCGATTCGTAACAATTTTCCCGCCACCGACTTGGCCGAGTCGAAAAAAACGTTCGTGGACAACCGCCACTAAATGCCAGTGCAAATAATTGCGCATGCACCGATTTTACGCTCACCCGATGTTGATATTTTCGGGTTTTCCGGCTGCAACAATGAAAGTGGGGGGGTTGGGGGGAAAATTAGCTTGGAAATTTCCGTTGCTGGTTCGGAGCTTGAAATGGGGTTGAAAACATTTGTAGTGTGCTGGTAAATACACATAAAAAATATATTTAATGAAATTTTAAAATTTTCTTTCAGAAATTTATTTAAAAAATGTACGACTTTAATTTCAGCTGACGAACACCGGCTTGCAATTCTGCATGTCTCGCCAAAAAAACGTAAACAAATGTTTCATAAAAAATTCAGTCACCGCTCGTTAAAGTGCACCCAGATGCCGCCGTATCGATTCCGGCCAGGATGTCACGTGGCTCACGTGCTTCCTCCGCACTCTGCGCATGTCCCCATGGGACCCACCACAAAAGAGGGTATATCATCTTGTCGTCGTCGTCGTCATCGTCGGCGGCGGCGTCTGCCCCAAAATCCTTCGTCAAACCAAAACAGACCCTTCGTCCTAGAGTTCGTTCTCACTCTCCCCCTATCGTGATCCAATCAACTGGAAATCATCGTCCTCCTAAATCGGTGCCACGAGCAGTGCGGTGCAAGGGGGGATCTTAGGGCTACACTTTTTTAATTGTTTTTGAAAAGTAGCAATAAAAACCGTTTCTTAAGGAAACATTTTTTAAATGAGGCCGTTGCTCAAAAAAAATGTTTTTGATGATCTGAAAATAATTATAGAAAGAGAATTTTTATAAACAATTAGGTCCCTCGATTCTGACCAAAGTCAACGAGGCAAAAAAATGATGTTAAGTTTAAAAAACATGAAAATTATCAAAATATTGATTAATTTTGAAAAAAAAAAAAACTATCTTGAGCAACTTGTTCATCGTATCTTAAAAATGTTCCAAGTGCTTAACACATATATAATGCTCTTTTAAGCTTTGTTTTCAAATTTTGGGTAAATCTTCATACCAAAGATTGGATAATTTCAAGGAGATTTATTCTTTAACAATGAAAATCGGACCAACAGTTTTCGAGATATTATCATTTGAAAAATTAAGGTTTCAATAACTGATATTGTTTAACACTATGAAAAATTATTTCAGCAGCTAGGGGAAATTCAAACAAATTGTTTTGAACTGCGATCACTTCCAATAATGCTATTTATCCGTTGAAAATGTTTTTAGGAAGCTGTAATCGAACGAAAAAAGCTGGTATGTTAAATTTGATGCCCGATGGTATTACATACCATTTTTCCAGCAAATTTTCTTATCTTTTAGAAAACTTTTTTTACAGAAAAAGTTGAAAAGTATCAAGTGAGAGATTCTTATGTAAAATGTTATGACAAACAGCTTTGACGAATACCGCAAAACAACCCGAGTTAACGCTGACAAGTTAAAAGTGATTTAAAAAGACATTTTTGTATGAAATATTTTTTTCACCAACTTTAACGATCTATAGCGACTTTTAAATCTTAAACGATTTGGCTTAAAATTGCCAAAGTTACATATTTTTGCCTAAAGAATTGAGTCTGATTTTTTATTGTTTTCCCAAAAATTGTATTACTTTTGAAAAGTAAATTTGATCACGTTTTTTTAAACTGGTTTAGGTAGGTACATCATTCTGAATATATTTGAAATCCATGATAATCGTTTAATGATCAACATTGAGTTGTAAAAGACCTTTTGTAAGATAGATTTGATTTCAAAAACTAAAAAATATGTTTATTGGGAAGACCGGATAATTTAACGAATGATTCATTTTTATGACATCGAAATTCGGTCCATTAGTTGCTGAAGTATTTATAACTCGATTCTATAGCATTTATAATGTCATTTCTTTTTGCTGGAAACGTGTTCTGAGTGCACAAATCTATCATATTTTAACGAAACTGAAGTGTTTAAAAAAAATTATAGAAAAAATTCCGAAAACTTCTTTTTTCGAAGATAGTCAAGCTTGATCATAACTTAAACGTTAAAAAGTCACTTTTAAGCATAAAAAAACACATTTAGGATGTTAAAAAAATCACAAATAGATTTTTGCACATTTACAAAGTATTTTTGTATGACCACCCCACAACTTTGTTCGGAAACTTGAACAAACAAATGGGTAGTCTAAAATTTCTTCTTTAGGCATATCAAACATGTATGGATAATTTAAAAAAAAAATGAAAATTCATGAATTAATGAATTCAAAAACAAATGGTAATGTATCTTTTGAGTTTTTTTTTAAATTATGGGCGTATGGAGAGAAGTTCTGCTGCTGAGCAATTCCAGCCCAAAACAAGATTTTGTTGGGTCATTTTTTCTCGTCCCTCTTCGATTTCCATGAAACTTTGTAGGAATGTTTTCCTACTCTTATGTAAGCCTTTTTTGTGTACATGGAGACAATTTCACTCGAAAGTGACATTTGAGGGGCGTAGGGCGTAAGTGATTTAATTATTTTTGTAAATCGTAATTTAAATATTGCTGTATCTCGAAGCCGTTGCATCGTATCAAAAAGGTGATCGAAGACAAACTTGTAGAAAATTTGACGGGCTTACCGAAAAAATACACTGAAAGAATAAAATAAGCTACTTTTATGAGATTTTTTTTTATATTTAAGTTTAAGTGTCAAATGTGAGCCCACGATTTTTTCATTAATTTTTTTTGTGAAAATGTTACAAAAAGACGCACGAAAAGTGCAGGATGGAGCAACTCACCTATAAAAATACAAAAATCTTTTACTAAAACTGTTTTTTGAGGTGCATGAAGCGTCGAACTTTTCTAAAACTGTAAACGGGAATCGATTTCCATACATTTTTACATAAAAGTCTCCATATTGAACTGTGTTCTAAGTCCAATCCTTGTTAAATTACATCCGTTTGAAAAAAATCTGAAAAAAATGTGTTTTTGATTTTTTTTTGACCATTTATATATGACAGACTTGATTTTTCAGTCTCGTAAATATTTTTACCGAAAAGCACGTCCGATTTCCCATAAGATTGGAAGTATGGGCTTACAGGTTTAAGTTTATTGCATTGGTCATAAGTCATAACTGAAAATAGAATATTTTTTCAATGTAGTTCAGTGGATGGTAGTAACCCGAAAAGTAAATTAGCTTAAATCATCAAGAAAACGATTTATTTGAATAGTTATCAATGACAATCTTTTGGGAAATTGGACGAGCTTTCCTGTAAAAATATTTACGAGACCGAAAAATCAAGTCTGTCACATAGAATTTGTCAAAAACCATCAAAACCCCATAAGCATAGGATAACATGTCTACAAAGTTTCATTGAAATCGGAGAGGGTCCGGTATAGAGGGTGACGATTCTCGAGATTTTCAATTTCCCGGGAATCGAGAGTTGAACTTGGCAATTTCCCGGGAATTCCCGGGACCCGGGAGTTTTTTTTTACTACGCCAACAGTGTCAAAAATTTTAAATGAAAAGTAATAAATTTGTTTCTTTTAAATGAATTCAGTTACTGTCAATTCATACTAATCCTATGAAACGTTAATTTAAGCAGCCTCATTGTTTTGAGGAACTATATTAAACTTTTGATTTTTTTTCTGAATCTGCAAAAACAAAATCGTTTTTTTAGTTTTTTTAAGACTCAAAATTGCAGTTTAAAATATTTACGAATCTTAATTCGCACTGAGTGATTTTTCAAAAGGTTCACAAACTTGTTATTAGATTTTTGTAAAAAATAACTAATGCAGCTTATATATAATTTCCCATTATCGGGAATTTTGCAATATGACGACTCAAAACAACAAATTAAATAGTTTTTTGTAATTTGCAAGTTCAACATTAAATATTCATTGAAGAAATATTTACAGTTATCAGGAAAACCCAAATGTTCACAAAAAACTAGATTGGATTGCTATGCTCAAGAGAAGATATGGAAATTGAACTTAACTTGAAAAAGCTTTTTCCTATTACAAATAATTAGAAAAAAATATATTTAAAAATATAACATTTGATTTCATATCTGGGGTGTAACAGCTAAATAATTTTAAAGGAAAATTTTGGGGTCCACCTTTTTTTGGCTTCTCTAAATTATAGTTATTGAAATTTTTGACAAGTTAAAATTTACAATTTCAGAATAAGAAGATTAGAGAAACATTGGTTTATTCAAACTTGAACATTTAAGTTTTAAGTTATTCAGTCTGTGCGACCTCAGTCGAAGACGGTGAAAATAAATAAATAAATTAAAAAAAAATTGATTCGATATTTATAAGTTTAAATTTCCCGGGAGTCTCGACCGAATTTCCCGGGAATCGAGAGGTCCAAAAATGGTTAATTTCCCGGGAAATTTTTCCCGGGAATTCCCGCTCGTCACCCTCTAGTCCGGTACAACCGATTCCCTATTTGACATGGAATTGCTCTGCTCGATTATTTTTTTTCAAATTTCGATGATACATAATTACAGAATTTGGAACATTGTTGAATAATAAAATAGAAAATGGTTTGTTTATGAAACATCCAGAATGGTCTTGGTCTGTGGCGAAAAATACCAAAAAATTGATGAAAGTTTATGAATAAATTGCTAAAATACTTTGAATATTAATGATTTGACACTCTTGGAACGTTAAATGCATTTGGCAAATAAAACATTGAATTTCATTTGGCAAACTTAAAGCATGGAATTTCTAAATATTTGCAGGCATAAGTTTAAGTCACCAAATTTTTATTTCAAAAAACCAAATTAAACAAATTAAACAAAAATCCTATTTGCTGATTTTTGTCTCAATTCCATGTCAGAAATCTAAAGCCATAGGGATGAATAATGTTTTATAACTCAGACATTTTTATCATATTTAGATACAAATTGAAAATTCATTCAGAGTTTGGTATGAGTTTCAACGTCTTCATTTCTTGAAAAAAAAGAAACAATTATATGATTGTTTGATGAATTTTAGCAAGCTAAAATATGAACAATAAATTGTCATCATTGGGCTTAAACATAAAAATGTTTTGAAAATCAGTAATTTTTCATATATTTCAGTTTGTTTTCGGCTCAATTTTTTTAACAAATTTTCAAATGAGATTTGTATGATTCTCCATATTTCAAAATTTATTTATGATCGATAGTTTTTTTGTGAAACCGTTTTTTAAACCACCTTCAGTCAGGGATATTCAAAGACACCCAAGTAGCAAAAATATAAAATTTTGTTTATAGGACCTTTAAAAAATACTCTAGAACTCCCTCTTATTGGTTTTGCCCCTCTTCAGCTCTACCACCCTTGTGTTCAAGCAGTTTTCTTGAGCGGCAATAATAATTGAACCAAACAGTCATAGCCTACTTCTGGCGAGTGTGTGTATGTGTGTGTGTGTTTGTTGTTGTTGTATATCTGCATTATCTCTCTTTCCATCTTAAGAGTCACTTCGCTTGAATGGCGGTTTGGTGAGTCGTCTCACTTGCTCCCTTTAGTTTAGCATCGGGGCGTTGTCGCATTTTCCCGACCCGAGCGCAGCGCACTTCTGCCAAATGGTGGTGGGGGGCACGACACAGGCTGCCACACACAACTCCGTGGGTAGTTTGGAGATGATTTTCGATGCTAATTTTCCGGGGTCCATCACCAGCGGAACATGTTTATCTATTTACTCCCCGGAGGGCGCCAGGCCGTCGCGCGCATAGAAACAATTTCGCAAAAACACTAGATCCTAGCTGCGACACTGACCGGCCGGAGCGGATGCCTTCAAATCTCTACGCGCGCGCTCATTGTCCGATTCGGCGTGGCGTCACCGGAAGTGGTCCATGTGTCCATGTCCTGCTTCCGGAGATGCACGGAATTTGCGTGACGACGGCTGTGACGTGTCGGGATTTGTGTGGTGTCCGTTGCTGGGTTGTGTCTAGTGTGCAAGCTGTTTTTAATGTGTGACTAAATCATAATAAATCCCGTTTTTTGCAAAGCCCTTTCAACAGTAGAGAATTTAATTTCCTCGTGAAAGGCAGTTTACGTCCCGTTTGGAATCTGGAAGGGAAAAAAGAGTGGGTCTCCGCCCTCCTCCTCGAAAGAAAAACGTGACATCACGTGAGCAAAACAGCTCGTAAATAATTTATGAACACACGTCGGCCGGCGGCGACAATGGCAAACATCTTGAGCCATTTGTGGTAAGACGCTGTCATCGTCGTTTCCGTCACGGGATTACAAGGTGGAAAAAGGCACATTTCAGCCAAACATCATCAAAAATTCAGTACCCGCCGTAGGTCGCAGTAGGTCATGTTACATGGCCGGAAAAAGTAGCATTTTCCATTACGTAACGTGCAGTGGAAATTTTCCTGACTGCGCCACAGTAGGCGTGTGAGTGTGAGCAGCGTTAAATGCACCACTTGTCCAGAGTTGGCGGAATCCGATATCGGAAAATTTATCCGCAACTCAAATCGATCCGTTTCACTGTATAATTGTGTACACTCGGAAGGGAACACAACAAACAACAAAAAAAAATCAATACTA
This sequence comes from Culex pipiens pallens, assembly GCF_016801865.2. Classification (NCBI taxonomy): domain Eukaryota; kingdom Metazoa; phylum Arthropoda; class Insecta; order Diptera; family Culicidae; genus Culex; species Culex pipiens. Next base: position 221,387,528 of record NC_068938.1, read on the forward strand.
ATGGCGCTTGACTGCGGCGGAACGAGATTGCACGGTGTCACATGACGACGACAGGAAAAACGACGCTGATAATGCCCTGCGACGACGCGGCAACTGCTACCCCTCCTCTGCTGCGGCAGTGTGACGAGAGTTTTTCCGTGGAAAAGTACGGGCCACCGCCCGTGAGCAAACGAACGCCAAACGGACTGGAAAACGAGGAAAATTTAAAATCTAGGACATCGAAGGGTGCCATGCGGGTTGGTTTTAACAAAGTTAGGAAAAGTTGTGTTGCTTTGATGGAAATTGGCTTCTTTATTTTTATTCGCTATTATAGTTATTATAGCAATTCCAAATTTGACTTTAAAAAAATAATTTTCTTCTTCTCATAAAACCCACCATTCAATGGAGACGCACGGCACTCCATCTCCCCACCTCTCATTCAAACGGCCCAATTTGCGGTCACCTGCGGAAGCTGTGCGGTGCATCATTTAGCAACTTTAGCGGCCAAAACATACTAAATAATTAACCGTGTCGAGTCACCACCGCCACCTCCGTAGTACTAGTGGGCCATGGCTTTCCATGGCCAACTTTTACCCGTATGAATGGAAATTCCGAGAGTGGAATCAACAAGTGGCCGTTTCGGCCGAATTGCCACTCTGGCATGCTCTGAATGTTGCCGGTTTAGCTGTATTTAGCGTGGGTGTGTGGTGTGCACTGTATGTGTGCTAGAAAGCTGTTTGCTGTTTGGGTTAAGCCTCGTAGCCCGGTGGATGTCGTCGAGTGGCAACCACCTGAGAGGGTCTCAAATTTCAGAGACAATTGAATGTCAAATTTGAGAAACTTTCAAATTTGTTTAAGCTTTGTTTTCGTTTAGAGTTTGGGGTGAGATTGGATAAGTGCAGTGCTTCTGGGGACGCGCAGTCCTGTTTTTTCGTGATAGCTTTCGTCTCTTTTGTGTCGCTGTTTGTGTGGATGGGGTGATTGGTCATAATAATTGAATAATGCCTTCATAAGTGCAGTGCTTCTGGGGACGCACAGTCCGGTTTTTTCGCGATAATTTTCGTCGTAAATGATCGTAAAAAATTATTCCAACTTTCAGTTTTAGTATTAACTCATCAAACTATCGATTTTATGAAGAGTAAAGCGTCATTTATTTACTATTTTTGAAATTTGCTCGCGTTATCTAAATTGTAAAAACAGTAAAAATATACTGATAAGTTCAGCCCATAGCACTACTGCTCGGCTGGCACGCGTACGATAAAAATAAACCATTTTAAATAATCAATTATCTATCTTTCCGCAGCCGGCTGCCTAAGATTTAAAAAATCAACCGATAAACAAAATGCTCATGGTCACATCACTGCCACTCGTGAATCCTGACCTCATACCCATCTACTAACCCCTTCAAAACTCATGTGATACTTTGTCGGAGAAGCAGTCGATTGGGCGGTCTCTATCACTCAAGTATCGGACTAACATTCCCATCCACTTCCCCGTGACCCTACCACTGGTCGTGGCCGGCGCCGGTATTGATCAGCATGATAGGGGCCTTTGAGAAGTTGCGAAGCGAGGAAAGATAGCACCCACTCATCTTCCACGGCTCGTGGATGTAACTTCTGGAGGTCCTGGTCAATAACGGAGTAGCAACTGCGGGTGGGCACCTATGCTTATGCTTATGCTTATGCTAGAGTTTGGGGTGAGATTGTGCCAACGTGATTTTGTTTGGAAGCTTGAAGTCTAGTGAGGTTGTGTACTCTTTTCTCTTCATGTCTACAAAAAATTGCATCGAAAGAGAGGTTATATACAACAATAAATTTTGAAAGTATTCATTTTAAATTGTATTTTTTTGAATCTGGAGAGAGAATGGGACTACCTTATAAAAAATAACTTTTTTTTATTGCAAAAATAATTAAAAGAAACTTGCAGGATGTATCATAAAATGCTCGAGACATTATAAAAAATATATTATGGCCGTTGCACATAAAGGGAAGGTTCAAAATTTGGTTGGATGAATATTTTCACTTTTTGAATAATTTTACCTAATATAACGAGTAAAAAAGTGAAATTCATCAGAAACTGACAAAAATTTAACTAGTTCCTGATGTAAAAAACACATTTTTGAAAAGGTTTTATCCTTCACAGTAAAACAAAATAATTTTGAAAGGTTAACAATTTGATGATTGAATTCTTTTTAATGTAGTTTTACCTAGGGGAAATTCTCGTATGTTTGGCAGGTTAAGCACTCGCTCCTAACTCCATCCAATTTGCTGATTTTCACTATTTAAACAACTAATTTTGCAAAACTTTTGATAGAAACTTGCTTGCTCACTTCTTATTGAGCTATTTATCACTCGATTTCAGTTGAAAACGCTTTTAATTAGCTTTAATTGAATGTCAAAGTTCTGACCTGCCAACATTAGAGGCACGCTGGAATTAGATGCTGTTCCCCTACTAGTTCTATTTCTTTTTGGATTTTTTTTTAATTTTTTGCTTGTTCACGAGGTTGCTTTGAGCAACTTTTGTTCAATGAAAAGCCATACTTCTCTTGTTTAATGTATTTTTTTATTTTATTTCTAGTTTTTTGAGTTTAGTTCCTAGTTTGCCACATTATATACGATAGAATAATACCATTATTATTGACATTGTAAAAAAATGCGAAAAGTTTAAGTCTAGGAAGCATAAAAAATCATTAAACTTATTTTTTCCTTAAAATATAGGAAATATTCAAAATTCAACCCCTGAAAAAAGTAACATTTTTAAGGCATTGATGAAGTCACATAATACAAATCACATTTCCAATCCAAAAATATTTCTTAAATAGTATTGTGTTGTGTACCTCTTTTTAATTATTTTTAAAGATAAAAAATGGTTTAAAATATTTTTTGGCGAATTTTTAGATCGCAACTCGCACAGGGTCAAGTGAAGTATATTAAAAATAAACGTTTCTATTCGTTATTCTATAAAAATTAATGTTGATTAATTTAAAATCAATTATACAATTTTACTCTTACAAAGGTTGCTGTTGTTTATTTAAATGTGGTGAGAATTACTTCGAATGCAAACCACAGTAAATGAGCAAACCTGACAACTTTCTTTATAAATAACAAGTTTGTTTGAAGAATACTAACTCATTTTTAAAGAAAATTGATCATCAATCTTAAATGATAATTATGATGTTTAAAAGTCTATAAATTTATTTTAATAGAAAAAATAAATAAATGATACATTTTAGAAACAATTCCTCTTTGAATGTTAAAATTTGACAACATTGTTGTTCGCTAAATTATGAGAAACAACTTAACGTAGGACCAAAAATTTATTCAAAAAATAAGTATCGTTGGATTTTACAAAAATATGTTCATGATAAGAATTAAGTATTAAATTAAAATGTATTTTCTTGAAACAAAAATAATGCAACTCTTAGAATAATTTCAAATGTGAAACATTTTATCACGCTATTCACAAAATAATTGGACATCCAAAACGTTGGACCTACTGCGCCTTTTTTTACCAAAAAATCAGACCTATTCTAATAGACTAATAAAAATTGTTTAACCCTTTCAGGCCTGATTGGTCATATATGACCCAAAAATGAAAAAGTAGCCCAGGGATCTGACACACATGCAGTTTCCTGAAGTTCCCGCCAGAGGCGCTGTCAATATTGTTTACGTGTGGTTTTTAAAAAGGTCGTATACAGTAAAAACATAAATTTTGTTCCCAAATATTTTTTTGGTGGTTTTTTTCTATCTTTTGCATATATTTGCGAGATAATTATAATTATTACGTATTTTTTTCCACATTTTACTCAATAAATTTCAGTCAAAAAAGCTTTAAACTAGCTGTCATTGAACACCATAGTGCTGATATGCCAACATTGGGTGCTTGACGGAATTAAATGCTGTTCCTTTAGTTGTCCCCTGAGAATAAATGTCATGGTGGAAAAAAGAAAAAATAAGTTTTTATTTTTGTTATTGATGTTCGACATTTTCAAAAGCCACGCGCCAAAAACTTGGTTTGATCTTGGTTCGATTTTAACTTTACTCGCTTTATATGTAGATGGCAGTCGTGACGTAGCCATTATTTTTTTTTAAATTCAGGCTTGAAAAAGTTAAATGAGTAAAAAGTAATAAAATGTTGACGATTCAAGATCATATTTGCCTAAGAAGCTAAAATACCTCAGGGAACTGTATTCGGCTTAACGATGAAAAAATCAATTCAAAAACTCACTCAGAAAAATGTACCATGACAAATTTTAATCACATCCCATTATCTTTGGTCCCTTAACAACCAACTCAAACATCAAGTAAAAGGCTCAGAGAACCGTTCCACCGGCTTTTACTGCGTGTTTGTGTGACACTCTCGTGAAGGAAGCAAAAACGGGTCTTTTTTCGTGCCGCCGCCGTCGCCGTGCAAATGGGCTTACACGTGTTCGCTCTTCCGTTTCTCTATTTATTCACCGGAAATTAGTCGATGAAAGGGGTTTCGAGTGTGGGTGGGGGTGGCAAAAAGGGGTTCGAGGACTAAAAGGCGACGCAATTAAGGTGTGAACGTAACCGTTTTCATTTAGTTTTTATTGATCGTCCCACTCATGATTGGACCGTTGAGAGACGTTAACATTAGTTGCGTGACCTAATCACTTAACTAACTCACCCAGAACCGTACTTAACGTTAATCGTCTAACCACCCAGCTTTAATCGAAGCTGATCACGAATGGGGGACTACCCCAACAAAAAAAAAAAAGGCTAAAGCGAACGCATCGCAGGATGTCATGACCGGAAAGATTCAGGTCAAATGTTGAGATTAACCTTGAATTGCCAGCGTAAGACAAAAGAAGCCGGGAATGAAGTCGGGCGGGAAAATTTCCATTCAGCCGGAAAAAAGGCACCAGGGTTATGGGAAGGATGTTATTACCTGCCAGGTGTGTGTTTTTCTTTTTTTTTTTTGCATCCTGTCCGGAAAAGGGGTGCTCACCGTCACCGACGAGGCAGCTCGTATGCATAATTCAAGGGTTAATGGCTGGGTCGTTACGCGGTGATTCGAGGCGGGCTGGTGCACGTGCGGGCTTTTGGGTGAAAGCTGATCATAAATGTAAATTGGTTCGGAATTGATTTTGCAAACGTGGTATGTTGAATATTCAAACAATTTGATTGGTTTAGGAAAAACATATGCAAGCCAAATGGGTTTTGCAGAGGTTTTTTGATTGGTTAAACCTAAATTTCTATGGTTAGGTTATGGTTAAAATTCGTCAAAGCTTGAGTTTAATTGGATTTACACATTAAACATTATGAAATTCTTCACCTTCAGGATTTTAATTTTAATTGTATTAAAAAAACGATCCACTTTATCAACACTATTTTTATGGTACTTTATAATTGCAAATTCAATTTCTCATAATCATGACTTCATCCGTTAAAAAAAACGTTTAAACAAAAAAAAATATTATCAATGAGTTTTTGTTTTTTATTTAGTTTACACTTGATTTTACATTTAAAGCAACTTTTCATGAACTGACTTTTCCAAATGGCGCTATATTGAATATTTTACCATTTGCCCTCCATTTTTCAGAATTGAAAATTGAACCATTAGTTGCTGAGATATTGTAATAGTAGTTTTTGCAAAAAGTTGCAAAAAGAAGATTTTTTCAGCACGAGTCGTACATTTATCCAACGAGGTTTACCGAGTTGGCTAATTACGACGAATGCAGAAAAAATCAAGTTTTGCAACGATTTGCTTACAACACTTTTTGCAATTCCGAAAAACGCTGAAAAATTTAACTTTTCAGCACAATTTTTAGGGGTGAAAAGTAGAACCTTTCAGCACTGGTATTGAAAGGTATTAATTTTCCATTCTGTTATTTTTAGTAGAGATAAGTTGGCCATTTCGTCCTTCGAGAATGAGAAAAAAAGAAAGTAGTTTCACAACGGAATTGCAAAAATATTTTTTTTGCGATTCCTCCGTGAAGCTACTTACTTTTCCTGTCATTCTTGAACGACGAAATAGCCTACTTTTCTGTACCAAAAATAACAGAATAGAATAGCAACACTTTTCAAAATAAATGCTGAAAATTTCTACTTTTCAGCACTGAAATGGTTTCGAAAAGTAACACTTTTCAACATTTTTTTGATTTAAACGATTTATTGACAAAATACATGAAAATTTGACTTAAAATTTCACTCAATGGGTGTTTCCCGAAATTGCAAAAAATGTTGTATGGAACTCGTTGCAAAACTTGTTTTTTTCAGTACTATTCGTATTTATCCAACTCGGTGAACCTCGTTGGATAAATGTACGACACGTGCTGAAAAAATCCTCTTTTTGCAACTTGTTGCATAAACTACTATTTTGTAGATTTTTGTTAAAAATCAAACGTGGATTGGCTATATCGGTGCCAATTATCAAAACTGTTGTAAGTTGCTATTCGATTGAAAATGCATTTTTAAATTAAAACTTTAGCCAAAATCTAATTTGAGTAAAATTTATATTTAGAAAACAACATATAATTCATATAAACTTAACTCAGTGGCAAATTTTGTTCCCGTGTCTTTCAATCTCTCAGAAGTTGCGGGTATTTGTCCCCTAAAACAAATTAAAAAAATTTTAAATTACACATTTTGTGAAATTTAGTTTTTTTGTGAAAAAAATAATTTAAAATCAATGAAAAAATGTCCGTGTGCCTATTTTTTCTTAAAAAGTCCTTATCACCTACAACTTTGCCGAAGACACCACATCGATCAGAAAGTTTCTGTAAAGAACCAGAAACTTGATGGGTGAAACAATGATAATGGCTTCATTGTTTGAGCCAAATAAGTTTATTTTTTACAATTTATCATCAAATGGGACACTTTCGGGCTTCTAAGTATTTTTTAATTAAGACCAAAGATTTAAAAAAAATCAATTTACTGCAATTTTACATTACTGCTAGGGGAACTAAACCCTATTTCAGCCTTTTTCTATTATCTGCCTATCAGCACTTTGATTATGAATTACAGCTTTCATAAAGTGTTTTTGACTGTTCCAAAGTAATAAATAGCTCAAATAAAAGTGAGCTCTTCTTTGTTGATACATCTGAAAATGTTGATTTAATAAAGGAAAACTGCAAAAGTGATGAGAATTGGTTGAACGGCTTAGAGTGATTAATATGGGTATATTTCCCCTATAATGTGTTATATTTTTTTTTTGATAATTAAAGTTTCAAAATTTAGAAAACTTCGTATTTTCCAACAGTTTTTACATTCAATAATCTGTTTTTTAACTGTTATCGAAACATATCAGGTGTATGATGTAGTAGTTAAATTCAAATCAATAGATTTAAAAAAAAATAAAATGTGCCAACATTGAGTGAGTTTAATCATTTGCAAATAATGTTTTTTCAATTTTGTTTTTTTTAGAAAGCTAGAAAAAATACCAGAATTCCAAATAAAAAAAAAATAATCAGCACTTATACTACTACTTAAAAGTATAACCAAATTTGTCAATCCACCTTGTTATTTTATTTTATTTTATCATTGAGGATTTGAACACTTCATCTTTTGTTTGCAAAGCGTTGGTATTGCCGTATGCTCGGTAGAATAATATTTAGTTTATTTAGTCCATATCCATAATTCAACATTTTGTCCCTTGACACGAGCCAAAAACTGTGTATTATTTTTTTGTATTTTTTTTAAAGATTCGAAAGTAGAATTTTCTGCTTTGCGAAAAAATAGTACTAACGTTTATGACAAATTTTATAAATAAATGAGATTTTTTTTGAACTTTATTTTTGCATAGTTTTTATCCAAAAATAAACATTCCCGAGTTTCAAGTTGCATGCTAGTTGAGATAACTTCACAAAATATCTATCCGAAAAACCTTCCTTTCAATTTATGTTTGATAAAACATCACAACGAACATTTCGTGCAAGATCCTCAGAATGAATTTCCCCTTAAATTAAGGGGAAGCTAGAAATGAACAACACCACAATCTTTTCAGTTCCATCTCCGACCACCACCTCAGAAAATGGCGCCACCATTTCTACCAATCAGCACACGCCCCTTCTGTGGCAAACTCACCCCACAATTTCCACAAGTTATCAATCCTGGAGGGAAGAGAGATCGCACCCAGGAAAAGCATTTCCCACCAGACAGTCCATCATTAGCTGCAACCGAGACGAAAACGGAATCCCTTGTAGTAGGCGGTGAGTGACCAACCGTCGGAACGCCGCAACTGGACATCCGGCGGTGAATTCAATTTGGACAGTCCGATAAATCTTGGCACGCAGGCAACAGCTGAGAAAAAAAACTCGTGTCAAACGACCCCCTGGGGAACCAATTTTCGCAAAATCAGATTGACTTTTCTCCTGGCCTACTTGGTTTCATCTCCCAAGAAGTCAGTCGTTTGTCTTTTCGTGTTGCGTGTGACAAGAATATAGAATTTTTATGGCGTTGCACGACATTAACCAGCCGGATTCCTTCCAAAGGTTGCGCCGGTGCCTACTGCGCGATTCAATGAGGGGTGGTAATAATCGGAAGCAATTGCGAAACAAACAAATTTAAGTTGGTGGTCCCGTGGGACCTGTTGTGTTCGGTGTTTTCCTCCCTCTTCCTTGTTATTTGGCAGTTATTCAATGAGGAAGGGATGGTTTTTTTTCGGGGCTCATTATTTTCCAAGAATCGGTTCCATTGTGCAGTGATTTAGTTAGGTTCAATTATGTATTTCTTTTTCTTTTTTTGGGTTCGGACCATGTGGTGAATGGCGAGCTAAAGGTAACAATAACGTTAGAATTATGCAAATGTTTGCCTGTGAATACTTTTCTAATTATTTTTTAAACTTTTCTCTTTTGACGGGATGAGTGCGGCTGCACTTCACGGTGTCTGAAATGATTTTCCTGATGTACGAAAGGGTGTTTCATAAACAACGAAATGATTTGATTTTGTAACTTATATTCAATGCGATCAGAATTCAAGTTTTAAGATTTTTCTTTTTTTCTTAGTTATTAGAATGATTTTGTTAAATTAACCATTCATCAAATAACGCAAATATTTTGTGATGCGTTGATTTTTTTTTCGTATTTAATTTGAAATTGCAATAACATAATAAAAATTAATTGGTTATCAACCCTTTTCATAATCGGCTGAAAAAATCCGCGGGCATTACAGTTTTTTGAAAATCTTCAAAATTTTAATTAAAACAGATTTCTAATAGACTGAAAATAATTTGAAATGCATTTTCCTGTTTTTAAAATCGTATTAGGCGTGATTGAAACCGTTTTTTTTCGTTTTTCGAAATACTTTTAAAACTTTTTTCATTCAAATGTTAATACTATGGCTTGTAATTTCAGTATTATTTTAATTTTATGTCCCCCCTCGACTTTGCAATAAACTTCATAAACATTCCCTTATTAATTTATCAAATCGATAAGCAATTGTTAGCCAAGCAAGGCCGTCGCAAATATTGTTCAATGTTTATGTCACCCCCCCTTCAAAATCGGGCTGAATAATCAGGGGGCAAAAATTTTTTTTTTGAAAATCTTCAAAATTTTAATGAAAATTTAAGTTTAAGTTCAACTGAAAACTAGTTAAAATGCATTTTCCTGCGTTTATAATCATATTTAGCATGTTTGAACTCTTATGAAAAAAAATTAAATTTACAGAAAAAAAATTTGTACAGATTGGAAAGCAACTGTGCGCGTGTAAAATGCATTTTAGAACACTTTTTTCATCCAAATGTTGAACATTAGGCTTGTAGTTTAATTTTTTTTGCCCCCCCCCCCTCGACTTTGAGGGACATAAACTTCAAAAATATTTAAAGTTAAAATAATATATAACAATTTACCTGGAAATGTAGGAAGATATTAAAACTAATAATCAATTGTTATTTATGTAGCTAATTTGTGTATCGTAACTTTTATATTTGAACATTTTATACAGATTCATTGCTAATCACCAAGCTAATCACTTTGATTTTTAAACCATAAAATTTTCGCTTGGTAACTAGTTTGAATGTCAATATACTTCTATATCAATTATTTCAGTATAAATTATAAATGGATTGAATTTTATGTTTTAATTCCAAAAAGGAATTAAAAAAGGGAATTCGGATAATCGAATCATGAACTAAACATTTATTTAAAACATCTAATTTAAGTTGTCCGACCCCCTTTTAGTAAAATTGAAATAGCTGATCGCCGATTAAACAACTAAATGAATTAAATACCATCACCGCTATTTTGGCTGCCATCATGGATTTAAAATTTCTAAATCACTCAAGAGAAGTTTCGGATCCTATTCGAGCTTGATAATCAATATTACCATGTACGGACATTTTTATGCGGCTGCCAGAGGGTTAAGAATATTTGATGAAGAATGATCAAATTTTTTGACCTGTTTCTGTTTGTATGATTTTAAGATGAAACTTTGTGCAATTTTTTTATGATCAAAGAAGTCATTTTGCATTATTAGTTCGTCCTTACAAGTTTTAATGCAACTTTGACAGCTAAAATATTTAAAAATCGACTTGATGTCTTCAGAAAAATTGAAGGTCTTGTATAATAAATTAATCTTAACATTTGATACGGTCGTAAATAAATGTTTAACACCTAAACTCCCAAGCTCGAGAAAAAGGGGGAAGTTGTATGGAAATTCCTCCTTTTTCTCGAGCTTGGGAATTTAGGTGTTAAGGACACTTGAAAATGTTAGGGATGATTAGAAAAAAATGAAAATATGGTTTTTCGAGAAATCGGAATATTTTATGATATTTTCAATTTTTATTGCAAATCGGGTGATGAGCTATCGTGACTTAAAAATTCAACGCTTTTTTGGTAATGTAGTGAAAACCTCGGTCCTATATATTCGAACCAAAATTTGTAGGAATTTTTTTGGACTTTTCAAAAATAATGTTTTCAGAGATATTCAAGCTTGATCATGGTTTTTACAGTTATAAAAAGTCACATGATCAACAATTTTTAATTTTTCGATATTTTTTTCTACGCTTTCCAATAATCACGATTTTTAGAAAAAATTGCAACACTGCCTAATAAATTTTGACCAACTTGTGAAATAGCTCAAAATAAAGCATTTTTTGTCATCTGAAACATATCCAAAACTAATATTCAAAAATAAGTTAATGGTCAAATTTAAAGTGTAATTTTTTCAGAGTGTAGCTTTTTTTTGAAGGTTCTTAGTGTGCTTTTAAACAATATTTTTATTGAAATTGAAAATATTTGAACATTTGTAATAATATTCATTCCATATTTTTTAACATACTCAAAATTTGGCAAGATTAAACGTTGAATCAACTATTTAAACATCATTTCAAATAATTAATAAGTACAAACCATGTAACCTATTTTGCGACCGCTCCCTCGTTTAAAATGCAAAATTGTTTTCCCACTTGCAAAGACGAACGTTCTTAAAACTCTACCTCCCACAACAAAAACTGCACTCGACTCAATTCCGTGTAAGAAGATTGTCTTCTTCACCGAGTGAGTTGTTGTTGTGAAGGTCCCCTCTTGAGTTTCGCCCTATTTCCTTCGGCAAACACAAACACCCACCCCCACCTTTCTTGGCAAACAATTAACTTAATCTGATTGCACAGGAATTAAATACCTTGACATCCTTGTGAACATAATAAAGCCATCGTCGGAAGGGGGTGCGTTGGGTTGGCAAATTTTCGAAAAATGGAAAACACTCTTTAAATTTTCCCAATTAGTGATAACCTCAAACGGTTACCAAATTCAGTAATCCACGAATCATCAATTTCATAAATAAAAATTCGCAAATTTCCAGATTATTATCATCAAAGGAGGCCACCGGGTGTGAATGAAATCATCATAATTTATAATCAGTCAAAGGTAACCAGGCAGAAAAACAGTTCCACCGACTGGTGGGTGTGTGACCATGGCCTGCTACTCTCCAGCGATGATGTATTTGTCAAAATGATGAGAGGCACGTGGCATTTTCACCCCGCAAATGAGGGAGTTGGTATTTTAAATAAAGGTTGTGTATCAATTTTACCCACCCTTATGAGTCAAAACAGACAGACTGGGAAATGACATTCAACGGGTCCTTTGAGGATTAAATGGCATTTGGTGGCAGGATTGATTGAATTGGGCTTGGTCGGGGGGCATGGAAGAACCGTGCTCGTTTTTGGTTGGCTGGTAATTATGGCAATTGAAATGCTCGTATTAATTTCGCAATTATGGTTATTAAGATTAATCCTTTAGCACGTTATCGTTATTATTGGTTATTAAACCATGACTTTTTAATGTTCGTTACTAATAAGATCTGAAAGAGGATCCCAGTTGATTCCTAAGTTTTTTTTTTGATAATTTTGAAAACAAATTTTGTGAAAATAATGTTCCATTCAGTTTTTTTAAGTAAACAAGAAGTATTAAATCAAACCGATAAATAAATAAACTAGATTTTTTTATTTTATACAAAATGACATTCAACACATAATTAATCTTCTTATTATCATAATGCAAGATAAATTGAATCAATTTTATGAAATCAAAATAATGAACTCAATTTAACGAAATAATGCCACCGAAGTAAATTATAAGTCAGAAAGAAAAGTAATGGCATGACAAGTTTATGCATTTAATTTTAAATGGAACCTCTATCAATTTTCATTTTTAACTACCTATCATGGTTTTCACTAGATCAACAACCAAACAGGTCTAAATCCTTCCACTAAATTGAACTTTCGTGCCACTAAACTTCCTACTCTGAACCTTTTCATTAATTGAAACGCAAGTGTTTTTTCATCACCATCGTAGCAATTGAAATAACCCAAACGAATGACGTCCAATCCGATTTACTAAATTGATTTTTTCTCTCTCCCGCGCCGAGTGTAATCCTCATTCTGGAATTTCCATTCAAAACAGACAAAAACCGAACGAGTTGCAGTGTAGCTCAAAAAAAAACAATCTCTTCCACTTTTTGTTGCTCTATTTTGCAACCTAGACATTGTGTGAGCACGAGCAAATATTTTGCAACAAAAAAGTTTTGCGTTGCAATTTTCCGCTCGAAATGCGCGCGCGAATTTCCGCCCTCGAAATCCTTCCTCCCACGGGAGTTGACTGGAAAAAGTTTTTCCTTTCTCAAACAGCACCTATAGGATGGCGATATTGCGACGAGATTTGTACGGGTGTTTTTGTTGGTCGATTTTGGGATTATTCAGTGGTGGTTCGATGTACACGATATTGGCATATCAATGTAATCCTCTTCAACACGAGGACTATTGCCTCTTCTCGTCAACCAGTGATGATGGTGGTCAAGCACCAGCAATGGATCTCATCCCGTGAGGGTTGGATTATGTGAAGGATGTTTCTTTTTTTCATTGAGCATGTGTGACCACAAATTGATACGATTTAAGTGGAATCTTATCGGCGATTTATTTCCACAACATTGTGTTTCAATTCAAAAGGCTTCCCCTTTAACATTTTGACAATAGTGTTGTAATGATTGGATAAGATGGTTAAATATTTACAGTTAGAAATGAATTGAGAACAGTAGAAAAAAAAGTTCAAAAACAAATATTTTAATATTTAAAGCGTTTGTTCATATAACAAACTGTTCTGTTTCAAAAACTAAAAAAGACCACAGACTTTGAGGATTTTTTTCATTCATTGATACTTTGCAAATTTTTAGCAGTAGAGCAATTCTCTACGAAATCGGTCTTTTTTTTTGAATTTTATTTTTTTTATTTTTTAATCCGACTGAAACTTTTTTGGTACCTTCGGTATGCCCAAAGAAGCCATTTTGCATCATTAGTTTGTCCATATAATTCCATATAATTTTCGTCGGCCTGTGTGGATCAATCGGACCGCGCACTGGACTCACAATCCAGAGGTCGCCGGTTCGAATCGCGAGGCAGACGCAAAAATTCTAAGTGTTAATATAGGTATTCGGTGCCCTCTCCCCGTGCCATACCTTCACACTTAGGAGACCCGGGAGGCGGAGTCTTGTCGCAAAAAGAACGATACACGCCTGTGGATCCGTTGACGAAACTGCAAGGTTTAAGAGGGCCACATTATAAGGTGTTACGTCGATTCCGTTTTTTTTTTTATAATTTTCCATACAAATTTGGCAGCTGTCCATACAAAAATGATGTATGAAAGTTCAAAAATATGTATCTTTTGAAGGAATTTTTTGATCGATTTGGTGTCTTCGTTGGTGTCTTCGGCACAGTTGCAGGTATGGATATGGACTACACTGAAAACAATAATACCCAGTAGAAATTGTTTTGGTGATTTTTAATTTTATTTTTTGTCACTAAAACTTGATTTGCAAAAAAACACTACTTTAATTTTTTTTCTGATATGTATTAGAGGACATCAAATGCCAACTTTTCAGAAATTTCCAGAATGGGCAAAAAATCTTTGACCGAGTTATGATTTTTTGAATCAATACAGATTTTTTCAAAAAATCGAAAAACTGGTCGTAAAAATTTTTCAACTTCTTTTTTCGATGTAAAATCGAATTTGCAATCAAAAAGTACTTTTTAGTGAAATTTTGATAAACTGCACCGTTTTCAAGTTATATCCATTCTTAGGTAACTTTTTTCAAAATAGTTGCAGTTATTCATTTTTATAAATTAGTGCCCATGTTTGCCCATCTTTAGAAAACATATTTTTGAAAAGCTGAGAAAATTCTCTATATTTTGCTTGTTTGAACTTTGTTGAAACGTCCCATAGTTGCTGAGATATTGCCATGCAAAGGTTTAAAAACAGGAAAATTGATGTTTTCTAAGTCTCACCCAAACAACCCATCATTTTCCAATGTCCGTATCTCAGCAACTAATGGTCCGATTTACAATGTTAAAATATGAAACATTCGTGAAATTTGTCGATCTTTTCGAAAACAAAATTTTCAAAAAAATTAAAGCAAGACTAACATTTAAAAAGACGTAAAATTGAATGTTTGGTCCTTTTGAAATGTTATTCTTGATTTAATTTTTTTGAAAATATTGTTTTCGAAAAGATCGACAAATTTCACGAATGTTTCATATACAAACATTGTAAATCGGACCATTAGTTGCTGAGATCTCGACATTAGAAAATTGTGGATTGCTTGGGTGAGACTTAGAAACATCAATTTTCCTGTTTTTAAACCTTTGCATGGCAATATCTCAGCAACTAAGAGTCGTATCAAAAGTGTTCATAAATGCAAAATATAGAGAATTTTCTCAGCTTTTCAAAAATATTTTTTCTGAAGATGAGCAAACATGGGCACTAATTTTAAAAAATGAATAGCTGCAACTATTTTGAAAAAAGTTACCTAGAAATGGCTATAACTTGAATACGGTGCAGTTTATTCAAATTTCACTAAAGTACTTTTTGATTGCAAATTCGATTTTACATCGAAAAATTAAGTTGAAAAAATTTTGCGACCAATATTTCGATTTTTTGAAAAAATCTGTATTGATTCAAAAAATCATAACTCGGTCAAAGATTTTTTGCCCATTCTGGAAATTTCCGAAAAGTTGGCATTTGTATCCTCTAAAACATATCACAAAATAAAAAAAAATAAAAAGTGTTTTTTGCAAATCAAGTTTTAGTCACAAAAAAATAAAATTAAAAATCACCAAAAAAAATTCTACTGTGTTTCATTTTTTTCAGCGTAGTCCATATCCTACAACTTTGCCAAAGACACCAAATCGATCAAAAAATTCCTTCAATAGATACAGATTTTTGAATTTTTATATATCATTTTTGTATGGACAGCTGACAAATTTGTATGGAAAATTATATGGACAAACTAATGATGCAAAATGGCTTCTTTGGGCATACCGAAGGCACCAAAAAAGTTTCAGTCGGATTAAAAAATCGAATGACCGAAATCTCAGAGAATTGCTCTATAGTGTTGCCTGATATAAAAAATTTTCACTTGAAGTTATTAAATGCAAAAAATAATCAAAACTACCTGAGATTTTGAATTGAATATTGCTTGAGATATCACGTTTTTAAATTGGAAAATCCTGCAGCATGTGCTGAAAATCTGTATTTGTGGCAAGCTTCTCATGACACTTGTCTCAATCTAAATAATTTTGTTGTAAATTTGAAATTAATGATCTTAACCTTTCGGAAGTCGCGTATTTTGGTGTTTCATTCTAGTATCCTTACAAAGTTTGTACAAAGTACACGTATGCGTATGCCGGTGGGTTAATTATATAAAACTTTTCACTGGACAACATCTTTAAAAAGTTAGATATTATTGAAATTTTATTTATTTATTTTTTCGACAACTGATACTGAATTAATGGAAATTTTGACGAAATACGCGTCTAAGTTTGCAACTTCCTTTTATTGATCTTTCGAAAAGTTTGTTCTGGTATGTAGTTTAAAATCTGCAAAAGATTATAAAATAGGTAAAAGGCTTTAAATAGGAAATTATCCATAAAATAAACATCAGAATTTTTTATATTAATACCTACAGTAGGTAAATATATGATTTTGTTAGCAAACTCAATAACCTAAAATTGTATCAATCGAAGACTAGTTTTCCATTAACTAATTTTGAATGGCTCGCGAGAGGCGTTACGATTTCTCTTCGTAATCTGCGTTTGTTTTGCTCAAATTTTCTCTTGCGAGAGAAAGACGCTCACGCTCACATTCTCTCGCTGAACGCCGGCCTTTTGACATTTTTGTCATCGCTTCGCTGTCAACGATCGAGTTTGTTGTTTGTTTTGCTTCCCAATGACTTGATTGGAGTAGTGAAAAGTTAAGTTGGTTTTACTGAATTTTAACTTAAAACAAGTGACATTATCGTAACAATCATGAGTGACAAACCCGTCGTGTGCCGCACCTGCCGGAAAGAGTCCGCAGCGGAACGGGCCGGCGGCGTCTGTCACCTGCCCGTCGAGGCCGAGGACCAGCACGGCAAGTCGGTGGCGGAGAAGATCTACGAGGTGACCGACGTGATGGTCCGGCTGGACCACAGCCTGTCCCAGGTCATCTGTATGCCGTGCGTCGAGCTGCTGGAGATTGCGTACAACTTCCGCCAGCAGGTCATCGAGTCAAACAATATCTTGAACCATTGGTAAGAGGCCTAGAGTCTGAGTTTATGAATTGTGAAAATAATTTATTCTTTCTTTCAGTAAATTGGGCATGCTAGCGATTAAGGAAGAGCCGATAGATCCATGTGAAGTTAAAATAGAAGGCGACTCGGAGAACGAAACCGTTGGCGTGCCGCAGTCGAGCTCAAAGCGACCCTTTAGATCTACGTCCCCGAAGCTACCGGTGAAGATGGCCCGCAAGTCGACGACCAGCACAAACAGCAGCACCGATAAGAACAAGAACAAATCGCGAAAATTGTTCGCCAAAATGGCGTTGGAGAACGTTAAGGAGGTCAATGGCCGGATCCACTGCCGGATTGACGAGTTCAATCCGTGTGCTTATGCTCCCAAGACATTCGATTCCTGCAACTTCATTCGACACTTCCGGAAGCAGCACCGGGAGATCGCCAAGCTCAAAGGGTTCTTTCGAGACGCGGAACGTGGGGAGGAACAAAAACCGCGTTCGTCGTCAGAGAAGAAGCAAACTCAGGTCAAGCTGAAGGTGGCATTGAGTGTTCAGAAGGTGATTGAAGGTTGCTTGAGGCTGGTTGCGGAGCATAACTTTCCATTGAACGGTTTCGACTGGGCCGGGTTCCGGCTGCTGTTGGAAGGACTCGCTTTGAACGTCAATGAAGCTCAGGTTCGGAAATATCTGAGTCGTGCCGCCGGGTTGATCGTGGAGCGGATCGTTAAGGAGATGGCTGGCCGGATGATATCAATCAAGATCGATTCCGGATGCTTGAACGAGCGGCACATTCTGACCGTGACTGCCCTGTTTGAGCTGCACAACGTCGTCATGTGCCGTGTTCTGGGCATTGTCGAGGTTGCGCCGGACGATTCACCGGAACATATTAAAAACCACGTGCTGGACGTGGTCCGGCGGTACAATGTGTCAGTGGATCAGATTTACGCGATCGCTTGGGACGAGGGTGCTATGATCATCACTTCTAACCGTAAGCTGTACAGGCTGGCGAGCTATTCGATACAGACCGACGAGGTTTGGAATGAATACGATGAATACGATGACGAGGCATCGGTCGTATTGACACGGCGAGAAGAACTGTTGGAATCACTGGCAACGGAGCTGAAGAGTGACAAGTTTGTGACCGTTCGTGGCGCGATTCACAACCTGGAACAAGCTCTCGCAGACATCGTTGACCAGGCGGATCCCAACGTAACGGCGATCGAGGAATTCGTCATAAGCTTACGGAATGACGAATGTCGAACGTTCATCGAGTCTCAGCAGGCCTCGCTGCCTCCATTGTGGTCGTCGGACCAGTGGATCTGCAAGTACAAAACCATCCATAGCATAGTCAAGCAGGAGTGGTTCTTCTCAACGCTAAAGAAAGACTTTCCAGAGTTGGGTAAGACATTCTTCCAGTTCTTCAAAACATCTGACCAAATTGAGCAATTCACAGATCTTAAATCAAGCGTCTGGCAGTTCATGCGGGACCACGAAGCGGCTTTCCTGCCCCTGTACAAGATGATCAAGCAAATGCAGCAGCGTCACCAACCCTTCTCGGAGTTCTACATGCAGTGGTTGATTGCGATCAAAGATCTACGTAGACTCACCGCCAATCGGTTCTCGAAATCCGTTACCGATTCGCTGACAACGTTCCTAAACTCCTTCAAGCAGAACATGGTCTTTAACGCCGCCCTCTATCTTGATCCACGCTTCAACTACTTTAAATCGGCCGTTTTCATTCCGGAACTCAAAGAAGAAGTTCAAAATTACATCATCGGCGTTTGGAACCGGATCAACGCGTTGACTACCGGAATCGTACCCGAAAAACCAAAGTCCGGCACTGACGAAGACGACGACATGGACCGGTTCCTCACGGAAATGTTCGGCGGTCAGGTCGACAACGCCAAGCAGGTCCGCATCGACGCCAACTGTCCGCTGATGCAGCAGCTCAAAGGGCTAGAGATTGAACCCCGTCAGCCGCACAACTACGACGTCTGGCAGCACTGGGTCGATCGCAAAGAGACGCATGCCGAGCTGGCCAAAGTGGCTCTGGTCGTGCTGTCCGCGCCAACCAACGTCATCTCGCTTCCCGCGACGTTCGGTGCGTTTTTTGCACCTGACCAGAACACCTCCCGGTACTCCAGCAAGATCCTGGAGGATATCCTCACCGTGAAGTTGAACCAACCGACGTTCAAGAAAATTATACCGATCATGATTGAGGTGAAGAAATAAATTGAAAAAAATAACATTTCATTTCATTTGTTTCGTTGTTTAAGCATTTATTGTGTACATTTACTATCCTAAGCTGGATATGGGCTATCATTCAAAAAAGTTACAAAATAACTAAAAATAACTGTCGAAATAGTCGAAAATTTCCCTCCCACTAACATTTACACACAAGATTCTCTGTAATTACTCTTAACTTTACGAAAAATGTTATTACAAAAGCCGACTCGGTCCTAATCAGGCCCCAGCACCGAAAATGACTTAATAAAAATAATTTCATTTCCAAAAAAAGATAAATGCATCGGCCGGGAATCGAACCCGGGCCGCCCGCGTGGCAGGCGAGCATTCTACCACTGAACCACCGATGCCTCGATGAATGACGAGCTGCCGAAATCGCTACCGGCTATTTATAGCCTAACCTTGCCTGCTTAACGGGGCGGCGCAGCGCGGCCTACTGATCGAGGTTATAAATAGCAGTTGCGACAGTGTGAGTGAAGCCGATTAAAGTAAGGGAGCATTATGTTATTACGTGACGTGGGAATTTGAATTCATCTTTCATCAAGGAAGAGAAAATATTATTTTAAAAATAGGGGGAATTAATACTATTGCAAAGAACAGCTGCGTTACGCAATGAAAAGTGATCATTGGGAGCATAGATTCCCAATCACTGACTTAATAATCCAAACATCTGGATCAAAAATTTGGACGCGGCTTCATACTATTGCAACAGATTGTCTTCTTGATGTTTCGCACTGCTGCTCTACGGCAACTTCCAGCTTGCGCATCTTAGAATTGCATTAGAGACACATAACCACTTTCATAATTTTTTTGTCTGATTGTACGGAACAATTTATCATAGGGGTTTCTGTAGCTTTGACAACAACTGAATTGCGAATTGTACGGAACAATTTATCATAGAGTTTTCTGTAGCTTTGACAGTAACTGAATTGCGAGTTTACTGAGTTGCTTCTTGGCCATTTCAAAACGTTCGAACCACATGCTCCAACAGCAATTGATTAACCTGTTAAATTATGCTCCTTGAGAAACTCCACATTTTCCGACCTGAAAAAGAAACAACCAGTAAGATTTTTGGCAACATTGCTGGCCGTCTCGTCCCTTGCAGACCAGCTCTTTGCACATATCCTCGATAGTATAGTGGTCAGTATCCCCGCCTGTCACGCGGGAGACCGGGGTTCAATTCCCCGTCGGGGAGGACTTTACTTTTTGCTTTTTTTTTTGTTAGTATCTGTAAATGAAATGATGTTAGTAAATTGATTAGTATGTTGTTAATTTGACTTAGTTTAGTAAATGGGACGTTCGGATAACGCAACAAGTCAACAATTGTTTGATTTATTTGTATCGTTTATTTCATCACCGCCTTGCCGGCGGTAAATAATACTTAAATAATAAGTTTGGGAGGTGGACCTATAAAAAAGAAACTAGTTGGAAATAATTCAATCATGAATTTCAAATGCCTTCAAGGGTTCATCATTCAGGTTATGCTGCGTTATAAACGTTCATTTCTTTCAGAAGGTTTAGTTTATTTGTTTAATTTTATTAGATTTCAATTGTAGCAAATTTTTATACATTCCAGCTTTCAGAATTGTGTTTATGTAGGATGTGTTTGATATTTCTACGATTCTATTTTATCAAATTACTTGTTTATGTGCTTACATTTGATTTTCATCATGTATCATTACGTGAACAGGCTCAGCTGATATTCTTCCTGCTTTCAAGTAGTGTCTTGTTTGTTCTTCTATCGTCCGAAATTCAAACAATTAATTCAAATTTCACTTCCGATGTTTTCCTCTAGTTTCAACGTTCATTTTGTCTGCGTTCAGAGTTTTAAAATTCTGCGAATGATAAAAATTGGAAAATGACGAGGAAATTAGCAACGACCACGGAACGAATTGGGCTCAGCTGAAAGAGAAACGGGAAAAGAAGGGAGACAATAGGAGAGACTGCCGGGATTCCACTTGCTTCCTTCGGAGGACCTGTAACGAGAAAGAGGAAAATCTGCGCGGCACGAGACGTCGATTCGCGCCGAAATGCAGCACTCACCTTAAGATTGATCCATCGGCCGCTTCCTCTTGGACTCGTTCTGCTCCATACACTCGAGCACCTTCAGCCTGCAGTCGCCGAGCTGGATTCCGTGAAGCTGCTGGATTGCGCGGTCGGCGGCCACTTCACTTGCGAACGCGGCGTACCCGTGACGCTTGCCGGGGATCAAGTACACGTTGATCAGATCGCCGAATCGACAGAACGCGTCCTGCAGCAGCTTCACCGAAATGGCTTCCGGCATGCAGATGAAAAAGGCCTTCTTGGCGCACTGCGCATTCTGGTGGCCCAGAATCGGCTTGGGAGGTCCGAGCGGAGCTAGGATGTCGCAGTTTTGCATCTCGTCGCGGAACTCGTTCTCGTAGCGGACGATGATGCGCTCTCCGATCGGGTACTCCAAGCCGTGGATCTTATCCAAAGCTCTTTGGGCCTCTTCGCGACATGCGTAGACAACCGAGGCCGTCGTGTTGATGTCGTCTGAGGAAGAAAGGAAGTCGTTAGATTTGGTTTTATTCTACACATTCAAAATATCTTACTTTGAGTGACAATGTTGCAGTACTTCATGCCCGGAGCAATGTCAAACAGCCTCCACAGACGGTCTTGGTTCAATCCACTGCTGCAGATGACCACCAGCTTGACGTCCCCACCGGAGCGGTTATTCTCCGGCGAGTGCGTCCTCTTTCGGCTGTACTCATTATTGCCATTATTGCCGCCACCATTTCCGTACCGGCCTCCGTCGTTGCCCTGGTTTTGGTACTGATTACCCTGATAGTGTTGCTGCTGCTGCTGTTGCTGGTTCTGCTTCAGGTTCTCCCGCGGCAGACAGAACTTGGCCCGGTAGCTGAATTCGCACCCCTCGATGGCCAGGGCCGCCTCCAGGAACGTGCTGAACGTAATGTACGCGGCGCATTGCGACTGGTTCTTCTTGTCCGGTACGAGGCGAATCTGGGTCACGTTGCCAAACTGGCTAAACTCGTCCCGGATGTCGTCCTCGGTCTTTGAGATCGGTAGCACAGCAAACAGTCGCCGGAACTTGAACTCGTTCACCTCCTCCGGGCTGCCGTCTTCCTTTTTCTTTTGGTAGCTGTAAAAAAGTTGATTTTTTTTCTATCTTATTACATTGAACTAAAATATCATAAACATTATAACGGCCAAGCCTACTGCGTTAAGTTAACTTCAGAGATGTTTCATTGAAATGTGAACATCTGAAAATAATGATAAAAATAAACCAAATTTATTTTCAAATTTCTACTTTCAAAATTTCAAAAAGAGTCATGTTGCGATGTAAACAAACTCACGAAGACCTCGAGGCAGTGGCAATGAAACTGACGCATGCGCTTTCAAATCGGTAAAAATGGCGTCTTATTATTCAATAATTTGCCGGTAGAACCACAAAAGTGTTCATGCTATCTCGTTGTTCTTGATTTTATTCTGGAACTCACTCAATCTCGGATCAAGAATTTTAAAATCATTCAATATCAATGTTATCCCATTATCCCCATCTAGTAGCCTACTTGCCGGCAGCATCACTGGCAAAAGTGCGCCATTTTGTTTCGGGACCCGCCTAAACCGGCATAGCAGCAAAATACCCAAAAGCAAATCACACTCCGCCGAAAACTCACCTCGCCGAAATCATCACCTTAATCGGCCGCGTCTCATTCTCAATGTAGGACCCGTTCTTCCGGAGCCCCCGGGCCGCGGCCGACGTCTGGGTAAACTTCACGTACGCCACCCCCTTGCCCTGGCCGGTCTTCTTGTCCACAATAACGACACACTCCTCAATCTCGCCGTCGTCTTCAAAGTGCCGGACCAACTGGTCCCGCGTAATGTTCCGGCCGCAGATCACAAACAGCCGGCTCATCGGCGGTTCCTCCGAGATTTCCTTGCGGCCACCGCCGTTGTTGCCCTGGTCCATCGTTTAAAACACTTGGAAAAATCCCGGAAAGGTGGCACTGATTTTATTTTTTGTCGAACAGGAACGCCGAGCACAACCACGCAGCAGGCCACTTGATGAAGTGTCAAGTAAAATCACCAAGAGTTTGACGTTTGGCTTCCAAGTGAGAGAGTTGTGTTGGATTATGGTAGATTGTGAGAGAGAGCGATGAGAGGGACTGGTTGTGTTTCTCGTCGTTTCAGGGGAATATAAATAAAATAGGCAGATCAATTGAAAATATTTCTTTAAAATGTTGAACACAAAGCATAACTACCTGTTTAGAAAAAGTTAGACAAATTCTTCTACCTTTAAAAAAATAATGCAAGCAAATACTTTTACAAAAAGTCTTCAGCAAACCCACCGTTCTAAAGAGAATTGTGGTGCTGGTAAAACATAAACTTAAAAAATGGCGCGTTTATGTTGCATAATTTGATGAATCTCATAATAAGCAATTCAAAGGAAACGCATGGTTGTTTAGACATTTGCTTTTATAACACCTAAACTCCCAAGCTCGAGAAAAAGGGGGAATTTCCATACAAATTCCCCCTTTTTCGCGAGCTTGGGAGTTTAGGTGATAAGTTTTCATGAAAATACATTTTTCCTACTAACTAACCTTTTGCTTTTTTTTAAAGTAGAATAAATATGGAATTTGGATTTTTCTACATTCGCCCCTAACTCCACCCAATTTGTTGATTTTCACTATTTGAAACAACTTATTTTGTTAAACTAATTATAAAAACTTGCTTGCTCACTTTCTATTGAGCTATCTATCACTTGATTTCAGTTGAAAACGCTTTTTATGAGATTTGTTAATTGAACGTCAAATTGTATTCAATTTGAATTTTTGTTTTTTATTTACAATTATTTACATTTTTAGGTATGCCAAAAAGTTATAGTATAAGCCTACTTCTTTTTACACATAAAAATGACAAGACAAAAGTACACAAATAACAAAACACAGTCCAAACTTGATTTTTCGGTGTTCGATTATTTTAAGGTTTCTTAGAACCTTTGGATAATCGAATCGTGGACAAAATATAAATTGTTTCATACTTAAAATGTTGTATTAAAAACTAAATCTGCGAGCTCAATTTGGTCATATTTGAGTGGCCTTAAAACAAGATAACAAAAATAAATCTTGGTTCGATCTTCAAAAAAATAAAAAATGAAAATAAAATAAAAATGAAAACTGATCAACGAAGTATATTGCAATCAAAAACTAATTACAATCAAAATGCGAAAAAACATAAAACATGGCAGGAAACACATCTGGAGTTTTTTTTAAAAGGTCAAATAAACCAAATTTCCAGTTTTTGCTTTTAGGGTGTTTTTGAAACTGCCTTGAGTTAGGGGTAAGCAAAAACTTAAAATTTGGTTTATTGGACTTTTTCAAAAAAAAAAAAAACTCCAGACATGAAGACATAAAATAGTAAAAGACCATTGTCTATTATTTGGAGATTTAGTAAAGGCATCTTCATTCATATAAATGAGAGGAGAGCAAAACCGCTCTTTTGAGGGAGCCTCTCATTTTCACTCGCTCAACCAAGTGAGCGGCTCTTTTGAATGGCTCTTTCGTTCTTTTTCAAAATTATGATGAAAAAGGCTATGTCCGACCATGATGTTATTTGAAAGTTTTTTTTTATTGATATGAATTATTTGTTATAAATCTTGAATTTTTAAGGATTTTGCCACTAATTTTTCAAAATTGCTTTTGTTTCTGCATAACTTGAAAAAATACATGAACCCATTTTTTGGAAATATTTTGCAAACTCTTTTTCACCCTCTGATTTAATCGATCAAGTCTTTAAATGCTTAAGTTTTATTTTGCAAGAAGAATGATTTTTTTCAATGCTTTTGGGCTGTTAATTAGTTTTTTGATGAAATTTTCCTTGTTAACATTTTGAAGTACAAAAAAAATTGTTTTCGGGTGCACTACAAGGTTAACCTTATGACAAATTAGTAAGTGGGTAATTCTCTACCAACTCACACGAAATCGGGAAAAGTTGCCCCGACCCCTCTTCGATTTGCGTGAAACTTTGTCCTAAGGGGTAACTTTTGTCCCTGATCACGAATCCGAGGTCCGTTTTTTGATATCTCGTGACGGAGGGGCGGTACGACCCCTTCCATTTTTGAGCATGCGAAAAAAGAGGTGTTTTTCAATAATTTGCAGCCTGAAACGGTGATAAGATAGAAATTTGGTGTCAAAGGGACTTTAATGTACAATTAGACGCCCGATTTGATGGCGTACTCAGAATTCCGAAAAAACGTATTTTGCATCGAAAAAAACACTAAAAAAGTTTTAAAAATTCTACCATTTTCCGTTACTCGACTGTAAAAAATATTGGAACATGTCATTTTATGGGAAATTTAATGTACTTTTCGAATCTACATTGACCCAGAAGGGTCATTTTTCATTTAGAACAAAATTTTACATTTTAAGATTTCGTGTTTTTTCTAACTTTGCAGGGTAATTTTTTAGAGTGTAACAATGTTCTACAAAGTTGTAGAGCAGACAATTACAAAAATTTTAATATATTGACATTAGGGGTTTGCTTATAAACATCATGAGTTATCGCGAATTTACGAAAAAAAGTCTAATTTTACATAAAAGTCCCTTTGACACCAAATTTCTATCTCATCACCGTTTCAGGCTGCAAATTATTGAAAAACACCTCTTTTTTGGCATATTCAAAAATGGAAGGGGTCGTACCGCCCCTCCGTCACGAGATATCAAAAAATGGACCTCGGATTCGTGATCAGGTACAAAAGTTACCCCTTAGGACAAAGTTTCACGCAAATCGAAGAGGGGTCGGGGCAACTGCTGTGTGAGTTGGCGGAGAATTACCCAAGTATATTTGTTGTAATAATAATATTTGCTTTTTTGAGGTTTCCTTTTTTTCCAGTACCATTTTTTAAATGTTTACCTAAATTATGTATAATTTCATCGTCAACTCAAGCTGACATCAAGCTATTTGAATTAGAATGAATTAGAATGATTTGCCATCATTTTGTGTCCGATTGAATTAAGCGCTGTTTCTCCAAGTGCTGAAACGTTTATTCAAATCTCTCCAAGACGATCAATGGATACAATTCATTGTGCGCATGCGTTGATTTGCATGGTGTTCTTGGTGTGGCATCAATATTTTTAAGTAAAATCGATAGAAATCGATTTTTAGAAGAAGAAAAAATAAACCGATTAGATTGATTTTTTTTGTGTATTAGCTTGAGTTCAGTGAATTCTACTCGAGTGTGGAGTTGATTTCAGCCTACTTCGATCGAAGTTAAAAATCGATACCGATCGATCGATCGATTTTGTTTAGTTTACATTGTAACGCAGACATCGCTGCTGGAACCGTCCATCGGAAGCTAGAATGTTCCAGTTGGCTTAGATTCTTTAAGTCTCTTTACTGAGAATATATATTGACTAAGAATTGTAATTTTTGTTAGACCGTTTCCGGTTGTATGCCACCACTGGCGAGCAGCTCTCCAAACGGTCTTATCTAGATATTGTAAAATGGGTTGGTTGTCAGTTCAGGAAATCATAATTGAACTGCACATGACCACACGACGGACTCATATATATGAGCAAGGGATATATTAGTCAGTAGATTATGAAACGTCCCTTTAATGCTTTATATATTGGAGTCATAAAACATTGACTGCGCATGCGTATTTTAAAGTATTTGCACCTTTTCAGAGATAACACACTTCTGGAGTTTTTTTTTGAAAAGGTCCAATAAACCAAATTTTCAGTTTTTGCTTTTTGGGTATTTTTTAACACTCCTGACTCAAGGCGGTTTAAAAAAAGAAAAACTGGAAATTAATTAAATTGAATCTTTTCAGAAAAAAAACTCCAGACTTGATCTTTTAGGATAAATTTGACATAATATTTATTTTAACTTGATGTTTATTTCATAAGGGGTTTCATCCGAATATTTTTCACATAATTTAAAGTTATAGAGATTTTTTTTATAAAAGTCTTAAAAAGCAGTATTAACCTTATTTTTTCATTCTTTTGAAGCAATCGCTAAACATTTACGTCAAAGCGACCTTCTACCTACAACATGGAATTGCCATGATATAATGTTATCATCGTTTAGAAATGATCTTATTTCGAGATGTTCATTGAACATAATTACTTTTTGACGGATCATTTCCGCTCTGATCGACTCAGGCGACTCAAATGATCAGAATGTCTCGTGGAACTGTGAAATTTGCCCAGCTTTCCGACTGTGCCAAATTCACTCGGTTTCCATGAAAGTTAAAATGAAGGCATGCGCAATAGCTCCCCGCGAAGCAAATGTACAATGATTGGTAGGTGAATGGCATTATCGATGGTTGTGTTAATTAGACAAAACTTGAATAATAGTCCGATAAACATTTCGATCTGAAATCATGAAAAAAAAAACAATTGTATTACATAACTCAACATTTTTGAAGTTGATGCCAGTAAATGTAGTAAATTTGTCAAGGTATGATATCTTTAGACTTCCTGAACACGCACCAATCGAAATAATTGAATCTTAGTGAATTTCCTACCAATAAATAAAATCCTCAATTCCGGGTATCAATGCTTAAACAACCATGCACACCCCCGTATATTTACTACCCCACCAAATAAACATTATTAGTAGGAAACTCACTAGGTTTTAATTATGTCGATTGGAGTGTGTTTTAGTTCAGGCTCTAAATCTATCGTACCTTGATGAAACTGAAACATTTACTGAAATTAACTTCAAAAATGTCGAGTTGTGTGATGTTTAGGGTTTTCAAAATAACTAAACACCACGCGTCTCCAGCATGTTATAAATTTAAACACAATTTTTATAAAAAAGACGCTCCTGAAAAAAATATATTTTTTTATACTTAAAAAAATGAGTAAAATAAAAACAAACACGAGTTTTCTGTCCACAAAATGAACGTATTTATTTGCCAAATTGTTGACATGAAATGCTGTGGGAAAAAAAGCTCATTTTGAGATTGCTACTGAAGCGTACATTTAGTTATTTTGTTGATTATTTTTGATGCAATTTCAACGCGTTCGTTCATTCAATTTAACAGTTAGTAAGAGTTATTATGCTTAAGATTGCCATTATTTTGATGATTTGCTTGTTAATTTACAGTATTACATCGATGTGGGAAAAAACAGCTGCAGTTACATGAAGATAGGTGTGTTACTTTTCCTAAAGTCACTGCTACACAGACCAGTGTGCAGAATCGATCGAATTTTCACTTCTTTAGACTCGATCCGGGGTGTCATCTGGTGGCCGTTTGCAGAAACAATCCGGTGGACAGGCTGCCGGTGGGGAGCTCTCCGTGGGACAGTACGTGCAACGCTGTTGGAAGTCCTCACTGGGAGCAAGAAGATTTTTTTAGTGAAATGTACTTTTTAAAAGAACAATAAGAAGAATCTATTTTGATTTTCTTATTGTATGGTTTGTTTTTTAAATGTAAGTTTAAAATTATTAACAGATCATTTCCTGCTAAATTGCAAATCAAATGATCTGTGAAAGGATTTCTTGATTTGAATGCACTGATTTTAAACATCCTCCAGAAGCATGAAACAGCTGTAAAGAAACGGCAAGATTAATGACAAACTACTTGACAACAAGCATCCTTTACTTCATCCATTATTAACAACATTAATTACAACTCAATTGCGAGCAGTCCCTCATTCAAAGTTGCTAATTGAATAAATAATCACCTATTTGAATAAAAGCAAGAGAGCACCTCTTTAGCGTCGTCAAGAATGAAACCGTTTTCTCCCAAAATCAGCCAAGAAGCCACTCGACCTTCCTCCACCGTTCGACCTGAAAAAAGCAAACAAATTAGAAAAGCTTAGTATGTTTTAAGGAAGAGGACCGTCGTCGTTATAACTTCCGATGCGGAACACGTGTAAGTGTGGCTTTAATTTGGCAGAACAGTTTGGTTGGAAAGCAGCTTCTTCGCCTTGTTAGAGTGGCAAAGCAGTTTTCGTGAAAATCTGTTGAGATTTTTGGGTCATGGAGAGGGTGGGAGTAATGATTTTCGTCTATGAAGGGTGTAATTGAATTGCTCGGATTATGTTGTTTGGCTTGTTGGATGCGGAGAACGATTTGTTTTTGTCTGTTTATGGGCTGGGAAAACATTCTTTAGGGCGTGGAAGTGCATTGTATGGTATGAGACGCGATGGTGATTATGTGAGAAATATTGAAGGATTATTACTTCTTTAATCTTTTATTTTATAAAATACAAGCCTAACCCGACAAACTTCGTTCTGCCTGTTTTTTTCGTTTGTTGACATTTTTTGCCTTTTTGCCTATTCAGCCTCCTGCACCCAGAACTGGGCATCGGCATACGAGAGGATAAAGAGCACGATTCGGTAGTAAAATGGTACTGTGTGTGGACGGAGAGGATAAATCCCGAAATTACCGTGAGTTTTTTACTCATGGTTCATTTTCAAAAAAAGTTCATCTATCGAAAAAAAAAAAAAAAACCGGTGCCGAGACTCGAACCCAAGACCTTCGGCATATTGAACCGTGCCTTTGCCGAATGGGCCACCATGGTTCGGTGACTAAGTAGCGGTCGTTTGTCCATATAAGCCACTCAATAGGATGAACTGTTCTAATGAACGAATGAACACGCGAGAGGTCTTTACTCTCGCAACATTGCACTTTCCTCACGTTTATTTTCGTGAGGACTATCCTCTCGTTCTTTAACTTTGGGTGTGTGATTAAAATTTGATTTTACGTAACTTTCTCCATACAATTTGCCGATGCTCCGGAATCGAGTGGCCAAAGTTGTAACTTTTTGACTTAAGAACCTTCCTTGGACTCATACGAACCCAACGCAGCAAAAAGCACCTCGATCCGACGCTCCGTGTTGAACTGATTCGCGTTCGAACAAAACCGTCGAAATTTTTTATATATATAGAAGATATTGTGCAAATCTCAACAATATTCATCCAGGCAAAGTAATTGGGCGATTTCATCCAACCATTGGTTTAATAAAACCAAAATAATTATACTTCTTGATACAGAAGTTATTTGAAAAAAGGTCCAAAATTCTGTAGACATGTATGCACAATTTAAGGGGTTACATACAAGTAGAAAATCACTAAATTTCATGCTACAAATTTTAAAAGTATTCGAAAAAAAAATATTTTTTTTTATTTTTTATTTACTGAGGAGAACAGAGTCGAGGATCTTTTACTTAACAAAATATTTGATACGGCCTTGTGATTGGGTTGGCTTTACTAGCAAATTATCTTCTAGTTTAAAATTTAATTTTTAAAACGGGCAAGCTTTTCCCTTAATTGTTTGATTACTTCATATTTTTTTTTTGAAAAAATCTAGTATATTTTTGAATATAAATGTAAATAATATTTTCCATTCAGTATCACCAAAACGAAAAAATACTGTTTAATGAAATTCAATTAATAGACTAATTTAAGTAAGACTTTCCACCTGCTTAATTAATGGAAAACAAAACAATTTTTTTCAACATTGTTTGTTTATTCCTACAATAATTTTAAACATTATAAATATTTGAAAATTTAATTATACAAAAGATTTGCAATGCTTTAAACAAAAATTTCTTGATCCAATATTTTACAATATGAAATGAATGAAATGATGTAAAAAAAAAATTGCGCTAAATCTGGTATTGGAGATATTTTTTTTTGAAAATTATATATTTAGGAAATTATTGAAGACGTGGTCATACATATGTCTAAAATAAGTGTTTCTACCTTCCCAAAGGTTAGACTAGGTTTTAAATCACTGAATGGTTTTTATTGAAAAAAGTTAAAAATTTCATTTAAACATTGTAAATCAAAACAAAAGATTTCAAAAATTTAAAATAAAGGTAGATAATGTGACACCAAGAAAAGATTGGTGTCACACCAAGAAAAACTATTTTTTTCACAAATTTTTAACCAGCAATCATATCAACGGAATCTAAATAAAATAAATAAATAAATGAATTATTCTAGCCATAAAAAGCAAATCTGTTTTTCTTTCATATTTTTTTTAAAATTGCAAAAAACTTAAATTTTGATACAAAATTAACCTAAACCAACCTAGAACTTGGAAACGGTGGAGTTTATAATAAAATGTAACGACATTTTCGAAAATTATGCTTGATATCTTCATAAAAAGATTTTTCCAAATTTTGAACCATCTTACATTCAAGCGAAAAAAAAGCCTTTTTGGTTCTCAAAATATAAAACATATCGAAAATAAAAAATATACTTATTTGAAAATTGTGGTAAAGAGTAAAATAAATATTTTGGTTTTTTTTTCGCGTGACTATTTTTTTGCAGCAAAGTTTAATACCTACGACTTATCCGATGCAGCTAAGTCGATCAGAAATTTCCTTCTCAAGGTATTTTTTTTAGAAAATCGACATTTCAATTTTGTGTGACTAGTTCGCAAAAATGTGTGGAGCTTTGTATGGAAAAATGTCTTCTTTGGCATAGAGAATAGATGAACAAAAGTTTCATGCAATTCACAAAACTTAATAGAATTTCTGCACTGTAAAATTACCATTACTTAATCAGCACCATACACCGTGGTTACTTTGATAGCTTATGAATTTTTCAATATAAAAATTAGAGATAATTGCGTTTTGAATTGTTTGATAACTACTTGGAAAATTTCAAAAGAAACGTGGGCAATTATTTGAAACAAGCATTGACATGTTTTTCAAGTTAATACATCAAAATTATATGAAATGAATAACCTGAAACTAGGTGATATTGATAGCTTAAGATTGTTTGGCAAAATGAAAAATATGAATTAAATACAAACGAAATTATATGGAAATAATTTCCAACAAATTTTTAAAAGTTTTGAAAGTTAGTTAACTTTAATGAGGAAAACATTCATAAATAGCACTATTTTAATACACTTAAAGTTGAGAAAGTTGATGTTCGGAAAATGGACTGCATAATCAGATATTTTTGACAATTTCACACTAAGAACAGTTTAAATTATATTTAAAGTTGAATGTTTTAATTGAATTCATAAATATCTTCAGATTTATAGGCATTTTTAGTAGAACAAGTTATAGTAAATTTGTATTTTTTTATTCATGCTACAACATTTGTTTTGATGACAACAAAATTTTATATTTTTACGAAATGAAAAATAGATTTATTTTAATTAAATTTGGAACTTATTAATATTTTTTTTACATATCACAAAAAAATGTATCAAACTGAAAGTTAAACAAACATTTCATTCTAAATTTTTTGAATGAATCATTTAAATTAACCTGACCAACAATGGCTGATTTGACTTAATAAATTGCATTTACACACTTTAATGCTGATATTTGTAAGAAACATAGTATTGATAGTCACCCCGTTTTTTTTAAATATTTTCAACGAAACTATTTTTTAGAGCACTATTAAAAAAAATCTTTTTTGTGAAAACGTACATGGACATTGTGTGGCCTACCCCAGTACATATTTTAAAAACCGATTCAATAATATTTGATAAATAAATTGAAATCTTATCAATGTCACTTGAAAACATCTTTAGGTAAATTTCTCTCACTATGAACAACTGAATTCTGAACTAGCTCACTAGATAACTTTACTGAAAATCAGGTTAGATTACTGTCAGCATAAAATAAGTTACCGTAAACTGGGGTGACATTGATAGGTTTTTCAAATGCCCGTCAAATTAATATCTAAACATTTTTGAGAATTTTGAGTATGTAAGCATTACGGGATAGCTTATTATCGAACATATATGCAAAAATGTGACTGTTACGTTGGATGTATCAAAATTAGTGGCCAAATCAAATTTCTATCAATGTCACCCCGGGCTATCAAAGTTTACGGTACGCAAAACTTGGCAAAATTTAATTAACACATTTTTATTTATTGTCCAGCTTGTTGAGATTATAAAGTTGTCTTACCATAGTACATGTTTTAAAAACCAAATCATCCGATATTTCTTCATAGTTGAAAACAATTGAATATTACCCAATGAATATTGCCCTGTTCTATGGTATAAAACAGAATCTTCAGATATCAACACTATATAACAAAATTTGATGGAATGTTTAATTTTAAATCAAAAGAACTAGAGGAAATATACCCATTTTAATCACTCTAAGCCGTTCGACCAATTCACATCACTTTTGCCGTTTCCGCTATTAAATCAACATTTTCAGATGTATCAACAATGGAGAGGCTCACTTTTATTTGATCTATTTATTTCTTTGGAACAGTCAAAAACACTTTATGAAAGCTGTAATTCATGATCAAAGTGCTGATAGGCTGATAATAGAAATAGGCTGAAAAGGGTATAGTTCCCCTACGTCCTGTTTTTTTTTTCTATTTTTGATTTCTTGTTATTCCTTTATTACTTCATAAATTTAACAGAAGATTGTAAATTTTGACCGCTATTCCGACAAATGGATTTCAAGTTTAGTGTGTTTACAAGAGAAACAACAGTTTTACCACAGATTTTTCAATTTTAGAAATGAAAAGATTTGGTTTGAATTACACGTTGAAGTGGTAACAGGTAAATAAAGATGAGCTAAACTTTATGATAAATTAATACGAGCTCACAGCCGCCCCATTACAAAAGTTCCACGCAATCGATTCCAAAGCCACCAACAATGATCACTTGCACAAACTATCCCATCACAGTAAACACAAACAATCCATCACGCTCTGGTTCAGTTCCACGTCAATCTGCAAGAAGCACTCCAATCAACTAGCCGCCAAACAATAACTGTTTAAATTTACCCATCACCTAGGCCTACTATGCTACCTCTTCTGTCCTGTTATCGAATCAACAGAACCATCGTCACTCCTGGCTAGACTCCGAGTAGGCTCTGCTTTCCAGCAAAGAAACAATGAAACACTCCGCACGGACCGAAATCCGTTCAATATTTCAACCGTCTGTCATCTGCTACCAGTCCGGAACGATTTCTCCCCGGGGGGACCGACCATCCGGTGTGTGTGAGCGTGCGGAAAGGTAGCAGATAATAGGCGACACGGTCTTTTGTGGCACGTGGCCGGCTGCTCACGCGTAGAAAGTGGCGCCAAACGCTGGCGATGGTGGTTGGTGCGTGAACTAGTCTGCTCGTGGCTTGCTGTGATGGAATGTCCTGTTGGGGGGGTTTTTGGAGACTGCTGATTGGCTGACGTTGCCCCAGTGGGGGCGTGTTTATCCAATTTCAATTCAATTAGGTGTGTGAATAAATGTTACGCTCTCACGTTTTATGGGGTTGGTCGGTTTGCGTGTCTATTTGCACCGTTTTTCATTATGTTGGAACTAGCAAGGGACTCGTAAAATGTTGTGAATGGTATGCAAATTTAACAAGTTTTTAAGGGTTTTTTAGATTATTTTTTTATATATTACAGCTTTACAAAAAAAATATAACAATTTGCATTCACGAAAGAAGATTTGTGAGAAATATTCTGTGTCTATATTTAATAAGAAATAAATGAATAAAAACATTTTAATAAATAGCTTCGTTTCAAAATGTTCACTAAACGTGCCAATTTCCAAAAAAAAAAAGTTGATGAAGTCAAAAACACATATGACACCATCAATTTGCCAGATTATTTCTGTTGGCATCATCACGTCGTTACACTTGTATAATTGATTTATAAGCCTCATTCAAAAAGGTACCTTCCCCAACCCCCCTTCCTCTATTGTCTACCGTAATAGAATTTAAACAAGATTATTGATTTTCTCCTGGGAATACAACCCCCTCACAAGAGTGAGTAAGCTAGTGAGTGAGTGAGATAGACAAAAGGGCAGGTACTAGAGCGGATTAAATAAATGATACAAAATGATTATCACGACGGCAAATCCCAAACAGCATCATCGTTCCCGTCTGATGGCGCCCCGGGCAGGGCGAATGTACGGAGATTTTGCGAGAGCGCGTAATTGAATGGCTGTTTGCGGTGTGAAAATTAATTAAATTCAAATTGAGTTGATTATATTTGTTGGCAGCGGCAAAATTTTGATTCGAAGAAGATTTTGGAGTAGGTGGAATGATTTATTGTTGTGAATATTTTCAGACCTTCTTACAATTAGTCTCTGCATAGTGAAATTAATCGATTAAAAATTATCAAAAGCTAATATTATCGAATATGAAGTTTGTGCTGTTGAAAAAAATTGTGTTTGAGTTCTTTATATTATTTTAAATAACTTTAATGTGAAATAAAACTTTTCCAAACTTCTTTTACAATGTAATACTAGGTTAATTCTCTATTCAAACGTGTTTTAAGTAATCTGTTGACTTTATTTTTAAAGACAACTTTGGTTTCGGAGTAGAGAGATTACTTTTTAAATATTTTCTGGATTTGTTAATAATATCCGATAAGCTACAGTTGGTGTATTCTTTTTCAAAAGTTTTGCAAATATGGTTTAATAAAAAAAACAAAATTGTTTAAAGTAAATAAATAGGTTTAATTTTTTGAAAGGAAATATATTTAAAAAAAATCAAAGCAGTATTTTTTTGTTGAATATTTCAGTAAACAGCTATGTATAGAAATATCACAGTTGCAAATTTTTAAACATTTATTTTTGATTTGAGAATAGGGTTAAAAAATGCCGTACACCGGAGCACCGGAGTGACATTGATAACCAGGGTGGCTTTGATAGGTTAAATAGTATGGAATCATACTGACTATGGTAGAGAAGTGTTCAAAGTAATTCATAAAATTTTGAAAAGTTTTTGAAGTTAGCTAACTAAAATTATTGAAATTTTTGGTTAGGCTGGTACAATTGTTTTTAACAGTTTTTGTCTCCCCCCCCCCCTTTAAAATCGGGCCGAAAAATCAGGGGGCGAAAAAAATATTTTTTCAAAAGCTTCGAAATTTCAATGGAATTCATGTTTAATCAGCTTAAATCAATTTAAAATGCATTCCCCTTGCGTTTAGAATCATATTTATCATTCAACATGAACTAGTTAAAAATGCATTTTAAAAACACTTTGTTCATTCAAATGTTGAGATAATGGCTTGTTATTTAAATTTTTTATTTTTTTATTTGTTTGCCCCCCCCCCCTCCATCGACCCCGGTCAGAGCCGAGGGACAAAAACTTGAAAAATTTTGGAACGGCTTTAATAGAATTATTTTAATATTTTTTAAGTGTCATGATATGACTCATGAAAATGAGTTCGAGTCGAATGCATTTTCAGATTCGGATTGGACAGTTTGCCACTAGGTGAAGATAAAATTAGTATTTTTGAAACACAATCCAAAAATTCATCAAATTTATAGGCAGAATAAAAATGTTAAATCTTCTATTTCGATTATCTAAAAAATAAAAATAGTTTTGAAGAATACATCTGACTCAAAAAATAAAATTGGTACACTTTAAATCCAACTTTAACAAGAAAAAATCTAGAGTTTTTTTTAATAGGTCCTATAAACTATTGTCTTTTATATGTTTATAGGACCTATTAAAAAAAAAAAAACTCTAGAAATATACCTATTAAAGTCACTCCGAAATTGAAAATAAGAATTTTCATCGTAGCTATTTTTTAAAAGACTGTTGAAATAAATGTTATCCAAAAATAATAAAAATCATAATATAGAGACAAACCTTATCAGTTGGAAAATATTCAGAAAATAAATTGAAATCCTATCACTATCCTAAACGTCAGGGGAAAAACATTATTTATTAAAAAAAACTTCAAAATTCTAAATTTAAAAACCGCTGTTTACATTCAAATATTTATACCATGGCATCAAATTTCAATTTACCTATTTTTTCCAGACCCGAAGGACATATACTAAAAAAATAATTGCAACGGCCTTATGTTACTATTATTTATGCTGAATATGAACAAATTAATGACAATATTAATTTTTCGTGGTTCTCACATCTTTTTCCGTTTTTTTGGTTTCAAAATTCATTGATTCTGTCTTTTAAAAAAAAAAAATAAAAACTACAGATTTGTTAAAAATAAACCTAATTATGCATTATTTGATTCAAATTCCAAAAATAAACCTTATCCGATGTATCTTTTTTTCCTAAAAAGTTTATATTGGTTTGTACAAGGTTTTCCATGAAAGTTTGAATTTTTGATTACAAATACCTATATTTTTTCCCATTGGTTTTTTGTAAAAAAATAGGGGAAGAGAGCGGGACAAAAACTAAATTTTCAAGTACACTTGTCATCATTTACAAATGAATTTATATGTTATGTCAATTTTCAATCAATGATCTTATTAACGATAATTCAGGATGAAGCAATACTCCAAAATTATTTGGAATACATTTTACTGTACCATTCCATTCTTGTCTAAGAAAGACAAGAAAAATAACTTTAAAAGGGAATAAAAACAACCAATCTTCCTTACAAAAGTATATTTTTTGTATGAACCGTAAAATTCGAGCACTGTGAAGCATGTATAGAATAAATAACGTTCCTGTAATGAGAGGTAAATTATGCCAAATTTGTGAAAAATCATTTAGTTCCTATGAATTATAATTTATACTAACAAACTGCCCCTGTTCGCATAAATGTTCTAAGGCAGTTCTCTAGGATTTCAGTCATTCGATTTTTTTTGTATTTTTTAATCCGACTGAAACTTTTTTGGTGCCTTTGGTATGCCCAAAGAAGCCATTTTGCATCATTAGTTTGTCCAAATAATTTTCCATACAAATTTGGCAGCTGTCCATACAAAAATGATGTTTGAAAATTCAAAAATCTGTATCTTTTGAAGGAATTTTTTGATCGATTTGGTGTCTTCGGCAAAGTTGTAGGTATGGATACGGACTACATTGGAAAAAAAAGATACACGGTAAAAAAATTTTTGGTGATTTTTTTATTTAACTTTTTATCACTCAAACTTGATTTGCAAAAAAACACTATTTTTATTTTTTTTATTTTTTAATATGTTTTAGAGGACATAAAATGCCAACTTTTCAGAAATTTCCAGGTTGTGCAAAAAATCTTTGAACGAGTTATGAATTTTTTTATCAATACTAATTTTTTCAAAAAATCGAAATATTGGTCGCAAAAATTTTTCAACTTCATTTTTCGATGTAAAATCAAATTTTCAATCGAAAAGTACTTTAGTAAAATTTTGATAAAGTGCACCGTTTTCAAGTAAAATCCATATTTAGGTGACTTTTTAAAAAATAGTCGCAGTTTTTCATTTTTTTAAATTAGTGCACATGTTTGCACACTTTTGAAAAAAATATTTTTGAAAAGCTTAGAAAATTCTCTATATTTTGCTTCTTTGGACTTTGTTGATACGATCTTTAGTTGCTGAGATATTGCAATGCAAAGGTTTAAAAACAGGAAATTTGATGTTTTCCAAGTCTCACCCAAACAGCCCACCATTTTTTAATATCGATATCTCAGCAACTAATAGTCAGATTTTCAATGTTAATATATGAAACATTTGTGATCTTTTCAAAAACAATATTTTCAAAATTTTTAAACCAAGACTAACATTTCAAAAGGGCCAAACATTCCATATTACGCCCTTTTAAAATGTTAGTCTTGATTTGAAAATTTTGAAAATATTGTTTTCGAAAAGATCGGAAAATTTCACAAATGTTTCATATATTAACATTGAAAATCGGACTATTAGTTGCTGAGATATCGACATTAAAAAATGGTGGGCTGTTTGGGTGAGACTTAGAAAACATCAATTTTCCTGTTTTTAAACCTTTGCATGGCAATATCTCAGCAACTAAAGATCGTATCAACAAAGTCCAAAGAAGCAAAATATAGAGAATTTTCTCAGCTTTTCAAAAATATTTTTTTCAAGAGTGTGCAAACATGTGCACTAATTTAAAAAAATGAAAAACTGCGACTATTTTCAAAAAAGTCACCTAAATATGGATTAAACTTGAAAACGGTGCACTTTATCAAAATTTTACTAAAGTACTTTTCGATTGCAAATTTGATTTTACATCGAAAAATGAAGTTGAAAAATTTTTGCGACCAATATTTCGATTTTTTTTAAAAATCAGTATTGATTAAAAAATTCATAACTCGCTCAAAGATTTTTTGCACAACCTGGACATTTCTGAAAAGTTGGCATTTTATGTCCTCTAAAACATATCAAAAAATAAAAAAAATTAAAAATAGTGTTTTTTTGCAAATCAAGTTTTAGTGATAAAAAGTTAAATAAAAAAATCACCAAATTTTTTTTACCGTGTTTCATTTTTTTCCAGTGTAGTCCGTATCCATACCTACAACTTTGCCGAAGACACCAAATCGATCAAAAAATTCCTTCAAAAGATACAGATTTTTGAATTTTCAAACATCATTTTTGTATGGACAGCTGCCAAATTTGTATGGAAAATTATATGGACAAACTTATGATGCAAAATGGCTTCTTTGGGCATACCGAAGGCACCAAAAAAGTTTCAGTCGGATTAAAAAATACAAAAATTAAAATTGAAGAAAAAAGACCGATTTCGTAGAGAATTGCTCTCTATATGCATTTCAATTTGTATTACTTATGTGTGCTTTTACAGAACAAAAACTACAAAAATGTGCTGTACCGCTAACCGGCGTGACATTGATAGCTATAGTGACTTTGATAGGTTTTAAATTATCCGAAAAATGAAAAGTTTTAATTAAATACGTGCGAATGGTATGGAATCATACTGACATACAACGACCTCTCGAACTCTTCAATTTGTGGAAAAATCAAAAACCTTTCAAAGTCATCACGGTTTACGGTTCTTTTTTTTAGAAAATTGAAGGAAATCCAGTTTTTTCGTGGAAAACTAACACGTAAACTTCCTTTGCGTTTTTCCCAGCATGCTGTTTTTGAATATGGGATATTTATTCGAACATGGACAGTTATGTTAGATTTATTACTAATCGAATTCACTATTTAACCAACTGTAATATAATTTAAATTGATTTCATATTAATATTCAGTAAATTTGCCTTTCATCATATCCACTACTAATAAATCCATTTGAGCTCTTTCCAGCACGAAGTCCATTTGTGATATGGAGGACTGCACCTTCAACCATATCTCGATTGGTCCCCATGACATCCCAAAACGCCACATTTTCCGGATGTGACCGTTTTTGGAACCTTCGGTACACTCTCATGCGCAAGCGCCGATATCCATCTCAACTCAACTCTTTTAGGACCCTGGTGGTGCTGGTGGTTCCTTATTTAACACGAGCATGGACCATCTCCCTCGCACTTGATTAACAGCTGCGCAGTCAAACTTCTCCTGCGGAGTTCATCCGGCCAAAGGATTGTGATTGGTTTATTTACCTTTCAAAAGGCGGTTTTCGAAACATTATTTAAGACTATGTTTGCGCGTTATTTACCTCTACGCGATAAAGTTTAATTATGTTTTACTCCTCCTCCTTCGTGGATTGCGTTGGTGCATTTTTGTTTTTAGATAAAAGTTCATATATGTGCGTTGATTTTTCCTTATATTTTGAGGAAAACGTTGGATTTCAGCAATCACTAGTGGAATATTTGGACAGGCGGTGAAAATTTTGAGCCCACGCCGGAAGTGGCCACTCTTGATTTGAATCCTGGTAGGTCTGGTAGGTATTCGCACCGGCAGCAAGCTAGCTTTCGGCGACGAGACCCGGACCCTTCCACGGGGACAACTCAACGTATTCGCTTCTCCTCGAAAACCAAGAATGACGTACTGAGGATCTATAGACCAAGTATTGGCGTTCGTGATCGTGAAGAACCAATAAGACCTCTTTTTTGCTCGCCCGTTTGCAGTAGAGAATTCGATTTCCTTGCAAACGGCATATACTCAAAGTTTAATGAACTCAAGATTAACTTCTTTTTTTTTAAATTGCATCTTAATAAAAGATATGTTACTCTCTCATTTTTACTTATTTTGTTTTTTTTCCCAAAAAACCAAACTTCTCAGAAACACCAAATAAGCAAAAAAAATCTGTATAGTATCTTAAAAAATCTCTAGATTTATTAAATAATATTAGAAACAACTTAAAAGGTAAAAAAATGATTATTCAAAAATTCCGTTCATCACAGTAGTCATTGATTGATACTGCTCTCGTATTGAATCATTGCATTGTCACACTAGGGTGTAATATCAAAATCGATTTTCCAGCACAGCAATTTTTCAGTTCCTTTTGGGGTCCTAAACAACTCCCCAAAGTTTGGGAACGATTGGTTTAGTCCTCGCTTTGCGCAAAGCGATTCAATTTTCCATATAAATTTGTATGGGAAAAACCATTTTTTTGGGTTTTGATATTTATAAAATCCACGTTTCACGCTGTACTGAAACCGGATTCATATTCGAATACTCTGAAAGATGCTTTACAACTTTCCCGAAGAGAGTATGGTGCTAACTTGCTCCTAAAAAAAGATACAGCGTGTTCAAAACTCGTCTAAAACGTGTTTTTTGCTCGAAAATCGAGACGAGTTTTGAGGACGCTGTATCTTCTTTCAGGGACAAGCTAGCACCGTACTTTCTTCGGGAAAGTTGTAGAGCACATTCCAGAGCATCCGAATATGAGTTCGGTTTTAGTACAGCGTGAAACGTAAATTTTATAAATATCAAAATCCAAAAAAATGGTTTTTCCCATACAAATTTATATGGAAAATTGAATCGCTTTGCGCAAAGCGAGGACTAAACCAATCGTTCCCAAACTTTGGGGAGTTGTTTAGGACCCCAAAAGGAACTGAAAAATGGCTGTGCTCGCTAAATTTGGACAACTTTATTTTTTTCCATACAACCATATTACACCCTATTGTCACACGTGTGCGTGTCCGTCCCTCCTGGCATGCTTCGATTCTGTTGCCGTTCTGGTGGCAGAATGTTTGCCTGGATCCTTGCCGC
This sequence comes from Culex pipiens pallens, assembly GCF_016801865.2. Taxonomy (NCBI): domain Eukaryota; kingdom Metazoa; phylum Arthropoda; class Insecta; order Diptera; family Culicidae; genus Culex; species Culex pipiens. The sequence goes on from NC_068938.1 coordinate 221,429,502, forward strand.
CAAACGTGGCACCGCTATAATGTAAGTATTTCCTCCCACGACGGACGCGTGAGGAGCGACAGTTACATTTTGTGCATTGTAACTAAAACATGCGCAGTAGGCTGCGAGGACGAGATTTGAATTTGCTTGCGGGTGAATTTGGGAGGGGAAATCGTGAAATTCACGTGACTTGGATAGAATTTTGAATGCAATTGAAGAATTTGAAAGCAAGTGACTCGTTTCTGTGAAATGTTTGACACAAGTTATAAGTTTCTAAAGATTTTTTCGGTTGTCCCTTGTATTAAATATAACAAATACTAATTTTCTAAAAACGACAAACAAATTAATCGTTTCCTCTAACTATCCACAACTAATATCATTTGGAATATCGTTTTTTAACTTTAAAACTAAAAATAAATAACACTTTTGAATAACTAACTAAAAGTAGCTGTAACTTGAAAACAAAGAGTATAATCATAATTATGATTATAAAATTTCTTTAGTCTTTATCAAATAAATTGTAATTGCCCGTTTATTTTTTTTAATTCAACCTAAAAGAATATTTCAAACGGCTTATGTTATCATTAGGGCTAGTGATTTTTCGCGATTTCGCGGAAGCCGCGAAATCCGTGAAATTTGGTCTTGGCCGTGAAATTCGGCGTATACCGTGAAATGCCGCGACATTTATATTTTTATTAAATATACTGCTGTCGAGCAATCCTGACCGCACCAACACTAATGCAAATCGTAATTTTTATAAAATTTCTCTGGCACATCCTTGCCCAGTCACGGCGTTTTGGCAGAATTCTAGCAGAGCTGAATATTCTATCGGAATTGTAGCAGAAATGTTCCTCCATTGAAGCAGGATTCTGACAGAACCAGCTCTGCTAGATTATTTCGTGACTGGGTAATTGGCGATTGTTACACTGATAATCAGCATTAGACATTTAGTCAATTAACTTTTACACACTTGTATGGGATTTTCAGTTCAACTATGATTACACAATAGTGTGTTACCATACTTGAGCTGATAAATTCCATACAAATGTGTAAAAATTAACTGAACAATGTGTAATGTTGATTCTCAGTGTAACGAGCGCACCCAGAATTTTGACAGCTGCTTACGGAAGTGGTGTTTTTTTCCAAGTTGCGCGTCGCGAGCCATTTTAGCAGGTAACAAAATGAAAACAGCAGTAAAAATTACGTGTGTCGAGCGAGCTAAACAGTACCCAAAAGGAACACTACATGCGGACGAAGGCCAATTATTTTGTACGTCTTGCAACGTAACATTGGACCATACCAGAAAGGCCACCATCGGCAAACACCTAAAATCACAAACCCACATCGGAAAGGTCCAAAAGCAGCCAAAGGATGTAACGCATTCCGTGCAAAAACAAACAACGGTGGTGAGCGCATTCCACAAAGCCACAGCATCTCGTGATGCGCGAAACGTTTCGCAATTTGAACTCGTGGAAGCTTTCGCATCTGCAAACATTCCGCTGTACAAGCTTGATCATCCGAAGCTCCGAGACTACCTGTCAAGGAATGTCAAAAACCTTGGAGTGCTTCCACAGTCCACGACCCTCCGATCCCAAGTACTGCCTAAGGTTTTCGATGTCGCACAGCAGGAACTGCGAGAACGTGTTGCAGCAGCTTCTTCGATCGTGATTGCCGCTGATGAAGCCTCGGACCAGCAGGATAGGTTTATCTTGCACATTGTTTTTATCCTGCCCGTCACTTCCGGACAACAAGACAAGATGGAGGCAGTCACTGCGGATCTGGTTTTTCTGGATAAGGTGAACGCTACAACCGTTTCGAGAGCTATCATTCAGACGTTGACCAAGTTTGACGTCGATTTTGACAAGGTTGTCGTCGTGCTGACGGACAACGCAACTTACATGACCAAGGCCGTGACCAGCTTGAAAGTGCTCCTGCCAAATTGCATTCACCTCACATGCAACGCTCACATTCTGAGTCTGGTGGGTGAAACATTTCGTCGGAACTTCCCTGCTGTGGATAGAATGATTGCTTGCTTTAAGTCTATCTTTGTGCACTGCTCTTCGCGCAAGCTTCGATACAGGGAATTCATTGGCCGAGAGTGCGGCTCTGAAGTGCCCTTGCCTCCAGTGCCAGTCGTGACTCGTTGGAACAGCTGGTTCAGAGCTGTCGCGCACCATGCGAAATACGTCGAGCATTATAAGAAGTTCATTGAAGCCGAGCTACTTGTTTCCGCCCCAACCAGTGCTCTTCTAGAACTGAACGATCTGTTTAAAACGGATTCGGTTCGGGTCGATGTCGTCTTTATCATGATGAACTCGGCCAAATTGATGGACCTGCTGACCTGGTTCGAGAACCGTCAAGTAACAATCCATTTGGCTTACAACAAGGTGGTTGACCTGATGGCCGGTAAGATACAGATTTTGTTTTAGTTTATAAATTGAAAATTAATTTTATTTTATTAATGTAGAGTTCGGTTCCAAGGGAGAGAAGGAGAAAAACAAGATCTACAAGAAGGCGTTTCAAGATGCAGCTGCCAAGCTGAACCAATACTACACCGAAACATCAGCTAGATTCACGCAGCCAGGCCTCAGCTTCATGAAAGCTGTCAGAGGATTCGATCCGGCTCAAGCAAAAATCCTTTCTTTGGACGGGCTGAGCGACGGTATTCCGGAATGCGCTGAAAAGTTGCCGAAAATTGAAGGAGAGCTAGCAGCGTACAAACAGTGCGCTCTCGAGATAGAAGATGGAGTCAAACCAGCTGCCTTCTGGTTCAGCCAGAAAGACCGTTTTCCTAATCTGTCCCGAATTGCTATCCGGTATTTATCTGTCCCAGGAAATTCGGTAGATGCGGAGCGAAGCGTCAGTGCATTCAACACGGTAGACACGGTAAACCGGCAGAGCTTTGAAGAAAACAATTTGGCATCACACGCTATTCTTGTTACAAACTCGAAGATCTAAGCGTAAGCAGCCAGAAAAAGCAAGCAAATAAAATGAATTGTTAAAACTAAGAGTTGTTTGCCGTATTTAGTTATTTTAGTATTGAAAAAAAAACACTTAATTGCATTTTCTTTCCTTAGTTTTGAAAAGCCGTGAAATCGCCGCGAAATTTGGATGTTTTCTGAAATGTACACCGCGTAATTTCTTTTTTTTTGCCGTGAAAAATCACTAGCCCTAGTTATCATCCCAGAATTTGCACTACGAAAATAGAATTTGAAAATTGCGAGAGTTAAGAAAATTGATTACTACGTTTCAAATTTTACCAATTTTTTGAAATAATGTTTTATTTATGGTAATTCTTTTATAGAAAAGATTGAATCTACAGAAATTAACAAAATATTTAACTGGAAAAGGTATTATTCTATGTGGGATTTTTTTTTCATAAGAGCAATTCTTTGAGACTTTGGACAACGATTTTTTTGCATTTTGTACATTTTCCATGAACAAAATGCCACTTGGCATCAATAGTTCGCAATAAAATTTTAACACATGGTCAGGAATATGTGATTTTGGGTCTGTTTAAATTTTGAGGTTGATTTACAAAATTTTGAATTGATTCTATTCAAAAGATCGGCAAGCTTCACGACACATTCATTTTTTGACATTGAAATTGGACGCATATTTGCTCAGTTATAATTTCTTAAAAACTCTATTTTTCCTGATTGTTTTTCTTTCTGATGCTGTATCTCAGCAACCTTTAATCGAATATTCCATGTCTTTGAAACAAGTTGTCAAGCTTGTTCATAGATTCTACAAGTAAAAATCGTCACGTTATCAACAGTAACAAAAAAAAACTATTTCAGGTGGCTATGATTTGAAAACGGTATACGATAAAGAAAGTTATGTTGTTATGTTATGTTACATCTAAAAATAAAGTCAATCAACGAAATTTTCTAATGTTTTCCAAAAATAATGATTTTTTCGAAAATTCGCGACACTAACTAATCTTATGAATTTTGACCAAATTGTGTCGCTATTATTCTGCACGATTCAATTTTATGTGTGAAAAGTAAAATTAAGAAATGGGTTATTTTTTGGAGGGACCATCCATAAACCACGTGGACACTTTTTTTTTATCTGCATCCCCCTCCCCCTGGTAGACAATTTCCATTAAAAAAATCCTTTTTGTATGGAGCGTGGACAACCGCAAACCACTTTTAATTTAAATAAAGAATTAAAGAAAGAAAAAGACTAAGTTTATTATGATATTGCTTCTCCCGTTCATCGAAATGTTCAGCATATTCTTATTAGAATGCAATGTTATCAATTATGTAACCAATATGTATTCCCTATCAACATTTGTACGTTTTTATTTTAGTATTATGTCCAATTTTACCTGCGGTACGCAAGAGGTAAGCACCTTAAAACAAACTATTCAGCTTTTTCATATTTTGCTTTATCCTCAATTCACCCCACGTTCAGTTAAGAGATGGCAGCACCAGTTGAGGTGAAACTTTATCAATGAGTAGTCTTTCCACACTGCTGTTTGAATTTAGCTGGATAGGTGATTTATATAAATTTGTATGTTTTTGATAATAAAATTTTAATTAGCAGAGATAAATGCACACTTGAGAAAAGTCTTTGTAATTAAAAAAAAGAATAAGCTGTTATTTTTGAATAAAGTATTCAAACACTTTTATAACTTTTTTCCTTGTTTTGATTCCAGGATTAATTTTTTCAAGTAATTTGGTGTGCCAACTTAAATTGCAAATGACAAATTTAGCAAAAGCACAGGAACATTTTTTGATACATTACCGACTGTATTAGCTGATTTTGGAAGTATCAATATTTTGTTATCTTTTCATTAAATAAATAATCAGACGATTGAAGATTTTTTTTACATATTTTTTTTAAATATTTTTGCTTGTTAATAAAAGGATTATACATTTATAAATAAGCAAAAAATCAAGCCTGGAAAAGAAAGTCCTATAATTATTCAAATGATTACAAAGAAAAACCAACGATAGAAAAAAAGCTATGGAAAGGCTCAGATTTGTTTATATTATTTATAGAGGCTGAAACAGAGAAAAAAAAACCTTACAATAAAACTGCTAATTGCATAATACTCCAACCAAAAACATTCGGTTGAATACGTGCTTAAAACACACAGTTTTTTTTTCTTCACCAAAACTCAAATTTCTAATTCCATAAAAGTATCCTTCGTACCAAAAAATTGCTATTGGTAAAACATTCGTTCCACCTGATTAAGTATGCACCCCGAACTGCGCCAAGTACCTTAACCATATGCGTCATCCCTGCGACCCAGTTAAGGAAATAAAAAAAAAAACGTCGAATAGTTTAATTTGCATTATTTTTTTTTATTTCGTTCGATCAAATTCGTTGCAGGGGAAGTGCAACTGCAACGGATGTGGCACGTTCCAAACCTTCGAAAGTTTTACAACAACAACAAAAAACAGCATATGAGGGGTTGAAGTGAAAAAAATACGCAGAATGTTGGCTTGGCACCAACACATGGAAGATGATTCCGTTTTTTTTGTGTCGTTGCAACCGATTTTTCACTACCCTCACGATTTTTTTTGTTCGTTCACCCTCTTCGATTTTTTCATCATTATGTTTGTAACGCACGTACATTTTATGCGACTCTGGAGGGTTTTTCCCGGTGGCTCGTGGCACTCAAACAATGAGAAAAATTGCATTTTCTTCCCGAGTCGGGTACGGGACAAATCTCCCTTGGCAATTTTTTTATGGGTAAGCTTCCACCGCGGCCAACTGGGACCTGGGCCACCGGCACCCTCCTTTCTTGGTGATTTTTTTTCTGTCGGGATTGCTTCAATTGGGGTGTAAATCGTCCTTCCTCAGTGTGCCATGCAATATCACCCAGATTCTTTTTTTTTTGAAATTTGGTTTCCTTGTTTGGCTGCTCGGTGGTAATTTCAAACCCCACGTCCTTCCGCGCTTCCCCGCGTGTAATGTGATAGTAAATTATAAGTGCAGACTAGACATAACGTTTTTTTCTCTGTGCTTTTTTTATTCTCGCTTCCATTCGATTCGATAGATCGATGTTGAAGGACTGAAGCATAGGAAGTAGGCTTTGACGCCAGGAGGTCGGATTTGATAGCTGTTGGTACAGGGTTCGTAGCGTTTTGCAAACCTAATTGTAATTCTTGTAATTCATCAGTGATTTTTTTTTTTTTACAATTTTATTAAAGTTTCATTGGGTTTCTTTTTTTGAAGAATTCAATTCACAAAACGTAAGAAAAAACCCGATTTAATCCTACCCAATAAAAAAAACTTTGTAAAAATCGAAATAAATTACATTGAATAGATTAAAAATTTGTTAAAAGCAATGATTTGTCATGTTTCAAATGACTCAATATTTTACAAAAAAAAAAATAACTCTATAATTTGATAAAAGATTTTTTATTTAATGTCATTTATTATTTATCCACATGCTAGAAATTTATTTCAACAATTTCGGTCAAGTTTTCCTATTTTCGTTTCTTAAAATTTAAATAAATCAAAAATAAAAATGGTTTTTAGATTAGACCATAATTATTCATTAAGAGTTATTGAAATAATATGCTGAAATTATGACGAAGACGCTAAATCAATTTAAAAATGTCTTCACTAAATTTAGATTATTACATATTATTCAAGCACCTTTTATTTCATGAAATTGGCCAATTAAGTAAAGGGTTGTTATGTTTTCATTATTACTTGGAACCTGTTACAATTTCGCTCTCTTGTAGAAGAGGGCCAAAAAATAAGGGGACAAAAATTTTTTTTTAATAACATAAAATTGTTGTTCGTTCATTCAAAACTATTTATAATATTTGTAAATTTCTAGTGCACAGAACTGCCAAATGCTTTTACCGTAAACAAAAATTTCTCGTTTAAACATAGATTTTTTGAAAACGGGTCTCTAATGCATATCAGAATCATTTTTATAAGAAAAAATAGTTGAAATGGTGGCTTGTAGTTTCAATTTTATACTTTTTTTGGCCCTTTTCCACCCCCTCGTCTCAAGTCAAGGGACATAACTTTGAAAATAAATTTGCAATGGCCTTAAAAGTATACTGTCACATTTTCGTATTTTTAATTTTTTTGAATCAAGCTTTTCCCGGCAAACTTCGTCCTGCCCTTTTTTTGGTTTGTTTCAAGTTAGCAGTAGATTGTCTATTTATTTTTTTTCTGTTACTCTATTTGTTCTGTTTCTCTGTTACTGTACGGGTTTTATCCTTACCATAAGGATTTTTGAATCTCTCGAGTATTTTTGTCCGACTGGATTTTTGTACGGATTTTTTCCTATAGTTTGCGTTTGTACGGAATTTTGTGTTGACTTTCTTAACTTTTTTTCTATTTTTTCGCTAAGAACAATTTTTGATTTCATTGTGCTTGTTTTTTTAGAATGTTTTGGCATTTGTTGAAATTTGTTTTGCAAGTTTGTCTTTTCTCTTTTTTTTAATTTTGCCTGTTAAAGTTTCGATGGACGGAAAAATGCAAGACGTTGTGATATCCAGTGAGTTGAGATTATTTTCTGGCTGAACGTAAGCTTGTGAAAACCGACAAATGTTCATGTTAATTTTACAAAGTTTTGAATGTTGATAAAGTTTTAGTTCAGCAAATTGCTGCTTTTTTAAAAGTGTTTTAATGCGTGCTAGTTATAAGCGCTCTGATATCAAAGTTAATTGTTTTTTTTAGACCTAACTGTTTTCATTTTGAAATTTCAATTTTCAAAACTTATTCAAATAATTTCTCAACAGTGTACGGCGTTTGTTTTTCCTAACTCATTCCAATATTTCTTTTTATTTCACTCTGCGCTCCTTTTTTTTTCTTTTTATATAATTTCTTTTTCTTTAGCTTCTTTTTTTCTACTTTAAAAGCAGCTTTGCATTTTAAATTCCTTTTCTTTGCATTTTTTTTTCATTTTTCACTTTTTTTCAATTTTGATTATTTACGAACCTGTAAGAGTTCAATCTAGAGCAAAAACTGCAAGTTCTTTATTTTCTTACTGTCTGCACTTTTGTGAGAAAAGTGGGCTAATTGTGAGTTTTGCCTTTCTAACCTCAATGAGGTTTTTTTTAAATCACTCGAAAATTAACATCTTTATTTGACCTCCTACACACAAAAAAATATTTCCGAATGTTACATCATTTATGATGTAACACTTTTGCACGTCGTTAATCATTTTAATTTAAATGCAATTTGTTGTAAATTAGCAACAAATTATACGTAAAAACATGTTATTACGTGTGATTCAACCGTTTACGTCTAATCTCAAGTTTACATCAACTGAGTTTACATGTGATTCATTTTTCCGTGTCGAGTAAATTCACATATTATTTTCTGTGTAGGTCCACCTTAACGTAAGCATATCGACTCAGAATCTAATTCTGAGCATATTTCGGTGTATGTGTGGTCGGCAGTTTATTAAAATAATTGCACTTGGCAAAATAGATGTTGTGATTGGATTCCATAAAGTGAAATGTTTCTAAACCAACTTTTACAAAAATCCAAAGATTTATATCATTCACCTCAGTCAGCTAAAATTCTCTTCAATACCACCTCTGGAAACCCCAAAAATCTCCGGTGGACAGTAACCGTTTTTTAAGCTGGTCATATCCTGAAAATATGATTAATTTCTTGTCAAATGCACTTGAGTAGATCATTTTTTTTTATTTTTCAGCAAAGATACAGCATTGAGTTTTTTCGTGTTGTTTCCACGCACCTTTTTTAAAAATCTGCGTTGTAACGTTACGAAATGTTAAGCTTTTGCAAAAATAGGAAACTGTCTTGGTTTATTTTAACTTAATTTACTTTCCAAAAGCTTATTTGCATTTTCAATCCTTTTTCTTCGTTTTTAAATGAATCTGTTATTTGTAATCTTTTTCCTTTTTTCAATATTTCTATCCTGTTGGCCTTTAATCACTTATTAGAAAACAATTTGATTCTTCTTAAAAATAATCTGAAATAGTTTTCGTTCTGCCGGCACTTTTGTGTTTATTTGAAACTTTTTTTATCCTACCTTTTTTCACAATTTAAATGTCTTCTTCATTTTCTACATTTTTGTTTATTTCGATTTTAATTTCCCGTCATGTTTTTTTCGTAACCTTTTTTTCCATTTCTATTTTTTCCTTTGTTTGTTCCAGACAATGTTTCCATTTCCATTTCATTTTTATGTCGTATTCAGCCATTTTCTTCCTTATTTGCATTGCATTTGTCCTGACTTATTTTTCTTATTTTTTCTTCTCAAACCTAAAATAAATGATAATCTTTTAATATTTTTACTTATTGGGCAATACTCACAACCATACCATCAAATTAAACTTTGCGGCTTTTTTTCTTTTCACTCACTACATGAAACATTTACACCTTTTGACATTTTGTTTTTTTTTTCTTTGTTATCTTATCTTGACGCCTCCTATGATCATAATTTCTTTTTTTGAACCGTTTCCCGTACAATCGGCAGGTGTTCCGGATTCGGGACCAGAGTGGCCAAAGTGTCAACTTATTAGCGTAAAAACCTTCCTTGGGCTTATACGAATCCAACGCAACAAAGAGCACCTCGATCCGACGCTCCGTATTGAACTGATTCGCGTTCGAACAAAACCATCGACATTTTTTATATATATAGAAGAAGATTAGGTCAACTTGCTTGTAATGGTAGTTCAATAACTTAAAACAATAAAAGAAGTTAGCAAATTTAAGAAAAAGCTATTTTATCACGTCTTCAAAAATTGTGATTGTGCTATTGATTACAGTTATTGATTACTAAATTAAGTTCAGCAATCAAAATTATGATATATTCGGAAATCTCAAAAGTTCTTCAGCTTTTCTGAAATCGTCAATGGGAAATAGAAAAGTATATTTAAAAAAGATTAATGTTTTAATAATTTATAAATATTGTTCTATAAGGTTAAAATGTATGCCAAAATCAAGCTTCAACTGTTCTGCCCACCTTTGGATTCGCAACGCCACCGAGAGAGAGAAAAAAAACCTTCACGCAAATTGGCATTAAACTCTGCGCCTGCTGTCATACTCTCTTCAGCGAGGTGAGTCAGCTTGGCTTCGACCGTCGCGGCATAGAAAGTCCCGAACACACTACCGAAGTAGGCCTGGAACAACCACCACCACCAAGAGGAGCACGGAAACGTAGAAGAAAAAATGATTCAATTCAAGGATATTTCAAAAGCCGTTATAATATAATCTTCAGGGGAGTGAAACCACCCACAAAAATGCACACTCACACACATTTGTGTACCACGTGGCAAGGAAGAAAGTAATTTTGTCTACCCTAGCGATTTTTTTTTCATCGTTTTGCTTGCTTGAGGGATGATTTTTTTCACAAATTTCGCGAAGGGTGGAAGATATTTTGGGCTGGGGATGTCACTGGGATGAAAATGGGAAATTTTTCTTCATTGTGTCATATCCGTTTTGTTCGCGTAATAAATTATTTTTCAATTAAAATATCGATGCTTGATTTTTGCTCCTGCTGAAACCTGTGTGCCGTTAATCCACAGCCCCCAAAAGTTGATCCCACCCTAAAGTTTCGAAAAACACGAAGAAAGAATCGCATTTCATTAATGAAATTCATTGAAATAAATTTTTATCTCGATCAGTACTCGCTCCGTTTCGCATCCTTCTGGTGCCGCTTATTTACATATAATTAATTCGGTCCAATTTGCGAACCGATTCCGAAATCCACTGCCAAAAATGTGTAATTTCGGAAGTTGAACTTCAGCTGAGCTCCGAAACCTTCCCATCTCACCCAGAACATGTTCGAATGAAGCAATCAGGCTGTAGTTCGGGGTGGAGGCGCCCAGCAAGCAGATCCAGCAGCAGATCTCATCCGACGTACAAGGGGGCGGACATCAAACGGCACGTTTTTGAGGCATTGCCCCTTCCGATGCTGGGAACTTCTTCTGTACAGTAGGGCAAAGTTTCAAAATTTAGTCTGCTTATTAATCTTAATTCAGAAAATGTTGCAAAACAAACTGTAAATTCCCAATATATTTAACTTAATTTAATTATTTTTTTTGGTAGCGAAATTTTGGCGAAAAACTTTAAATATGATCAAAAAATGTATAGTTAGTCGATTTGACACAATTTAAATTCGGTGGTACCAAACATACAGTAAAATAGTTTAATTTTGGAATGTTGAGGATTTGATAGTTGATTATCACCTTTTTCGATGTAATTTTACATCAGTTTACTTGTAATGTATGACAATCATGGTATATGTATACAGAGATGCAAATTTACACATTTTCAAACGTAATATAACACATTTAAATCACACAAAATATGACAACATGTTTTTTTTAAGATGTGCACTGTTTCAATATAAATTAGACATTGTTAGATTTAAATTAACCTTAATTTTAAATTCAATACCTCTATGATTCTTTTGTTTTTTGTTTCGAAAGAAACCTGGTGCGTTTCACTGCGTGATTTCGAAATATTATCGCTTGAAAATTTGATATTGTGTACCGTCAACTGGGGCGAATCGGGGCAACAGTCTGAATAGGGACAGCACTTTTTAGAGCACTTAAAAGCTTGGAATTTGGAATGCGATGCACTTTTTCTGTTGTTCTGGGTCTGATCTATCCAAAACTGTTTAAAAATACCTAAGTATTGTGCAGTAATAAGGCTAAAACGGATGTCTTAATTCGCCATATGTGTTCCGTTTCGCCCCAGATGATGATACTTAAATTTTGACCAAATAAACTAAATTTTCACTGTAAAAAAAAACAAATTTTCTAGGTCATATTTAGTTATATTGATTTGTTGCGATGTCATGGAAGCCGCGAAATCCATGAATCCGCCGGAATCGTGAAAATTACTCACATTTACATATATTTTTTTGTTTCCATACCAAAACCATTTCGGATTTTTTTTTAAATTAATTTTCAATTTTTAAGTCTCATCCAAAGAGTCTTTTATTTTCAAGTATGAATATCTCAGAAACTAATTTTCCTATTTTCTATGTTAAAAAATTAAACATTTGTGAATATCTAATCTCTTCGTTATATTTAAATTTTGGTATCAAAACTAACATTTAAAAAAGGTCATACATTCAATATTACATTAAAAACTGAAGCAAAAAAAAATTGATCGAGAAAATTTTCTTTTTTTTTATATGATTTTTTTCTTCAAACATCACAACTCGGCGGCAATTTTTTGTCCTTTTCTATGGCTCAGACGTTGCGATTTTTTGAGATTTTGGGGGATTGATTTTTTTTGTGGAAAGCAAGTTTCTTAAAATATGTTTTTTAAAAGTGTGAGCCAATAAACAAAAAATCGAATTCTATTTCCTATTTTGGTGGAGAATTGTTCAAAAAAAAGCTTCATAAGCATTTCATCTGAATTCATTTATAAGAAGCTAATGAAAAGTGAGCAAGCAAATTTCCATCAATAGCTTTGCAAAATAATTTGTTTCAATAGTAAGAAACAGCAAAGTGATTAGAATTAGGTCTGAGGTCCTTATCTGCTAACTATACGAGATTTTTTTCTCTGTGAGCCTTTGCAATTTCATCCGTTTTGGTCAGTTCAGTGATAAAAAAAACTGCTATTAAAAATTAAAAAAAATTAATTAAAAAATTTTCCCTTTGAAAACTAAACAAAAATTCCTTTTGCTGAAAAACAAAAGCTGCTGCCGAAACTTATTGACTCACAAACATCAAAAGAAATATATATTTCTTTTTAATTGTTTCCTATTGCCGTGGAATCTCGATGTGTTGTTGCATTTTGGAATGCAGAGAGGTTCAATTTTTAGTCATTTTGTAATTTTGCGAGAGAAATCTTTAGTCATTTTGTAATTGGACCATTAGTAAATTTACATTTATCATATGATTCAGTACAAACATTATCTATACAATTATGTTGAAGTATTCGTATCTACATATATTCTTCCGTGTTTCAGATATTATGAAAACCTTAATTTCTAGAGTTTCATTTAACCCTTTCAAGCCTAAACTTTCAAAAAATATTTTTTTGGTTGATGATGGGAAAATGATTCTTACGACCAAATGAAAATTATAGGCTAGTTTTGAAATTTTCATTTTTGGGTCATATATGACCCATTAGGCCTGAAAAGGTTTTAAATAGGTCCTAAAAAATAGAAATTCAGGGAAATTGAGTTGTTGTGAAAAAAAGATTATTTAAAAAATCGGCAGGATTTTTTCCGTGTATCTTTTTATTTTTGAACAGTCTTAATCATAACCTACCGAAGATACCAAATTAATCAGAGAATTCCTTCATAAGTTACAGATTTTCGAATATTGACGTACAGCAACCAAAATTGTATGGAGACTTGTATGGATGAACCAATGACACAAAATAACTCCTTTGGTCATAGAGAAGGCCCCCACAAAGTTCGAGCCAAATAAAAAAAAACAAAAAATAAAAATTGGTCGAAATCGGAACCGATTTCGTAGAGAATTGCTCATCTATAAATATTATTTATAAAAAATGATTGAAATCACAATATCAAGATTGCAGTATCCCAATGCACTGTGCAAAAGTAATGTTTCTTTTAAAATATTTTCTTAATTATTACTTTTGAGTTTTTGGCCTTTCTTTTTTTATAAACTATCGCGCAAGGACAGTTTTAATTAAATTATACACTCAAAAATAATTCCGTACATACTTGTGTTTCATCCGTACAATGATCCTTTATTGACACAAAACCACCCCTTTTACCCTACCACAAACGGTCCATCATTCGGTTGCGTCGCATGCGAAAACTGCCCTCGGCTACCGTAATTTCTCGTCGCGTTCGTCCTTTTTGTCTTTTCATCTTGCTTTCCCGCTTCCCGAAACCTCCACACGCGGAGCCCATCACCACCTTCATCAATTGGGAGGTATCCGATTACAGAAAACATAATTTATCCCACCATAACTCCGATCTCCCACCACCTCCCCGCCTCTTATCCCGCTGGACCACATAAAACTTGCCAAAATGAAATCATAATTATTGCCACCAAGTCTCAGCCCTGCTCTGGGCTGGGCTGCACGAGTTTCTCAACCCTTTTTCCATTCTTACTCTGGTCGCTCATTTGTGCCTTTGTGTCTTGATTATGACACTGATTGTTGTCGATTTGTTCTGTGTCGGCGCGAAAGGGGAAAAGGGTCACTTCTGAGAAGATCGGGCGTTTCCGGGAATTACGTAGCAAGTTTGAGACTCCTTCAGTCTCTTCTAGGTTTTAAATCTTTCTTCAGATAAACTTTTCTGGCCAAATTCGAAGCGCCTTCTACGGTTGTCCCCTCAGAAATCCTTCGAGGTCGATGATGTTATCATGAATAACTTTGATTAATCTGACTGGTTCAACCCACTCCTGGTGGTGTCGAAGTAATGTTGGATTTGCCTGATCACTGAGCTGTGCAGTCAAGGATGAAAAACGGAAGCTTTCGCGGTAGGTTTGCAGCAATTATTTATAAATTTATTGTGGATTAATTGAAAGTTTCAGATACTTCTCAACCATTACGATGCTGAAGAATACCGTGCCTAAAATAAACAAGGGCGTCTATGTGTTATTGTTTTACTTTTCATTGGTTAATGAATTTTGTTTTATTTTCGTTTTAAACTGTGGAAAAACATGACCTACCGTGCCTACCATTCCGCTACCAGCAATTGCAGACATGACCTAGCCCTAACTCACCCCTTTCCCTCTAGGATCACAAAACCTACAACCCGTAGTCACGTCGAATCCGAGAATTATTTGTACGGGAATTGTGTAATTTCTTGCTCTCATCATAGCCCTTTTTCCCCCGATTGCTCATTGGAATGATGGCTAGCGCGTGCCTCAACCAGGCAAGGGCCTCAGAGCAAAACACGAAAAGGGAAAAGGGCATTCTAGACGAACGACGACGGTCCCAGCCAGCCGGCGGAATGTTGATGAGCAGCAACTGACCCCTCTCTCTCTGGCGTCGGAACAAAAGCCCAGAAGGCAAACGGGGCGTGAAAATGAGTTAACAAATGTATCGCTTTATCTTGATCCTATTAGTTTATTGCGTGAATTTTGCGTTCGTTTTTACGAACTGCCTGTTCGAGGAGTGGAAGTTGGCGGCTGAGAGCAAAGTAGGCGGACGACGTCATTCGGGGTGGACTCATTATTTGCGATTTTGGGTGGCCTCCTATGATGACGTGTGACACGTGTGATGTTTGGTTTGTTATTTGGACAGGGGGATTTATGATTTATGCAGTTGATCTGGATAATGATGAACTGAATTGTGGAGGAAATGAATTTTATGCTAATGAGTTGGTAATTATTCTGCGATTGATGTTGTGTTCGAAAATGATTCAAAAGAGAAGTTTGATTTGAATCTTCTGGTATCAATCTAATAACCATTTTTTATTTTAACCACAGGTTTGATTTTTTCCTCACACTTGATCAATCATTTGTCACATTAATATTGTTTGGCATTACTGTTTTCAATAATTCAGATTCCTGCCTTATATTCTACTTGAAGTGAAAATCCATCCTAATGTCACATGATAGATTCGGATGTCAAATTCTTTCCAATTAATTAGTTTTTTTTTATGTAATTCCCTTAGGCCACTACAAAAATTCTGCTTAAAATGGAGGAATTTAAAAATTGATAATGACGGCATTAGATCTCAACATATTCATGGAAAGTTTCAGAAGTGTTTTGTAGTAATATTTTGACATCTAATTCACTGTATTTTTTTATTTGTTATGAAACTTTGTCCATGCATTCCGTTTGTCAAAAGAAGCCATTTTGCATTATTCGCATCAATTTTGCAATTTATTAGGCCAAATGGGTATGTGAATATTTGAAATATGTATCTTGAGAAAGGATTTTCCGATCGATTTGGCGTCAAAAAAATATTTTGTTTTCGTTTGATTTTTTATTACTGAAAAAAAATATTTGCAATTAAGGTTTTTTTAAAGAGCAATTTTTTGCTTTTTTAAGGGGATACCTTTTTTGCTTGATTTGATACCGGATTTGGTCTTTGGTACAAAAATTGATACCAGAGATATGCATTTTTGAAAGAAAAAAAAAAATAAAAAAAATCGTCGAACAATTTTTAATAATAATTTTTAGATGTAAAATTAAATTTGGAATTGAAAATGACTTTTCAATTTATTAACAATGTGTTTCAATTTAAAGTTAAGGGCATTTAACGTGAAGACTTCCATCATTGCCATGATTTTTCGTTCAAAGATATACATTTTGCGTCGCTTTTAATATTTTGACAAAATTCCTTCAACAAGATGTTTAGAATAGTGCGCTACACATGCTGATTCCTTTTGGTAAAGATTATCCCATTCCTTGTAAAGTTATGGAAATCGTTATTAATCGATGATTGTCAACTAGGACGTCAATGATTGTACCACAAAATTATATAAATTTTTAAACGCATTTGATTTAGATCGAAAATTCTTTCAGTGGCTTGAAGAAGGCAACATCCAGCACAGGCTGATTCATTTTGGTGCTGAAATTCGTTAAATTGAATTTAATACAGAATATTTTATAGTGATGATCGATTTTCTTCGAAAATGATCAACGGCTTCACCTTAAGGAGATTTTTAAATGTCATTGAAAATATATTTGAACAATAGGTATCCATCAAGGTGGTTTCAAAATCTTCCTGGGTAATTCTCTGCCAACTCACATGGAATCGAAAAAGTTGCCCAGCCTTTGTGCAACTTTGTAAAACATTAGTACACTCTAAAAAGTAACCCTGTAAAGTTACAAAAAAACCGTAATTATTAAATGAAAATCAGTATAATTGAAAAAATACCCTTCTGTGTTATTACATGAAATTTCCCATAAAATGACAAGTCGCTCAGTTTTTGACAGTTGAGTAACGGGAAATGCAGCGACTTTAAAAATATATTTTTAATTTTTCCGATGGAAAATATTTTTTTTGAATTTGGAGTACGACATCAAATCGGGTGTCCAATTTTACACAAAAATCCCTTTGACACAAATTTTCTATCTCTTCACGGATGATTTGTAGCTCAAATCACTGAAAAACGTGTCTTACAAAAAAATCACGAGATATCGAAAAATGGACCTCGGATTTGTGATCAGGGACCAAATTAATCTTAAGAGCAAAGTATTACGGAAATCGAAGAGGATCGGGGCAACTACTGTGTAAGTTGTCGGAGAATACAGAAAGTTTCTTTTAAAAACCGGGTAATAGCCTTTTCTCAGTGAGGAAGGTAAGATTATTTGCTTTGTTTACTTTACGAAGCAATAAAAAGTTGTTACTTTCAACAGATCGTTTGCAACAAAAAATCATGGCTTCCTGCGCAAAGCGCAAGTACAATAATTGATGCAAAACTTTGTTTCATAAATTGTAATATTTTTCCCGCCGTCAGTTATGTTCTTATCCAATTAGGAAGCAAAATATCAAAAAATATGAAAGAAACCACCGGCAAAACCGCACTCGCATAAAAACCAAGCGATCCGTTTTACCGCAAGCACAATACAACAGGATAAGAAATTAAAATTTATAATTACGTTTGTGGTCCTTGCCGGTCCTCGCTCAATCGCGCGCGCACTCCATTCAAAATCCTTACCACAACAGAACAGAACCGTTTCGTGTCCGCTTGCAAGATGTTGCTCTTTTTTGTCTGTTGGGCCACTTTTCTGTGGAACCTGCACGAGAGGAAGAACCAAAAGTTGAAAAAAAAAGTTTTCCTTCTTTTCATTCCGACAAACCATCAATTAAATCGGCTAGCCACCACTATTCATTCAGACTTTTCACCTGGCCAAAAAGTTGTGAACCAAGTGGCGGGGTCAGGTCAGTATGGTGTTGTGGTCCTGCTGCCGCCGATCCGATGGCCATTCATCGGAAGAAGGTGTTCCCGGTAATTGGATAGCCATTAGCCCCGTAAAAGTTAAACAAACACAATGCCGAGTCCGGCTTTGTTCTGGTTCGAGTGAATTGTTCTTTTATGTTGCAGTCATCGAGATTGGGGTTGACTGTTAAAGTTCGAGCAAAAATCACGTTAAAACGTTCAAAGGACCACCCTACCTCGACACGAATGTAAATGAGTGATGCATTGCATTGTTGCACTTCATTCAGTGTGCGCGGCCACCAAAAAGGGCCAAGGGATCGTCGTAGCATGCCACGGACGGCAGGCAGAGTCAGTCGCGATAATCCCCTCATTCCAAAGAGCACAGAAGTCCACGAAGCAAGCCGTGCAAAAGTCACTCCGAAAAAAGTCGGAAGTGAAAGAGATACCAAAATCTCTGGCGTGCACAAAAACAAAGTAGGCAAAGGACGGTCGGACCGAGAAAAAAAAGAACAACACCAGAATGGTCAGGGTGACGTTCTGGCAGAGGAGCGGTAGAAGGCCATGGAAGAGGAAAACAAACGGTAGGGGGCAGTAGTCGAGGAGGATAATTAAAATTAAGCGTAACGGAAGCAACAGATCTAGGCAAATAAACACCTAGCTTAGAGTGAGTGGCAGCCGGCAGCATGCCGAGATTTTCGAGTGAGGGAAAATGGGATGTTGTGGGAATTAAGGTTAGTTCTGGAGCAGCCACGGTGGATTACTGGGGAAATTGAGAAAAAGAAGTGAAGTGAAATAACCTTTAAACTTTAGAAAAGATAATGATCATAATCCAAGTTAACTCAGTTATCAATAAACAGAATTTACTCTGAAAAAGTTTGTTTAAGGCATTTGGTAATTTTTGGAAATTTTTATTTTGTTTCCATTGAACCATGAGTTTATTTCCTGAGTTTCTATTTACGAAATACCTTCATTTAAAAGAATTCCACTGGTCACTAACTGCCAGAGAAAATCTAAAAAGAATGGCCTTCTCTTTTGAGAAACATCTATGCAATTTTGGGCTCATCCATGAATCAGAGACACGACTATTTAGATCTGCTTGAGGCTTCCAAATTGTCTAGTTATATTTTACAAAAAGTTTTATTCTGTTAGATTTTAGCCATCCGATTTTATTTGCAATTTTTAATCTGACTGAAACTTTTTGGGTGTCTTCCAAATGCCCAAATAACTAATTTTACATTATCAGTTTGTCCATATTATTTTCCATACTAATCTGGCAGCTATCCAATACAAAAATGCTATGTGAAAATTCAAGAATCTGCATCCTTTAAAGCATTTTTTTTGGTTCGATTTAGTGTCTTCGGCAAAAATGTAGGTATGGATGAGGGCACAACATATTTTTTAAAAATAAAAGTCGAATTCCAAAAAAACTCTGATTTTTGTTATTTTTTACATGTTTTAGCGGACAAAAAAAACACATTAAAAAAATAAGCAAATATTCTATGACAAGTCATATTTTTTGAGAAAATGAAGAATTTTTCAAAAAAAAAAACTGTAAAAAGGTCAAGCAATTTTTTGGTGTGGTTTGCTTATGTAAAATAAAATTTGCAATCAAAAAGGGGAAAACTTGTAAAAATTTGATGGTTTAATTGATTTTCGGCCTCAAAAACGTTGAATAAACATTTTCATAAAAAAATATTACCTAAGGTTTTTGATTTTTAATAAAACTCTTCATAAAACTCGTTCACTGAAATCTAAAAGATGCTCGAAATTGGCAGCAAATATGAAATCTGTCCAAATCTGTCAAAATCTGGCACAGATAATTGTAAATCTCAATTCTGGCAGGAAGTTGAGAAATCACACAAAAATTTCCAAATTTCAGCTGTGATGATTTCAATATTAATAAAGTTCTTACAGATTTCGATAGAGTTGTCCTTGTGGTTTTCAGTTCGTCATTCTTTTTGGCTAATCGGTCAATTCTTTCGATTAGCTGTGTCGTGATGGGTCAGATGGATCCTGACACCCTTGTTTTTTTTTGTAAATATGGTTGAGATTAGAATTAAATACCACTTATATGCTTATAACATGAATTAGGGTTGTCAAGTATTCAATATTATTTCATCATTGAAAAGGTTCTTCGATGTGTATTGCTTGATAAGGTTTCTACCAAAAGAACATTTTTTTATAAACTTTTGCAAAAAGATATTTTTTAGCTAACATTAAAAGTTTGAACACGGAGAAAAATGAGTTCTGAAAATCGTGAACTTTTTTGTAAAATAAACCATGAAGTTTGAACATCAACTTCATGACCGGTTGTTCACGGTTTTGGGAACTCTTTTTTCTCCGTAAAGATATAATCAAAATATTTACTTTGGGTGGGAAAACGACTGTTTGTATGAATTTTGGGTTTTTTTTTTGTTTCGGCTGATCAGTCAATTAATATGCGGTTGGTCCGTTTTATACCAATGCCAACGTTTCGATGCTATTGGGGGGCATCTTCATCAGGGCCTATTTATTTTATTTAGACAGTTAGGACATGAATTTTGACGTGAGAAATACAACAGAACTTACTAGGGCTTGACCAACTTAGTCAGGTTTCGTCGATCGG
The DNA here is from genome assembly GCF_016801865.2 of Culex pipiens pallens. Classification (NCBI taxonomy): domain Eukaryota; kingdom Metazoa; phylum Arthropoda; class Insecta; order Diptera; family Culicidae; genus Culex; species Culex pipiens. Next base: position 221,449,818 of record NC_068938.1, read on the forward strand.
GCGATAATTTGTCACTTTTGGTTTGCACTGCCTCCCGTACTATTAATATTAAGGAAATAAGTATCTAAACTGACAAAAAATTGATAAAACAACTTACATTGTATCATTAAGCACGTTAAGGTGTACAGATCGTTATTTTTACTTAAATGGACACAAATAAACGGGGATAAACGCAAAAATTGGCACAGGTCACTATTTTCCATGCAAAACGAAAATGGTTTTAACTACTTTAGGATCAACTGGGGGGTGGTGGTGTTGGTTGCAGTGCAGTGGGATGTTGTGTTGGTGGAATAGGGCTATTGGGATGGTTTGTTTGGGTATGGGATGGTTGACTATTGGTGTTCGTGTTTGGTTTCGGTTTTTTAATGAGTGAGATAGACGATAGGAGATGTGCGTACGCTACACTGAGCCCCTCCGTATCAGTGCGTTTGTTTACGGTTTGGGCTGTTGTCGCGATATGGCACATCTCGAGGAATGGTAGTGTGTGGGTCCTGAAGGTCTTATCGATGATCTTGGGGTGCTTGATGTCAAATCTGTGTTGGTGATCGACACAATGTTGTACTAACGCACTTTTCTCCCGTAGTTGTTGGACCTGCGGATCACTGTATTGTTGACCGGCTTGCAGCAAGCGGTCAAGTGTGTTGATGTGGGTTTGATGGCCGTACATCCTCTCGCGGAGTTGGGTAGTGGTAAGACCCACATAACAACCCGGACAGTTTGTACAGCTGATATGGTAGATAACGTTCTTTTTCTGCATGTGTGGGACTGCTTCTTTGGTGTTTGTGTACAACTGTTTGACAATGTGTTTGTTGCTTAGGGCCACGGCTACTGTGGGGATGTTTCGTTGTATGATGTGTTTGATGTTGTGTGTGAGACCAGGGACAGCAGGGATTGACCGGTAGTTGCTATCGGGGGGACGGGGGTTGTGGGGTATATTGTTTGCTGTTTGGTGGAGCATTCTGTTGATCAGCTGTTTGGGGTAGTCGTTTCGTCGAAGATGTTCGGTGATCAGTAGATTCTGCTCGTCACGGTTGCGTACCGTACTCAGTGCTCGAACTCGGTTTATGAAATTCGACACAACGCCAAGCTTCTGGTCCAAGGGGTGCATGGAGTGGTAATTGAGTAGCCTCCCTGACGAGATGGGTTTGGCATACCAATCGGTGCTTAACGTGTTGTCGTTATTTCGGATGATGAAAAAGTGAGAAAAGTGCGTTAGTACAACATTGTGTCGATCACCAACACAGATTTGACATCAAGCACCCCAAGATCATCGATAAGACCTTCAGGACCCACACACTACCATTCCTCGAGATGTGCCATATCGCGACAACAGCCCAAACCGTAAACAAACGCACTGATACGGAGGGGCTCAGTGTAGCGTACGCACATCTCCTATCGTCTATCTCACTCATTAAAAAACCGAAACCAAACACGAACACCAATAGTCAACCATCCCATACCCAAACAAACCATCCCAATAGCCCTATTCCACCAACACAACATCCCACTGCACTGCAACCAACACCACCACCCCCCAGTTGATCCTAAAGTAGTTAAAACCATTTTCGTTTTGCATGGAAAATAGTGACCTGTGCCAATTTTTGCGTTTATCCCCGTTTATTTGTGTCCATTTAAGTAAAAATAACGATCTGTACACCTTAACGTGCTTAATGATACAATGTAAGTTGTTTTATCAATTTTTTGTCAGTTTAGATACTTATTTCCTTAATATTAATAGTACGGGAGGCAGTGCAAACCAAAAGTGACAAATTATCGCCCGATCGACGAAACCTGACTAAGTTGGTCAAGCCCTAGTAAGTTCTGTTGTATTTCTCACGTCAAAATTCATATCCTAACTGTCTAAATAAAATAAATAGGCCCTGATGAAGATGCCCCCCAATAGCATCGAAACGTTGGCATTGGTATAAAACGGACCAACCGCATATTAATTGACTGATCAGCCGAAACAAAAAAAAAAAAACCCAAAATATTTACATTTTGGTATAAGTTAGCTATAAGTTTTCTTTAAAAAGGTTATAAAATTGTGTCTTTATAAAACAAAGCTGCAAAATCTTCATTATTGATATCGTATAAGACCCGGCCATCTATCTGTGGAATTTTTAAATCTCAAATTCCTGGAACAAAGATCTTTGTGTTTTCTCCAGCATCCTCACCCCCTCCATCAAATCCTCCCCTCCATTCACCCTCAAAACCCACCGTTTGCTGGACCCAAAAAAAGTTTCTTTCGTTGACGTCTCCGCCACCACACCGCCGATCTTCTCTATGGTGTATAATTATTCTTCACGAGAAGTGAGGTAAGTAATTTGTTTTTGTTTAGGTCTCCAGCACACCGCACAGAGCTTGCTGCGATGTTCGTCTCTTGTTCCCTGCAACGTCAAGTCAAGAAGTTGATCCCTACCTGGGTTTGGTTTTTGTGGCTACTGCGTGTGGCTTAAACTTTTTTCTTCTGTGTTTATTTTTTTCGCCGAGACTCTCTTGGGGGAAAATGACTTGTAATTATCAAGAAGTTAAAACCAACCTCCCGTAGGAAGGTTGGTCCCCGGTCGTAAGATGACCGAAATTAGACCGACTGGAATAATAATGGTAAGTTTTTGAGGGGTGAAGGCATAATTTAAGGGGAGGGTTTTTTTTTCTATGTGAGTTGTTTTTTAAGAACTAGAGAAGGATATTTAATTAGTTCTGGTTCAGTGATTCGAGCTAATGTTGATGACAAGGAGTTCTTTTGTTTGTCTTGGAGATTTTTTGAAACTTTATATTGATGTTATATTTTAATTTGGAATTATCACAAACATAATTTCACATGATTTTAAAACATCTTAAATGAAACGAACCCAGCTCTAATTTTCGCCCGTTTGCTACGCTTTAAAGCTCGTTTTAAAGCATTTAAGGGCATAAAAGCTGGGAAGAAATATGATGTGTTGGTCGCTCCCACGGTAGCACCGTTCCGTTCCAGCCGTAATGGCCAACCGTGTGCGATACGTTTTCTTCTCCCTGTGGAATCCGTGGGCCCAGAAGGCAAGACATGGCTCGGAAAACGATATGGATAAAAAAGATTTTTTTTAAATTGTACATTTTCTTCGAACCAATTATTTTTAAAACAAGTTTAAATTATTAAGATGAAATTTAGCATTTTTTTATTTTTTTTTAATCTAATCCATTTTTATACTTTGAAAATGACTTATGAAATTTCAAAAGAAAATAGTTCAATATAAAAATGAAACATATGAAATCAGATCAATCAGTTTATCAAATTATCCAAAAGAAATAATAAAAGAATGAAGAAGATTCCAGTTCGTTAACTTTTGCTAGAGTTATATTTAGTTCTAATAATACTATTTTACTTCCTTTTCCTGATATACGGTGTAAACTAACAGGAAAAAATAAAATTACAAATACAATTACAATTACAATTACAATTACAATTACAATTACAATTACAATTACAATTGGGTAATTCTCCGCCAACTCACACAGCAGTTGCCCCGACCCCTCTTCGATTTGCGTGAAACTTTGTCCTAAGGGGTAACTTTTGTCCCTGATCACGAATCCGAGGTCCGTTTTTTGATATCTCGTGACGGAGGGGCGGTACGACCCCTTCCATTTTTGAACATGCGAAAAAAGAGGTGTTTTTCAATAATTTGCAGCACAAAACGGTGATGAGATAGAAATTTGGTGTCAAAGGGACTTTTATGTAAAATTAGACGCCCGATTTGATGGCGTACTCAGAATTCCGAAAAAACGTATTTTTCATCGAAAAAAACACTAAAAAAGTTTTAAAAATTCTCCCATTTTCCGTTACTTGACTGCAAAATTTTTTGGAACATGTCATTTAATGGGAAATTTAATGTACTTTTCGAATCTACATTGACCCAGAAGGGTCATTTTTTCATTTAGAACAAAATTTTTCATTTTAAAATTTCGTGTTTTTTCTAACTTTGCAGGGTTATTTTTTAGAGTGTAACAATGTTCTACAAAGTTGTAGAGAAGACAATTACAAAAAAAAATAATATATAGACATAAGGGGTTTGCTTACGAGTTATCGCGATTTTACGAAAAAAAGTTTTGAAAAAGTTGGTCGTCATCGATCATGGCCGTTCATGGTCACCCGCGACAGACACGGACGACGAAACAAAGAGAAACGCAAAAAGTAACTTTTTCAAAACTTTTTTTTCGTAAAATCGCGATAACTCGTGATGTTTATAAGCAAACCCCTTATGTCTATATATCAAAATTTTTGTAATTGTCGCTCTACAACTTTGTAGAACATTGTTACACTCTAAAAAATAACCCTGCAAAGTTAGAAAAAACACGAAATTTTAAAATGAAAAATTTTGTTCTAAATGAAAAAATGACCCTTCTGGGTCAATGTAGATTCGAAAAGTACATTAAATTTCCCATTAAATGACATGTTCCAAAAATTTTTGCAGTCAAGTAACGGAAAATGGGAGAATTTTTAAAACTTTTTTAGTGTTTTTTTCGATGAAAAATACGTTTTTTCGGAATTCTGAGTACGCCATCAAATCGGGCGTCTAATTTTACATAAAAGTCCCTTTGACACCAAATTTCTATCTCATCACCGTTTTGTGCTGCAAATTATTGAAAAACACCTCTTTTTTCGCATGTTCAAAAATGGAAGGGGTCGTACCGCCCCTCCGTCACGAGATATCAAAAAACGGACCTCGGATTCGTGATCAGGGACAAAAGTTACCCCTTAGGACAAAGTTTCACGCAAATCGAAGAGGGGTCGGGGCAACTGCTGTGTGAGTTGGCGGAGAATTACCCATTACAATTACAATTACAATTACAATTACAATTACAAAAATGTATTTTGCCCTTTAATTTTTAAGGGGTGACTCTGGTATTTGAAAAAATACTATCTTTTATGTCAAGTTTAAATATTCAGCTATTAGACAATTAAAAAATATCGATTTGAACAAAATTATTAAAATTTGCAAAAATATTATTGTTTCTATTCGAAACTTTTGATAACATTCAAATCAATCTAAAATTGTTTGCTTCAAGTAATTTAATCGCGGTGGTTTAAAAACTCATCGGATGACGTTTTTTTATTTTTATTTTTGTAATTTTAGTGAATTTTTTCACATTTATCTTCTTCACTATCGGCGTGCCACCTTGGGCGCAGCGCGAAAAGTGTGAAAACACAATATATCGATCCTGTTTTCGGAATTCTCATAAATTTTTAAACAGTCTCTCCATCACGAAAACAAGCCAACAGAGGGGAAGACGGGGGGAACCTCCAAAGTCCAAACAGACAGAAGACACGCATCGTCGCGAGCGCAGAGACGTGCCCGTACAAATGGAAAAGTCAAATAATTTAACACTTTGGTACAAGATTATCGAATTTGTTTTTAAAAGATTCTTCTCAATTTGTCTGTTCTGACCTCTTCCCGTCGTCGTCTTGCTGGTCGGGCAAACATCGGCTGGAGCCAAACGACAAATTTTGCCTTGTTTGACCACAAATGTTCAGCGCAACGACTACGACGACGAAGGAGGCCATGGAGATAAGATCCGGCCCGAACGCTGGACGCTTCTCTCTTTCGCACCAAAGTGATAATTTACTAATTTCACGATAAATTAACTTCCAAACCGGGTGCGAGCGAACGAGCGCAAAGTTCGGGGCGAAAAACGGGCGGGGAAGTCGGGAAGGGAGAACAGGTGATAAGTGATTTGTTAAATACTAACCCTCAACCCCCTTTCGGGAAAGAAGGTGCCCAAGAAGAGAGTGGAAAAAAGGTGGAAAGGTTGATGAAGTCAGCTCGCCAAAAGTTCAGCTCTTCTGGCAGCTAACAAGAGAAGAAGAGCTTACTAAGAATCCCGAAATGAAGAAGGAGAAGAAGACGAAAATGCTCAACAAGCGAAAGAAAAGTGGCGAAGAAGCGAAACATGGATAAATTAATTACGGAGTTGCGATTTCGGACAGTCGTAGTCGTAGTCCACGCAGTCCGGAATCCGACCCAGGAAAAGGTGCGGTTATTACACGCGGATTAAGTGGAGTAATTATAGCTCTGCCTGTGTAGGCGGGGGAGGTGGAGGTAGAACCGTCCGGTAGAAGGCTACTGACGGCGGCCAACTGTTGATTCATTGGGTCGTCACCCGGCACAGTAGGCCGTGATTCCGGCAGAGGGTCAGCTTCGATTAGATAGGGGGAGATTTTACTGTTATTTGACCATTTCACGGTTGCAGAGAGACATTGACACAATTATTTTAACTGTTATGAAAATTATCGATTCAAGCAGTAAGACAATAGTTATAAATGATATATTCGAACATACTTAAATTAAAATATTTCAATTTGAATTGAATTGAAAGAAAATATAACACACCGTTCAATGCAAAAACGTTGAGCTGCTTACGATAACCGAAGATCAATTATTCGAAGGGTCTTTCATAGAAAGAAACTTCGAATAATCGAAGGACAGCGATTATTGGACTCTATTTCACCATGTAAAACGTTTAAGCTCGTTACCCTTAAGAAACCTAGTTTGGCTATATCTTTGCCATTTATACATAAATAAATAAAACCTATTGATTTATCATAATCTTAATATCTCTATAATATTTTTATTATTATAGTCCAGACTCGAATATCCAAAGCTCTCGGAAAAAATCACACCAGACAAGCAAATCACGATGCAGCTAAAGTTCCTTAAACCAACTTTATTAAATTTTCAGAACAATTCTTAGTTCTAGATTCGAGTGATTAGTTAGACGAAATAAGTTTCTATCAAGATATTAAAACATATAGCGGAATTGAAAGGAACAACTTGTCTCTTTTGTATTCACAAAAAAAACCCTACCATTTTACCCCCCCCCCCAACTCCCCTCTTCCTTCAAAATTAGGGGGCAAAAATTGTGTTTTCGAAAACTTTTAAATTTGTACTGGAAATATAGTCTTGTATAAAACTCATTTTAAAAAACCTTTTTCATCCAAATTTTTAAACCATGACTTGTAATTTAAAATTTTATATATTTTTAATTTTTTGCCCCGATCTCGATTTTAGTTAGAGTTGATGGACATAAATTTTAGAGATATTTGCAACGGTTTTATGATTTAAAACTAAAATGTAATCTTAAAGTATGTGAAGAGTTGATCTCTAAATTTTCGCAAACAATTTCGCGATTTTTTAAAATGTTTTTTTTTTTCTTTGGTCTGATCGATTTGGTGTCTCAGGCAAAGCTGTAGTTTAAAATTAGGACTATTCAGATAAAAAAGTTACACTCTTAAAAGACCCACTATTTTATTAAACTTTTAACACAAAAAGTTGGATTCCCAAATTACGTATTTTTCAAATTTCATTTTTTTATATGTTTTATGACATAAGACATCTTTTAAGTCATAGTGTGAGATGTTGCAAAATATAATTTCAAAACAAGATTTTTTGAAAAAAAAAAATTTATAAAAAAATTTAAAAATATGTCAGGGCAAAATCTAATTTGCAATCGAAAAGTACTCAAAAGAAATTTTGATAAAATGCACCGTTTTAGAGTTTTAGACACTTTCACACAATTGATTTAAAAATTTAAGAGCGAGTCCACGAACAGGGCATACCCCTTTGTATGGGACGTCGTTTGGATCTCACCAATCTGCCTGAAATTTTCAGGGGTTGTTTGTACATATAAAACTAGCATCTGGCCAAAATATGAGCACTCTAGGTCAACGGGAAGTGGGGCAAATCGGGACACAAATTTTGAAGGTTCAAAAACGTCAGAAATCTTAAAAATGCTATAACTTTGGCAAAATTCAATATAATTTCAAAATTCAAAATGCATCTGAAAGAGCTTAAAAAATGCAATAAAATGCAGGGAGAAGCACCCTAATTGGTTAAATTTAAAGGGAGTTATTGGCATTTTAGTGAAAAAATAGCATAATTTTCAAACTCAAATAAAAAAGTGTTCCATCCAGATATCAACTCGGTTCGACCTGCAGCTTGTAGGGGACATCTAGGACTACCATCTGAGACTGAGAACGCTTTGGGTAAGGCAGTTTAACATATTAAATAGACACTTTTACTTTTTGTGAATTTTTTGGTTGTACATTTTTGCTCGGGGACCCCTTAGATCGCATTTTCTGGTGATTATTTTATCATATTCGTGTTCTTGAGACAATTTTAAAACAGAAACATCCATAAAAATGTTTATTTTCATCCATTTTAACTCAATAAAAATAAAAGTTAAAAAAAAATCTTATTGAATTTTGCCAAAGTTATAGCATTTTTAAGATTTCTGACGTTTTTGAACCTTCAAAATTTGTGTCCCGATTTGCCCCACTTCCCGTTGCCCTAGAGTGCTCATATTTTGGCCAGATGCTAGTTTTATATGAACAAACAACCCCTGAAAATGTCAGGCAGATTGGTGGGGTCGATGCGAGATGGGTATGCTTTGCTCGTGGACTCGCTCTTAAAATGTTGTCTTAAATATGAAATCAGGAAAATTATATATTTGTTGACCTTTCCAAAAGTTCTGCTTCTGCTGGATTTTTCAATCATTTTTATTGGGAAGATCTGAAAATTTCACAAATCTTTCATTTTTAACATAAAAAATCCAACCAATAGTTTCCGATGTATCAGTTAGTTGAAAATGTCATGCTAATAAGGGGAAACTTAGAAAAAATATTTCATCAATTTGAATTCTTTGTAAGGCTGTACATATCTCAGGAACTAGTTGTTCAATTTCAAATTTCTAGAGAGAAAACTTGTAATTTTTAGTTCCTAAAACACATAAAAAAAATCGAAGATTATAAAATATGTATTTTGGGACCTTAGCTTTTAGTAATTAAAATTAAAAGAAAAAAAATGGGGTTTTTTCCCTGTACCTATTTTTCCGAAAAGTCGTAAACATTAACCTACAAATTTGCCGAAAACACCAAATCGATACACAATTTCATAGTTTACATAACCAATTTGTATGACAAGCCCCAAAATTGAATGGAGATTTGTTTCGATTTGTAATGATGCAAAATGACTAATTTTGATATAGGGAATACAAAGATGAAGTTTCACCCAAATATACAAAACATAGAGAAAAGTCGATTTGCAAAACGTATGCTACCGTCATCAGGGGTAACATTGGGTCTGGGGGGAGATTGGGTCATACATTTTTTTTAAATTTTTCTCTAAACCATATTGAATACGCTTTAGTAATTTGAGTTGGTACATTTTATTATTATTTATTTATTTCCAGTTATATTATGACTGCTACTACTAGATTAAACATTTCCCATATTGTTTTTTATAAAATATTATTCAATATCCTTCCACAATTTTATTTCCCACCCAGAACCAAGGTCAACAAACGCTTCTCTCGCACACGAAGCCGAAAAAATCGATAAATAAGGGAATCACAACCGAAAAAAACATAAAAATGAGCTTCATTGTGTTGAAAATAAATTCCTACCCCCGGGGGCTACTCTCGCCCTTCGTGTAACATCACATCACCTCATCCACCATCCTCATCCCGTGAATTTCGAGACAATGTCAGATTTATATTTATTTATTCCATCCATCCATCCGATCCGAACGGCTGCGAGGCTGATTTTGAAGGGGGCCTCTTCCACAATCTCCGAGCCGTACAACAAAAACCAATCAATACCGCACACACCGCACATTGATCATTTTCATAATCATCATCAGAAATAAATCACTGTCCGGTTTTTGGTCCACTTCTTCCCAGCAGTTGTCATCTTAGCCTTGGCGTGGCCTCCTTCGATCCGTCGAGCGGGATTTAATCGAATCATCATCGCCGCCGCGTTCGACGTGTTGCTGCTCGGCAATAAAATATCGCTGCGCCTGCTACGACGACGACGATCCGTGTTTTGGGTATTGAGTGTCACATCAACAGGAGGCCAAGCCCAGCCCGGGTTCGGGAACCGGATTCTCCCGGAATTCTGGCGAAGATGACAGCGTTGATGACCCGTGCCCAACGTCTCCCGGTATAGGGTGATGGGGCCTATTTTGGGCTTATTCGGGTGTAGTTTGCGTTGAGTTTGGAGTGGATTCAAAATGGGCCGAACAACTGTCACTTTTATTTTTAAAGGTGCGGACCGGGCATGTAAATTTTTCTTCACGCCAACTGCGCGAGCAGCGATGAGGTGAGCGAACTACATGATCCGCTTTGGAATTCTAATCGCAACTTGCGGATCGCAGCAATCCCGAGCAGAAAGTGGTGCCGCCTACGAGTTGTTGTCAATGTGGTCATGGCACACCTCGACGTGTTAGATGTAGGTTTTCACCATACATGACTTGCTCAAAATCTTTTTTTTTAATTTAGCTGATGTTTAATAAAAAAATCTTCTCCTCGGGACTCAAATGTCAAAAAAACCGAGAAGGAACCGAAGCCACCATCGGCGTCGCGGAGGTTAAACCAAAGTCAGTCACTTCCAGCACGACATCACCAGCTCGTACCACCAACACCGAAGTCGTCTCCGTCATATGAATAAGATCCCCGGCGAAGCGGGAGAAGCGTCAAGCTGGGTGGAATCATCAATTATAGCAACATTATCAATCGCTTTTCTCTCACCTGGGACCGGTTCCCGGAGCTCGGTCCTCGGCCGTTCCCTCTTTCGACCACTTTTTTTTCTCCTCTTCCTTAATCCCAATTTAAGACACACTTCACTTCGACACCCCTCCCCGCGCAGGTTCCCTTCCCCATTGGCGTGGCCTACTTTGAGGCTGGAATCTCTTTAAAAATTCTCTATGGCTCATTTTTTAAAAAGCAACAAACAAATTTTCATCTTTTTCGAGACCCTCCCCACCTCGTCGTCCTACCTCTCTTGCCATTTGTCACGGTGGTGGTGGTGGTGGCGGTGGGGGGAAGTGGTCCGGGGAACAGTGAATGAATCGAAATAAAAATAAACCATGACAGCGGATAAGAGATAATGGTGGCAATTCAAAAGTCCACCACCCTGGAGGTGTGGGTAGAAACATAAAAAATAAAATCATATAAATACAGGCCGGTGGAGAGAGAACACCGCGAAGATTGGACCGTTCAGAATCACATCATATCCGAGAGAACGTCGAGAAGGTGTTCGGAAGAATAACAGCGAAGCGAACAATATTCCGGTACGGCATCGAGGGAGGCTGCGAGTTTGAACTTGAAAGATTAACTGGAACGAGAATGAGTTAAGAGCTTTCAATGAAAACTAGATTGCTGGATGGAATCTCTAAAGCTTCGCGCTTACCGAAACCCTGTTGTTCTCTTTCGCTATTCTCTTTTAAATTTGATTTTTTACAAAAAAAAATCAAACTTAGACCCAGCAAACTAGTGCTATGCATTTCCCCCTAACTTACAATATTTTAACAAACCAAAAAAACACCATTACAAAATCACGTCCCACAAAAACAAACATTCTCTCCTCCAAACCTCAACAGCTTCGTATCCTGTTTCCGAAGTCTAGTGTCTCCCTTCCAACCCAGTTCGTCGTCTATTTGGGGTTGTGGCCTTTTAATTAGTCGCGAGAGCGAGAGAGAACCGGGAGAAAAACCTTCTTCCTTCACCCCCTGAATAGGGCACAAATTAAGAGAAAGAGAGAGGAAGCGGTTTTAATTACTAGTAAGCTCAACGCCTGAACGTGGCGGAAACCTCCGGTTTTGGTCTTGTGGGTGATTCAGGCAGCGACAGCAGTCGTAATTAAGACAATTTGGCGTGACACCGTTAAGGCTGTTTGATTTTTATCGAAATCACCGCACTTTTCCTTTGGCTTTTTGTTTGTTTTGAGCGGGGGAGGGAAAGCAGATGGGAAAAATTTGGGGTAGGAAAAAAATCAATCTATAATAAATTCATTTTCCGCTTCCCCTCACAAGTCAATGGCCTGATTTGGGTGGGGAGTTGGAGGATTTGCTTGAGGAATCAACAGTAATTCGACTCGTAAAGATATTTCAGGATTTAGCCATTTCCCAGTGTTTTTGATAATGTTTGAAAGATTTTTAAAATTATTTCGCAATCCTTCCAAATATTCTGAAAAAAAAATCAATTCAGAGTTGCCGACCATTGTATTGAAAATATATTTGAAAGACACTCACTACCAAACATTTTAATTGAGCATCCATGATCTTTAACAAAATTCAAGTGATAAAATTATTTAAATTGCGAAATAAGGCCGTTGCTAATAATTTTCAATGTTAATGTCTCTTGACTTTACCCGAAGTTAAGAAAAGGAAGAAAAAATTGTCCTCTTATTTTCAGTTCAATTTCAAATGGAGAGGAGTCGACTCAAAATATATAGAAATATTTGCAACACCAATAAATATTAAATAAATGTTGTCCTCTTAAAGTATGAAAACTTTAGTTTTGTTTTGTATGGAAAATTGTCCATAAATAAAGGTTTGAAATTCAAAAAAAAGTGCGCACGTGGTTTGTGTGACTGGCCCCTCATTTAAACGATGAAAAAGTTAAAATCAAGACAAACATGAACACATTTATTTTATTTTATTTTATTTATAATCTAAATAATACGGCGGCACGGTTTAAAATTTTGTTTTATCGCTTCAATTTGTTTGTCACTGTGTGTGTGATTTCTTTAGCAATAATTCTTATAAAGGATTACAGAACTATCTTCTACATAATCACATCATAATCAATTTATGAACACTGAACTGCCAATAATTGAAAACTCGGCTATTATGCCAAATCAAGTATTCCGAGAAAAACGCATTTTAGTGTTTGTCAGCAAATCTACGTAGGGCAGCCAAATCTAAACACTATTTTAGTAAAATTAAAATTTCAAAAGATGCGTTGAAAAATTACTAATTTAAAATATTTACACGTCCACGTCAAACATCGTCGTACATCCATCAAACGAGGTTCACCGAGTTCGCACGAGTCGTACATAACTCCAACGAGGTTCACCGAGTTGGATAAATACAACGAGTGCTGAAAAAATCAAGTTTTGCAATTCCAAAAAACATCTTTTTAGTGAAATTATAAGTCAAATGTTCATAACCCAAGCAACACAATTTGTCAGATAAACGTATTTCCTAACTGGTTGTATAACCGAACGGCCTCGTTACCACAACTTGTTCTACAACTCCTGTGCATTGGAAAAAGCGCACTTTTTCTGTTGTATAACTTGCCAGAATAAGATGCAAGTTATCAGAGTAAGTTGTACAAATGTATCTGACAACACTGTGCTAGCTAACAAGAGATTCAACGAAAAAAAGGGGGCGTGGTTAACGGCTGTGCTGTCAAATCAAAGCGCACACTGAAAAGGAAAGATAGATTGAAAACAGTTGTCTAACCGTTACCCAACTTACATGTAAACAAACAGTTCTTATCAGAATTTCAATCAAAGACGAAGCCAATATGAATAGTATCTCAGACTATTTTGGTACGCTTGTTTCTGCCAGATTTATTTAGAAAAAAATTAAATTTTATGAAAAAAAAAAAATAATATTTTCACGCTGTCTAACTGTGATTCATGTGAAACCCTCTTCATGGAGAACTTTTAGATTTTCATTTTTTTGATGAACTTCGTCTTTCCCAAGATTCGATCCGATGAATTCGACGACTTGTTGTTATCTCCAGGCAGGTCCAGGCGCGCTTCCACATCTCTCCACGAGGCTTCATAGTAAACGAGCTGGCCTAAACGTCAATAAGAAGGCAGCTGTCAGCTTTGTTATACTGCAGTGAGCTATACAACTTAACTCCAGAAAAGGCTGTCATTGGAAATAAAGTTATATTAAGTTTGTTTCAAGTCAGTTTTTATAACTCCATTATGTAACTTTGTTATAACAAACCGTTTCAACTGTCATTTCGATTACCGTACCACGGAGTAACATTGAAAATTGGTGTGATTTTAATTTGGTGTTTTCTCTATCATGAATTCCGTAAGCTGATATTTTTTGTAGCTTTTACCGGCGATATTTTTTATAAATAATCGGTCAACAATTAAACTTATTGCAATCTTCGATAAATAAACATTATTGAAACTCTAAATACCTCACGTACAAATTTACACCACCTAACAACACGCAATGTCAAGTTGAATATGTTTGTTGAATATCAGTTATATAACTTATTCTCCGATTACATTTGTGTAACAAGGCGAGAAAACCTAAGGTTATTTATAGAATGGTTGGCAACGCCCATTTTTCAGAAGATGCCGCCACATGACAATGTTAGATAAGCAGTGAAACAAACAGTGCAATATTATTCTTATTCAACAAACTGTTTTCGAGGAAATCAATGCAGATGAGTGAACAGCATCATGGCATATCAGGATTTTGACGTTTAATTACAGCTCAAAAAAAGCGTTTTCGACTGAAATCAAGTGATAAATACCACAAACGGAAGTGAGCAAGCAAGTTTCTATCGAAGGTGTTCCAAAATAAGTTGTTTAAACAGTGTAAATCAGCAAATTGGATGGAACCCTCCAAATAGGTGAGAATTTTTCCTTTGTTGTGTTTTGTTGGAAAAGAGTGAAGTTGACTGTGTTTTAACACTTTTGTGGCACAAAACACGATAGTTACACAAGTCAGTTATACAAGCAGTGAAACAAACTGTTATTTAAGTTATGTTCAGATTTTTTCTCGTCTGTTTATCAAAAACAATTGTCTAACTATTATTCAACAATCGACAAGTTATGAGTGCTACTTGGGAAGTTTTGTTAATCAACCCTTTAAATAAAATAAAATATTGATAAGTACTACGTTTCGAAACAAGCATCCATTTTAGTGCTGAAAAGCAAAACTTTTCAGCATTTATTTTGACAAGTGGTGCTATTCGATTCCTTTATTTTTGGTACAAAAAAGTAGCCATTTTCGTCGTTCAAGAATGACATGAAAAGTACCGTCAGTGGGGTGACACTGGGTCTGTGGGGTGAGATTGGGTCAAAGTGATTTTTTACGGATTTTATTTTATTTTATTTATTTATTTTTTTCTATTTTATTCTCAATGAAACTGAATTCTGTTAAAGGGGTTGTGTAGGGGACATCTTAAGATGACTTCGCTGAAAAAATCTCGTTCCTAGAACAAATCCTGTTATTTTGGCAGCTGTCTAAAGTTTAAGTACGTTTTTGGTCAAAAATGACCTCTCGAAAAATCATTTTTCTAATATTTTTGTTGGAATTTCTCGAAAACTACCCAAATGTTTGAAAATCTCCTCTTCAAACATTGTAGCATGTCATTACGATTCCCTCGAACAAGAAACACTGTTGGATGACTTGTTTTTACCATATCGCTGTATTTTAGCATCATTTTGGTTTCATTTGACCCAATGTCACCCCTTCTAAGGGGTGAGATTGGGTCAATTTTCAAACTATTGGCATTTAAAGTAGTGTTCATTAAAATCCAACATATTTTGAGAAAATGTTAGTAAACTATCTAAGAACAAATCTACGTTGAAAGATTTTCGATGTTATTTTAATTGTTTTTGTTATTAAGAAATTACGAGAGGTGTATCGTTTTTTGACCCATAGTCACCCCCACTGACGGTATGTAGTTTCACAACGGAATTGCAAAAGGATATTTTCAGCTGTGATTTCATTACTCTCAAAAAAGAATTGGACTTTTTATGCGATTGGCTATGTTTTTAAAATGTCTTGAAAATGTCATTAGAAACCCAACTTATCATCTTTCTTTTACAACGTGGCGAGCTAAATTGGTTCAGCCGATTCGGAGTTATAATTATAGGCTGGTACAAACAACATTTTTATGAGTTTTTTTAACCCCCTCCCCCTCTTTAAAAACCATTCCGAAAATTCAACGGGCAAACAATTTTTTTAACTTTCAAAATTTCGGTGAAAATTTTAATGCAATCAGCTGAATTTTTTTTTACAATCCATTCTCCTGCGTTGAAAACCATTTTTAAGCACGTTTGAGTTTATTGAAATATCTTTGGATTTTTGATGCACAGTACCGCAAAAGGCTTTTTTTCGCAAAAAAATATGTTTCGTTAAATCTAAAAAAACTAAACTACTGATAGCAAAACAACCGAACTACTGTAGAATACATTTTGATACACTTTTTTTTATTAAAATGATGAAATTTCAGCTTGATATTTAAATTTTCATATATTTTAGGCAATAAATTTCATTTTTCCAACTTTAACATGCAGCCAATAAAAAATGACGACTTCCTGTATCAATATCAATACAGAACACTATTGATAGGACTCGTAACTATGATTTAAATTGAAATACGGGGCAATTTGAATGCATTTTCAAGGTTTTAGAACAAAATATGATATTTTTTATGAAAACAGACCATTTTTCAGTAAATCGCAAATCGCAAGTTCTAAACGATTTTTGGGAATTTTTCGTTGCATAAAAACATTGTTCCTGAGGCAAAAACCTATCGAAATCCGGGTGAGTCCGAAGGTTTCCGCCACATCGCCTTTTTTTTGGAACTCACTAATGTTCATATATCCAAACTTGGATGCATGGATGTATGTAAATGAAAATATTTACCAGAAACACTTTTCTGTAAACCCTTGAATATGTATTTAAAATATTTTTCTGGATTTGATAATGTTAATTTTTTAAATTGATTTGTGTTTAATTGGTTGATTCGTTCATGAACTTACTAAGGTTTATTATGATTTAATTTTGGTAGATTTTTAATATCGTTTTTGTTACTTTTTATAACTTGACAGATCAACTTGAGATCAACCACCTTTCCGAGCACATGATCTTTATCTAAAGTATTTCTTGTCCCTGATGAGGATTCCGTTCGCGTCGTCCAAATCTGACACACTCTGCGTGAACATTGTCTGATTTTTTTGTCTCTTACTACGAGCGGCTTCATCGTCAAGAAAACCCCAAAACCGCTAATAACAATGTGTGATTCCGGGCACTACACCAGCAGCAGCAAAACAAAAACAATGCCAAGAGTCCTGTCAAAGAGTCACATCTCCACAATCTACCGCCGAGGAACGTATTTTGTTCTTTCTCTCGCTCGCTCGAAAGTCGGAGTTTCTGTGATGAAAACCGACGATGAGGCAGCAGCAGCCAAACGCACTTAAGCTTCCTCTCCAAACTAGTGGCACAGTAATGAACGTACTGTAAGGTGGAGTTGCATTGATATAATTTTAGCTTGAATTAAAAATTTATCAGAAATATTTAAGTTGTGTTGAACTCATTTTTAATTCAGAAAAAATAATCAAATTCCACCATTCTACGGTACCAACCAACAAAAAAAGAAGCTGTACGCAGGGATCTGATGATGATCTTTTGACGACGATAATGCCCTGGAAATTGTCTTTTGGCCTCTTTTTTTTTGTTGCCCCCTCCCCTCGATATCAAGCGCGTGTGTGACTTTTGTAAAACTCGAGCGCGATATTCTGTATTTGGGGACATTGTGAACATCATCAGAAAAAGGAAAAAAAACTAATAATAAGAAGCTTGAAAATCCCGCTTCCTGTGACCACACCGGCCCTTGTGTGTGAAAGGACAATAAGGCAGCATAAATCTGCCCCCCACAGATCTCCACCCGACCCCCACCCATTTTGGGTCGAGAACAAAAGGGCGAATGATCAAAAGCAAAACGGACCGGAGGAGAATTATAAGACGATTTTTTGCCCGTTGTTGTCTGATGCTCCTCCGCTCTTGAATCAAGTGTGGTTGTGTGGAGGCTGCTTGGCTTGGTGAGATTGCCGCAGTTTGATTCTTTTCGCGGATAAAGAATAAAAATAATTTTTCGGCCGGAACGTGAGGTTACGGTGAATTTGGGCAAACGGGAATCAAGGTTTATTATTGCCCTGGTGCGAAAAGCGACTGTGGGCTAATGTTTGGTTTTTACGTTTTTCAACGCATCATTGGCGAATTTCTAAAACATGAAAACAGGATAAAATTTTCAGAGAAAAAAAATCACATTTTCTTAAAAACATTAAAAAATGCTTTTTTTCCAAAACCAAACCCCGGGAGTTATCTTATTTTGTCCCAGTTTTCACAGAATCCAAAAATATAAATGTATTTTTTTCAAACTCATACAAATTTTTAGTGGAAATTTTAGTGGAAATCGAAAACAATCTTATTAGGTTCCACAACAAATCAAAAAGATAGATTATTTTTCAATATTAGATTTTTTAAATATAAACACTTTCGGAAACATTTTTCAACTTTGATTATTCCTTTTAAATTAAAAGTGACACTTTTAAACATTTTGAATATTTAATATCATATTGACGTTGGGAGCCATCGATCCAAAGAATATTATGAAATTATTAATTATATACTTCCAAAAAAATTTCAAGAGTCTTTGAATTTTATTTAGGAAATTTTTGGCTGTAGCATACCTGTAATCATGTCTTCAGAATTTTTGTTGAAAATTTACGCTTCAAAATTGTGAAAATTAAACTTGACAAAATACCAGTTTAGGGTTTTAACTACTTTCTTAAAATGTACCGGCATCCTGAAATCAAAATTATTTTCCCGTTTCCCGGGAAGATCTCAACCGGAAAAATTGAACGCCTTAATATTTTTAGAATCTTTTCCTTTTTAACGAAAAAATAATTGTAAAAGGCAATAACTTGAAAACGGACCACGAAATAAATTAAATGTGAAGTACTTTTTCACTTTTTCCTGGTTTTTTTTTCGAAAATCAGTATTTTTTGAAAAAAAAATGGCAACACTGCCAAATTTAGTTGGACCATGCCATTTTTTTCATCTAAATTATATCCTAAAATGAGACTTATCAAAATGGTTATTTTGCGAAATTCAATATTTTGTGTTAATGTCGAATAAAAAATATTGGTAAATTTGTTAAAGAGTGTAACTATTTTTTTGGAGTAGTCCCAAGCAATATCTACAACTTTTTATCTACATTTTTTTTTTAATTTTTGTATAGCCTTTTTATGGACAGCTGTTGGCAACTGTAAGGATACTTGTACGGAAGAACTTATTTTTATGTTTTTGTATACTTTGTTTTGAGCAATGTCCCCAGAATTCCTGAATTAGATTTCATTTGTAGTTTTTAATTAGCTATTAATTCAAAATTGTAACAAAGGAAAAAAAAATCTGATTTAAAAATAAACTTTATTTTACAAAATTTCAATTTCCCTTATTTCGTATTTATACTTAATTTTTAATGTTTTTACATGGTCGGACAAAAACCGCAACTTTGAGCCATAGAAAAGTTAAATACTGATAATTGTCTTGATTGATTGCTTTCGAGCAACTTTCAAGTTTAGGAAACTTTAAAAAATTCTGCACTCTAGAATTTGAATAACTTTTTGGAGATTTTACAAAATATTTTTTGCCGTATTTGTTTAAATCTTTTTCCAACAAAATTATTTAATCAGTTTTGATAAGCAGGAAGGAAAGCAATATTTCAGGTGAATTAGAAGAAAATAAATTGAGAAAAGTCCTCCTTATCAGATAGTTTTGAAGCTTATGGCTGAGTCATGACTCTTTCCATAATAATTTTAGATTCACATAAAATCTAAATAATTTTAATCGATCCCATGCTGAAAATAAATTTAATCGCCGGAAAATGAATTTCAAATTGTGTTTAGTTGATAAGACTTCTTTTTCATTAAAACTGTGAAGTATTTTTTATATGTTTTTGCCCTTTTATTTTTCAGGACGGTTTTGAAGTGCCCTCTTTAAACATGAACAGAAACTTTGAATATTTACAACGGCCTAAGTTTTGATGAAAATAAACTTAAGTAGTAGGTTCGATGTTAAATAGATGTCTCAAATGATCAAATCAAACCAGAACAAGTTTATTTCGGTGTGATTTGGGCCTCAAAACTATTCTTTGAAATTTGGAGCCAAGAGTTGGCAATTGTCCACACACCATACAAAAAAAAGTTTTTTGTTTTGACAAATGTCCAAACCCATACAATTCAATACAATGTACAATACAATTCAATCCTGCGTAGATTCAAACTTGTGCGACTCAGAATATCAGATAAATCAGAAATCAAATGGAACCATTGATGAATAACTGTAGAGTTTGTAATTACCATGGAATTTTCTTTCATTTAAATAAAAAGGGTTGGATATAAGGTTAACAGATTTATTCTTTTTGAAATAAATAAAAATAAATCATATGTTTTAATACCGGAAAAAAGTCTTAAATAGTTTGTATCAAATTAAAATTTTATTCAAATTATTATGAGAAAAAATAACCCACAGTTTACAATGACACAATGAATCTTTTTTTTTTCAAACGATGCAGACACCTTCTTCCCCGAAATTCTCCGAAATAACGCGAATCGTGGATTAAACCTGCCAGCACGGACCATTGTTCACCGGTTACCGGTCGCATCGTCCTCCATCCTCCCGCAGCGGCAAACACGTTCCTTATTTGATCCGGCCCGACAACGACTGCGATTTGGTCCATAATCCATAAACTGGTAGTAGGAAAAAATGCAGATCCTCACGATTTTTTTTTTCTCTTGGCGATTTTCTGAAACTGAGAAAAGTATTTTTTGGGAGAAATAACCCGGTTCTAGCGAACCGTGAATATTAACTTCTCTCTCTAGCTGAGCACGGAGGGAAATCTGCTGGGTTCAAACAGATTTTTGAACGGAATCAAAGCAAAATCGCCTGCTCTGCCGCAGCATCCAAGCCTAGATTTAATTATAAACAAAAGGTTCCCGAAGTTACATTCTTTTCTATATCATTAAATCAATTTGGGGCCAGCAGCAGCAGTGCGGGGCTAATTTCGGGGCCGCCGGCCAACCCAACCCGACCAAGAAAAAGGCAGAGTGTGGAGTCATTTCCTTTCGCTTTGCGGATCCCTTCTGGGACCGGACTGCCGATGATGACCACACTTTGGAAGACAGTGGAAGCGGGAGGGGGGAGGGGAGTTTGGGACGAAACGCATAATCGCAGGTGTAATTACAGTTTGGATCGCTCCACGCTTTATTGCGCCTAAAGTATTCTTTTAATCAGCGATTCGAAGTCGGATCGAAGGGTTTCCTAAGAGGGGGAGAGATACACACTTCGAAAAAAACGTGTAATTTTCGGTCAAATTAGATGCACATAACTGGAGCATCAAATTAGACGCAAAGCTGGGTCAAATTAAACGTAATATTACACGTTCCAAAGAGCTTTGACGATCGTGTAAAATTACATTAATCGTAATATTGGTCGGAAATAATTCTTATAGGAATCGTATCATTCTTATTGGATGAGAAAACACGTGTTTAAATTTTCTTAAAACAATACGTTTTTATTGCACACATCAATCTCAGTAAATTACAAAAAAAAAATACTCATGGCCCAAACTTGTCTATCCTTGCGTTTTCAACTACGATTAATTACCAGAATTGCTCCATTTTAATCACTGCTTTTGTTTTTTTTTCCACTACCCATTTGTAGTGTGTTGGCCAACCCTCAAGCAGGTGACAGTTTCGGTTCACTTCGGGAACATCTTTGTATGAGGGAACGTTTTCAGAAAGTGTCCAGGCAGCTGTAGCGGAACAGCGGCATGAACTTGGCTTGAACCGTAATTTCCCCTTACGTTCCATGATGTCCGCGATCTAAAAAAAATGAGGGGAAATCGACAAAACATATTACCAATCTGTTGCATATCACCTCAAGATCGATTAAACTCACCTTTATCAGCAATTTGCTTGTTTTATCTTAAACTGTAGTAAGTTCCGGCAATAAAGGACACAATTGCAAAAAAACTGAACGAAAAATTGTTTCCCGCTGCGACGTGAACCCTTGCTGACGTTTTGACGTTTCAACATTCTGACAAACGTGTAGTGGCTAAGGTGCGTGATATTGCGTTTTATTAGATGTAACATTACATCAAATTTGATGCTCCAGATATGTGCATCTAATTAGGCGTGAAGTTAGGTTAGTTTTGATGTAATTTTAGGGTTCGCACGATGTAAAGGAATCCCAATGGGAATTTTATCGAGTTACATTAAAATAAACCTAATCTTACATCGAAAAGACGTTTACATGATTTGATAATCGGTTTGATTAAAGATTACATCAAATGTAAAATTCAAAATTTTTTAGTGTGTACGTTAAGGTCATGGAGGGACGCAAGTCGTGCCGAAACTTATTGGTCGATCGGAGGAGATTTACCTTTTTTGCAGCGAATAAAAAACTTAAGAAGACAAGAAAAGATAATACCGAAAAATAAGAAAAGAAAAAACTTTATCACGTTTAGCACATTTCTTCCAATTCCCTTTTTGCATAAATCATAAAACACCATTAAAAATTATATCGGGACTGGGTGAGACTGGTCGTCGCGTCGCGTCTTGCCCGGAATCCCTCCCTCTCCTCCCAAGGATCGTAGTAGGCTCGTGCTCGAGCCCCGTAGTCTGGAGGGTCGTAAAATTAAGACCCACAATCATACCCAGAAAAAATAATACAACCAGCGAAGGTCCAAGAAGGCGAGGATGTTGATGATGTTCTTCGCCTCCTTTGTTTTTCATTACACCGCGCACACACTTCACTCCACTTGTCTTTCTTGTCTTTTTTTCGTTGCTCTGTCTCTTTTTGGGGGACAACATGGTGACGATTTCTTTACCAATCAGAGAAAACTTGCGATTATGAATTAATTTGATCAAAATTTTTAAAATTATAATAAAAAATCATCTTTTAAAACAAAATACATTTTTAATGTATAAATATTAACACGATGCCAATTTAAAAAACTTCAACAGTCTGATTAAGCTTGGATTAAGCTATAAAAAAGGATTTATTTTCATTTTTTTCAAATTTATCATTGGTGAACGTTGATTGAATGTCATAAAAAAAATGATTTCTAATTATATCTCATAGTTATTCCTTTGAAATTGCGCAAAATTTGCATACATTTTTGAGTTATTTTGATTAGGCTGCTCAATTTGCAATGAAGTTATGAAATTAATTTACTTTTCAACCGTAAAAAGTTTTATTTTTATGCAAACAATCAAAAAAAGATCAGCATGATTGAAATTGTTAAAATTTAAAGGTATTTTTATGCAAACAATCAAAATAAAAGAAAAAAAAATCAACTTTAAAATTTTATTAGAAAAAGTCTTTTCATCAACTTAAAATGCGTTTTACTGTGTCGATATTCACTTTGAACCAGTTTAAACATTTATTTAATTTTAAAGAAACAAAAAGTTTTTTCTGCAAAAAAAAAATCGTCAAACTTTTTTTTTCAACAGATGGTTGCAAAATAACTGGAGTAAAATACATTTTACATCTCATTTTTTATTGCATTGTTGAAATCATGGCATTTAAATTCATTATTGTTTTACCCTCTCAACTTTCTAAAGTATTGAATCGGCCTGAAAATAATAAGGCCGATGATAAAAAAATATAATAAATGAAATTACATGCCAGAACTTCTACATTCTAAAGAAAAATTAATTGAAAAATGCATTATACAGCCGTACAGTTGATATGCAATAATTAGTTTTCAAAAAATGTAAGATAAGACGAAAACAAATGTGCAATAAAAAAACTTTTTGCGTCCTTGTACATTAAAAATTCACCAAAATTCAAAAGATTTTCGATGGAACCCAAAAAGGCTAAACGTGATTCTAAACGCAGGGGAATGTATTTAAATTGAATTCAGTTAATTGCACTTAAATTTGCAGTAAAAATATGAACTTTTGTGTCGACTTTGACGGGGATGTCAAAAACCTTCAATAAAATTTGTATCAGCCTAATATTTCCACATTTTTTTTTTAATTTACAGCATAAAAAATGTGATTTAAATTGAAATTGAACAATTAATTTTGTAAGTCTTTTTTCTTTTATTATTCAAATCATCATTAGTCGAAGTCAGCAAATTTTGAGGGGTCAGATTTGTAGTCACTTAATCTTCAAAAGCTGGATTTCTGAAGCATTATTTTTGGTCATCTGGAGAGGTCAGAGAAAGTAAAAAAAAAGTTGAAATTTGAGTCGACACCATGAACAACGACTCATGGCCAAGGAAAGGGACAACAAAGGTAGACTAAGGAAAAGAAAAAAACGACAGAATAATTTATTTTAATTCGATATGCACAAAAACATTCCGTTCGATTCTTTTCACCTTTCTTGGTGGGGTGACGGGGCGCGTTGTGGGGGGTGAGGGAGCAGACAAAGCCTACTTTGACCGGAGTTGGGGAAGAGTCTTTTGTTGCAAATCTTGACGATTGATACTTGGAACTTCTTTTCGGGTTGCTTCGATGAACCGATTGTGGAGGACGGTTTAATAATTATGATTTCGTCTCATTCCTCTCTTCCAGACTTTTCAGGTGAGTAAATTTTCTTAGAAATTGAGCGCTGATGATGATGATGATCCCGAAAAAATATTCTCTCGCAGACACCAATTTCGACTGATTACATCATTTTATTATCACCATCTCATTAAACTTCAAATTGCTGATTTCCCATCGCTCAACAACTCCCAACAACTCGAAGCTCCGTTCGTAATTATCCATAAAAAAACACCAACTCCAACGAAGAAAAAAAAAAACAAACCGAGCCCCAAACAACCAAAAATCAAATCAAATTTTCGGGAGGTTTAATCGCCGACAATTACACCGCATGATTTGCGGTAATTGCGGTAATTAGACCTCAACCTGTTGCGCGAGCGAGTGAGCGGGAGGTGAGCTGCGGTGATTAAGCGTTTACCTTTACGCTCGCAATCGCATCACCTTTCGATCAACGATCGATCGCAGTGGCTGATCGGGCAGCTATGAAAATGTTGTTTTTGTTTATTTTTTACCTCACATTTTTTCTATGCTGGGTGGTTTGGGCTAGCGCTTGGAAGGTGGTGAGTTTTTGCTGAAGGTGTGTTCTCATGTGCTGAATTAATTGAGGCAAATTATGTTAGTTTTAAACGATTATCTTGCTTCTCAAAATGTGCAAAAAAAGATTTTTAAAGAATTTAATAGATTTTTAATTTGAGACCTATCAGTTTCAATACGTTTTCAATATGTGTTATGTTGACCAATTTTCCTTTTAGTTTCCACAATTAAATCATTGTTAATTTGTGTTCAATCATTGTTTTATTATTGTTTTTGTTATGCTTAAAGCCATTTTTTAAATTGATAAAAAGATCAGCAAATAGTCGTTGGATAAATTTATGACTTGTGCTGAAAAATCCTCATTTTGAAACTTGTTGCATAAGCTACTTTCCGACAATATTGATTCATAAAATAGAAGTTTATGCAACAAGTTGCAAAAAGAAGATTTTTTTTAGCCTGAGTAGTACATTTATCCAACGAGATTAACCGAGTGTTAAGAAAATTCACCTTTCAAGACAATAAAAATAATGAAAAATGTTTCTTTTCAGCACTGGTCTTTAAATGTATTAATTTTTCATTCTGTTATTTTTGATAGAGAAAGTATGCCATTTCGTTGCTCGAGAATGACAGAAAAAGTAAGTAGTTTCACCACGGAATTGGAAAAAACAATATTTCAATGTCCAATTGGATTTTTAAACTTTTTGGCACAACTTACCCTAATAAAATGTTGATGCTATTTTTATCTTGCATTTCACTGATTTTGTTTTAGCTATTTTAAGATGAATTTAAAATTCCTAGTTGAAATGCGATTCCAAGGAGCTCGCAAAACTTTTAATTTTTCAAAGTAACATGGAAAAAACTGAATTATAACGCATAAAGGCATATTTTTTTCAGCACGATTTGGATCCTTCAGACTTTAAATAATTCTACAAGTTAAAATTCAATCCCATGTTAAAATGAAATAATTGGAACTGTCTATTATTGTATGGCTCAGTATGCAAAGATTGTCAATGTTAATGTTGTTAATGATCTCGTATGAAAATGAATTTATTTCAGAAATATATTTCCAAAGTTGATTTCAAATCTTGGTTTTGATGAATACAATCGAAATAATATGCTCAAGTTTAGAGCTAGTACAAATTTAAATCAAAATATTCTATACTATAATAAAATTCGTTTTCCCAAAATTAATAGATACATATTACAAACTTCCTAATCTAATAAGGTTAATCCATAATTTTGAAAATCGTTGAATTATATTACAATTATTGAACAAAAAGATAATTTTATGTGACTTGCTTTTATTTGTAAAAAATATCAATTTATAAGAAGATAAATCTTAGGCTTCTCAAATTTAAAAATATGAAATTTAAAAAAGTTGATTTTTAATTGTCCACTACAGTCGGTGGGGGTAGGGACTTTGGCACAAAAAATTATATATTTCTCATAAATATTGCTCAGCAATAAATATTTAAACGCTCTCGGAAATCTTTTTACGATGGATTGTTCACTAACATATTCCCTAAAAAGCGGATAGAAGTTAAGTAGCAGCTAAAATAAATTTTGAAAGACGATTTGAGACGCCATTCTTGAACAAAATTTTACCCCTATAAAATAGAGTTTTTTTAAGCAAGGTTTGTTGAACATGTCTTCAACCCTTAAGGGGTTACACACATGTAAATCGGCAAAAATGTCAAGGGTTGGTATTGGCACAAACTTTTTTTTTAAATTTGTTTTCAGGGCATAAACATAAACATTTTTCACTATTATCAACATAAATTTGAAGCCATTTCTTTGCATCATTGCCGAGATATAGCTATTTGAAGTTAGCAGTTTCAAAAAACGGGAGCCACGATATCTCAACACTGCTTCAACCAAATCGGCTCAAAATTTTGTTGAAGACTCGTTAAACCGGTCCTGTGTGCATGACGAAGGTCGATTTTAAAAAAGTTTATTTTAAAAAAAGATAAAAATACTTTTGTGTTTTTCATATAAAAAATCGTCAGTTTTTGATTTTTGTATTCACCCCAAATTTCAGCCAATTTGGTCCATCCAATCTCGATATATCGTGGTACCCGTAAATTAACTCGGTGTTCCGAGAAAAACGCCCACAAAGTTTGACAGTCCACTTTGCGCATGGCAGAACTTTAAACTTAAATCGTCTTGTACTCACTTAAATCATGACATATCTGCATGAAACTTTCAGGAGTGATTGCAATTAATCTTTTTAAAGGATTTAATAAATATTCGGAAATATGAAAAATTGAGATTTTCCTCATGTATGTAACCCCTTAAGCAGAATAATGTTTAATCTACTTGATTTTGAGACATTGAAAAAACCGAAAGAAAACATTTTGACCCAATCTCACTCCTACTTGCAGTACATAAAAATTACTTGAACAAATTTGCGTCAAATAAATTAAAATGAGTTTCCAAACAGGGTGGCTGCTTGTATTAGAGAATCTATTTTTAGTAGAAAATCTTGAATTAAGATTTCATTATGGCCATTTGTCCTTCGAACCTGATTATGGTCGAAATGATTGAATTACATATTGAAATTTCGAGGCATTTCTTCAAATATTGAAACAATAAGTATTTTGTGATTGCAGGATTTTAGTTTTGCTTCAGTTAAAAAAATGCTAAATTTCTTTGGATATCATAAATTCAATTCAGTTTTATTTGTGAAAAAAAAAACAAGTTGCAATTTGCAAATTTTGCGCTCTTAACGCACGTTGTAAAATAATTATAAATATCTTTAAATCTGTTGTTCAGGTTTTTCCAATGGGAGTATAATGTTTACCAATTATTTATTTATTTTTCGCCTCTGCATTTTTTGAGAAAATATTAAAAGAGGGCTTGATAAATTTGTTTGTTTCGTTCTTTCACTACTGAGCAGTTCTCTACGGAATCGGTCTTTTTTCTTTAATTTTAATTTTTGTATTTTTTAATCCGGCTGAAACTTTTTTGGTGCCTTCGGTATGCTCAAAGAAGCCATTTTGCATCATTAGTTTGTCCATATAATTTTCCATACAAATTTGGCAGCTGTCCATACAAAAATGATGTATGAAAATTCAAAAATCTGTATCTTTTGAAGGAATTTTTTGATCGATTTGGTGTCTTCGGCAAAGTTGTAGGTATGGATATGGACTACACTGAAAAAAAATGATACACGGTAAAAAAAATTTTGGTGATTTTTAATTTATATTTTTGTCACTAAAACTTGATTTGCAAAAAAATACTATTTTTAATTTTTTTTATTTTTTGATATGTTTTAGAGGACATAAAATGCCAACTTTTCAGAAATTTCCAGGTTGTGCAAAAAATCTTTGACCGAGTTATGAATTTTTTAATCAATACTGTTTTTTTCAAAAAATCGAAATTTTGGTCGCAAAAATTTTTCAACTTTATTTTTCGATGTAAAATTGAATTTGCAATCAAAAAGTACTGTAGTGAAATTTTGATAAAGTGCACCGTTTTCAAGTTATAACCATTTTTAGGTAACTTTTTTGAAAATAGTCGCAGTTATTCATTTTTTAAAAATAGTGCCCATGTTTGCCCACTTTTGAAAAAAATATTTTTGAAAAGCTGAGAAAATTCTCTATATTTTGCTTCTTGGACTTTGTTGATACGACCCTTAGTTGCTGAGATATTGCCATGCAAAGGTAAAAAACAGGAAAATTGATGTTTTCTAAGTCTCACCCAAACAACCCACCATTTTCTAATGTCGATATCTCAGCAACTATAGGTCCGATTTACAATGTTAAAACATGAAACATTCGTGAAATTTTCCGATCTCTTCGAAAAAAATATTTTCAAAAATTTAAAATCAAGACTAACATTTTAAATGGCCGTAATATTAAATGTTTGGCCCGTTTGAAATGTTAGTCTTGATTTTAAATTTCTGAAAATATTTTTTTCGAAGAGATCGGAAAATTTCACGAATGTTTCATGTCTTTACATTGTAAATCGGACCATTAGTTGCTGAGATATCGACATTAGAAAATGGTGGGTTGTTTGGGTGAGACTTAGAAAACATCAATTTTCCTGTTTTTAAACCTTTGCATGGCAATATCTCAGCAACTAAGGGTCGTATCAACAAAGTCCAAAAAAGCAAAATATAGAGAATTTTCTCAGCTTTTCAAAAATATTTTTTTCAAAGGTGGGCAAACATGGGCACTAATTTTTAAAAATGAAAAACTGCGACTATTTTCAAAAAAGTTACCTAAAAATGGTTATAACTTGAAAACGGTGCACTTTATCAAAATTTCACTAAAGTACTTTTTGATTGCAAATTCGATTTTACATCTAAAAATGAAGTTGAAAAATTTGTGCGACCAATATTTCGATTTTTTGAAAAAATCAGTATTGATTCAAAAAATCATAACTCGGTCAAAGATTTTTTGCCCATTCTGGAAATTTCTGAAAAGTTGGCATTTTATGTCCTCTAAAACATATCAAAAAATAAAAAAAATTAAAAATAGTATTTTTTTGCAAATCAAGTTTTAGTGACAAAAATATAAATTAAAAATCACCAAAATTTTTTTTACCGTGTATCATTTTTTTTCAGTGTAGTCCATATCCATACCTACAACTTTGCCGAAGACACCAAATCGATCAAAAAATTCCTTCAAAAGATACAGATTTTTGAATTTTCATACATCATTTTTGTATGGACAGCTGCCAAATTTGTATGGAAAATTATATGGACAAACTAATGATGCAAAATGGCTTCTTTGGGCATACCAAAGGCACCCAAAAAGTTTCAGCCAGATTAAAAAATACAAAAAAAATCGAATGACCGAAATCTCAGAGAATTGCTCTACTGTGGTTTCTTGTTGAAGAATGCCGTACTTGGTTTAATTTTTTTGTCATGTTCATTATTTAAATCGATTTTTTATTCAAAACCTTCTACTGTATCATGATTTAAATGTAGGCTTTTGCTAATAAATTTGCGTTATACCAAAATGTTTCTACTTTCAACCACATTTTCCACTTTTGTTACACCCAGTCCATGTTGCAAATCCGGGCTCGATCGATTTTTTTTCTTCTTTTTTAATACATTTTGTTCCTCATATACACTACCACTTCCACAATCACTTAGCTCCGACTCGGCCGCGTTCGTTGCTCCACCCTTGCGGGGTGGGAAATGGGGCGGCGTCGCAGCGTCGTCGAGCTCCGGAGTACTTGGGGATGGGTGGGATGGCGCAAAATTGGTATGGGTGGCTCACAATGAGCGCGAAAGAGAGTGAGAGAGTGCGTTATTGCGACATTTTTTTCGTGGTTGGGTATGTGTGTTTGTGGCCTTTTCTGAGGAGAAATTTCTCGACTTGCTGGTCAGGAACTTTAATGAAAAATCACTTTTTTCGGTTATTTCTTCAATTAAGAACTCCCACACAAATGTTTCCGGATTTCATCATCATCAGCGCTCACAAAAAAATAAACTCACAAACCATGATTAATCACACTCTCCTTTGAATATCACATTGTTCACCAAATTCTTTGAGTTGCTTTTTGGTTCCACTTCACTGCAGCAGCAGCAGCGCACCCGTATTCCATCGTGGGTTTGCCGTCGGTCCAAGTTGAGGGAAAACACGGAATTATAAAGACGAATCAAGCGAAACACCAATCATGCCAGGCCAGGCCAGGGCGAGCGAAAAAAAAATCAACGTAAATTCGTCGAACAATAGCTTAATTATAGTAATTTATAATATTTTTTCTTTTTCGATCTTTTGTTTTTCTTTCCCCCTTCAGGTGTGTGTGTTGCGTTGCGTTCTGCGAGCTTCTCCTCGTGGAGATCACTCCCGGAGACCTTGGCCACCAAGGGCCATGGACACAGACACACACCCCAGGTTGGTATGATAATCATCCCTCACGAGGAAATTAAATTCTCTTCTGTGACTTGAGGGCATTCAAAAAACTGTTTTTAGAATTCTTTCATTATAGAGTAACAAGCTTTGGCTGCTGCTTCTTAATGATGTGTTTCTCGGCTGCTGTGGCGTCGTACGTCCCGAGTGTCCGCGCGGAACCCGCGTGCCGGTCGTGAATCCTTGGGGTCGCACCGTGTCACCGCACAAAAGGGACCTCCGGGTGGGGGCGCACCAGTAGGTCACCTACACTAATCACTATACTTAAAAAACAACTTGCAAAAAGCACGAATAACGAACGGGTTCAGACCGGAAGGTTCAGTCGGGCAGCGGGCGCGCGCAAAACAACGAGACATACGACATACAAAGAGTCAGAGAGCTTTGGGTGGAGGGTTTTCCATGTTTCGGAACCATCTGCGTTAGTGATTGGGACAAGGGAGAGGCATGAATGAAACGTGAGCCGCGCGGTATAAGCGGCAGGACACGTGGTGGAAAAGAGCGCGCGCAGCACGTCGGAGGGAGCTTTCTCGCGCGCGCGATGAGGGGTGTTGGTTGAAGGAGGCTTTGGAAACGTAGGATTAGATTTGTTTTTTCAATTAAGTTCAGTGAGAGAAATTTAAAACATAATTTAGAATTTAATATGCATTGGATATATTTCAAAAATGCAACAAGAATAATGAAAAAATAATTGCTTATAGATAACCTGCAAACAATTGTGATTACTTAACCTCTTCTAATTGAGCTTAATTTGATAGTATGTTTTTCTAAATGCCATTTTGAAATACAAGCAATATTTTTTTTAAGTTTTGGGGGGTTGAGCCCCCCCCCCCCCCCCCCTCATAATAATAAAATATTCACAACGCCCTTAAACTACTGTTCTTTGGAATCATTAGTTCGTCAGCTGCGTGCTATCTTGTGACATAGACCATTTTGGTCGAAAATGAGTTAATGATGACGTTTTGCTATACTTAACAAATACTACAAGATGCTTTAACCCGATTTTGGAAACCCGGATATCGCAATACACTCTTGTGACATAGACCAATTTATCATCAAAATGATCGTGCACACTTGTGACACGTCATACATGTTGTTGGAAAATGTGGAAAAATTGTCTTGTTTTTCACAAATTTATGTTGATACACATTTTCTGAAGGCAATGCAATCTTTTGTTTTTGAAAATATACTGATTAAGTCGGTTAAACTATTGATTTAAGTCTATTTTAGTTTGTATGGAAATTCTGTGCACACTTGTGACACGTAGTACAATTTTACTTTCGAAACACACTTGTGACACGTGCTTTTCAGATTTTTGATTACATAATTTACTGTATCTTTTAACTGGTGTAACCAAATCAGTTGAAACTTGGAGCGTTTGTTAAGCGATAGTATACAAACCGATTGCTTCAAAAGGTTTGGCTCTACCATTCATAGTTTTGAAAATATTTATCATCAAACTTTAAAAATCGATTTTCTCGAATAGTACTAAATGGTCGTTGTCACAAGATAGCACACAGCTGACGAGTTCTCAAAAAATCCAAGTATTGACGAAACAAATGTTTTTTTCGCGAAAAAATCACACATGTCACACATTGTTTTCACTTGATTAGACTTATATTTCTATTGAAATTTGGAATTTTTGCACCCACATTTTTTGGGCAGATTTCAAAGTGGGGGCGGGCAGTATGAACTTTGAAAAATATTTGCATCAGCCAAATATAAACATAAAACAAATCCATTTTTTGGGGTCAGTTTTATTTTTTGTTGTGTGAACGTTCTGTACTTAGTGCATTACTACACCCAAACGAAAAATATATCTCAAAATCTGCAACAGTGGATTTGCTGCAGAAAATGTTATATTTTATTACATTTTTTGCAGCAAGCCCATAGCGCATTTTTGCCCGCGTGTAAACACGTCAGCGATCTGCAGTTCTCACCAACACATAGAATGCTGGCGCGTCTTCGAGCAACACTATAGAGAGAACATCTGGAGCAACATTTGAAAGGGGCGGTACGACATTGCTCTTACGGCCTTTCGTCCCATTTAAACGCGTGTAATGAAAGGCCGTAAGAGCAATGTCGTA
Organism: Culex pipiens pallens; assembly: GCF_016801865.2. Lineage (NCBI taxonomy): Eukaryota > Metazoa > Arthropoda > Insecta > Diptera > Culicidae > Culex > Culex pipiens. Next base: position 221,482,433 of record NC_068938.1, read on the forward strand.
CCGCCCCTTTCAAATGTTGCTCTGGACATTATGTTCGCGCTCTGTCCCTCACCATTCATCAAGCGTCCATGGCGCGGTGGTAGCGTGTCCGATTAGCAACCTAGAAGTTGAAGGTTCAATCCTTGTTCTGTTCTGATTTTTTTTCTGCAATACAATCAATCTGCCGTCGGTAATGTCGATAATTGTCGGTAACGGGCAAAAATGTCATACCCCTATATCGCAAAAAATGCATGAGGACAGTTTTCATGCAGATTCTGATATACTTTCATGCTGCCATGCATCAAAATCATGCGACCGCCGGTTGGGTGTACGATTACAATTGATTTCATATAAAATCATGCATTATTGTGGACATATGATTTGAAATTTATGAAGTAGAAAAAATATACAGCCTTGTCAAAAAGTACAATTAATCGTAAATTTCGTAAATTTTATTGCGTTTCTACTGCCTTAGTTTATTTTGAGTCGAGTTTTTTTTCTTTTTAGATAAACATACTTAACTAATTTTATGATTTCCTTATTAAACTTTTAATTTATCTGTTTGCATTTATTTTGTATTGTTTTTTTTATTTTAACTATCGCAATTATTTCATAATTTTCAAGTAACTTTTTTAATTAATGAATTCAGAATTTTAAATACATATATTTTTTATTGTTTTTTTCTTAAATCAAATCTATAGTTTTTTTTAAAAGATCCTGTACTGCCCATGTTCGCATAAATGTCCCATATGCAAAAACAGCAAGCTGAGAAAAACGCTAAACAAGTTTGTCCCACACATAAGGCTACGTGTTAAGTTTTCACGAAAAAACTGGATTTCCTCCTGATTTCTAGAACAAAGTACTGGATGTTATAGGCTTCTTTGAAAGAGCACACGATCTTGAACCAAACTGCATCAATAACTCAAAAGTGACGAAAATGCATATGGGACATTTATGCGATCATGTACAGTATAAACATATGAAACACAATAGCTTATAGATCCTCTTAAAAAAAAACTCTAGAATTGTATCTTATGCTGGATTGGGGAGCATACTCTTAAAGGCTAAATTATAAAATGTGAATGTTATTAAATTTGGAATGCATCATAACTGTTTTGGTTAAATTTAAGATTTTTTTTTGAATGTTTTAGAATAATTCCAAACAAATTTATTCGGTATAAGAATGAATAAATTAAAGAGTTAAACTATGAGTTTAAGAACAAAGGGATAAATTTTCATAATATTTTTTTAAATAAGCGTTATCATTTCGGAGTACCGTAAAACGGGGTGACTTTGATAGGTTTGCGATTTTTCCGCAAAATGAAGAGTACAATTAAAATACGCAAGGAATGGCTTAGAAACATACTGACCATGGTAGAGAAGTGTTCAAAGTACCTCAAAAAGAACTTTTCATAAAATTTTGACAAGTTTAAAAAGTTAGTTAACTATAGTTAAGAAAATGTTGATAAAAGTCATTATTTTAAACTTCTCAAAGTGTCATGATTTTCTCAATGAACATGATTTTTAATCGGAAAACGGAATGCATTTTCGGATTCTTTGGACAATTTTCCACTAGGAGAAGGTTTAAAAAGTTTGTAAATTATAAATAATATGTGTTTTTGAAACACAATTAAAAAAAATCTCCAAATTTATAGGCAATTTCAGTTGAACAAATTTCATGTAAAATGTGAAAACTTGTGATTCGTGCTTCGAATTCATTATTAAATGCAATATAAATCGAGAATTTTATAAACAAAACTAGTTTTAAAAAATTTTAGGCAAAATTCCAACTATTTAAATATTTTACCTAAAGTTTATATGTATTTTGCTAAAAAGCTTATACACTTAGTAAACTAAATATAAACATTGATTTTTTTTCTTAAAAACTATATCAGCTACCTTAGTGATGGTACATTTAGCGTACAAATAAAGTTTGAACATCTTAAATATGATTTTAACAAGAAAAACTATGACTATCAAAGTCACCCCGGAATTAAAACTAAGAATTTTTAACGTAACTATTTTTCTAAACATTATTGAAAAAACTTTTTTTCCGAAAAAATGCATGGACTTTGTGTGGTCTACCCCAGTACATGTTTTAAAAATAATAATCTTGAGAAAAACCTTACCTGTTGGAAAATATTCTAAAAACAAATTGAAATCCTATCAAAGTCACCCCGGTTTACGGTATATAAAACAAAAAAAAATAAACTGAATTTTAAGAATCATAATTTGACTTACCGTAAAACGGGGTGACTTTGATTGGTTTGTTATTTTTCCGCAAAATTAAGAGTACAAATAAAGGCTTTTTTTTTTATTAGATCATATTAACATATAAAACACAGTAGCTTATAGGCAATAATACTGACCGTGGTAGAGAAGTGTTCAAAGTACCTAAAGAAGAAGTTTTCATTAAAAAAAAATTAGAAGTTAGTTAACTATATTTAAGAAAATGTTGATTAAAAGCATTATTTAAATCTTCTCAAAGTTTCATGATTTTCTCAATGAACATGTCTTTGAATCGGAAAACGGAATGCATTTTCGGATTCTTCGGACAATTTTTCACTAGGAGAAGGTAAAATTTATAGGCATTTTCACGAGAACAAATTTCATATAAACTGTAAAATCTTTTGATTTGTGCTTTGAATTCAGTTTAAAATGCAATATTAATCGATAATTTTATAAACAAAATTAGTTTTAACAAATTTCAGGCTGAATTCTGAATTTTTAACAATTTTACCTAAAATGTTATGTAGATTGTTGAAACGCTTAGTTAACTTAATATAAACATTGATTTTTTTTTGTCTTAAAAACTGTATCAGCAACATAAATGACTATTTTTTAAACGTTATTGGCAAAACATTTTTTTTTTTCAAAAATAGTTCCAGGACGTTGGGTGGCATACCCCAGTACCTACATGTTTTATAAACAACAAACTTTGTCAAAATATCACGTAAGACAGGCACATGATATAAGTAGTGTAGGATAAGATAAGATAAGATATTAGATTGTCTAATGTATTAAGTATGTAGCATGTTGTTGTTGTTTATTCATTTAGGTGGTTTTAATCGAAAGTGGTAATTTGTTGCCGATTATTTAGCATGTGTTATGGCAATACAGGTAATTTTATTGAATTAATTTCACATTTAAGTACAGAAATTATACTCCTTGCTTGTGATAACAAAAAATTTTGTCACCCAATTTTAAGTTATTTTTGTGCAATCTAGTTTTCCTTGACTTAAAATTCCTTGATGTAGGAGTTTTTTTTTTAATATTAAGGTGTAAACTTGTAAATAATACACTTAAGTCACTTAACTTAGGCTTAATCCGGCTAAGTCAGTGCTGTAAATCGTTTTTATATCATTCTGCTACATGTTAATACAATTTAAAACCATGACCAGTAATGTTTTGGAGTTAAGACAATGAAACTTTGATCTTTTCCTACGCATTTTACATGTGATTTCTCCTTAATTTCTACTCGAAACACTAAAACAGACCGTTTTCGAAATTTCTGTTGGCAAATATTTTGAAATTCGGCCCAGAGGTGCAGAATGGTCCCAGAAACCATGACCTATCATTGGTTTGGGTGGAAATTTTTTTTTCATAATAACGGTCTGTGGGGGACCCGTGAAAAATGTTAAAAGTTTATTTAATAATATTGTGAAAATCAATGTTTAAAACTTTATTTATTTAAGAAATTTAATAGAAACTTGTACATCATCAAGGCAAATCTTCTCCCCTTGCGAACTTGGAGCCACAGCATGCTCCGTTTTTGGGGAGGACCACGAAAAGTCGTTTCGCTCTCTTTCTCTCAAACTAAATCCAGCCGAAAGCTCTGCACACTCTGCTCGCCTACTACATCCAATGGAGCAGTGAGAATCGAGAGCAAACTTTGCTCAGCTCAAAATTGAGAGCAGCTGCCGCGATTCAATATCATTAAATCTTGAACGGGGCGAAAAAGAAAAAAACGCAGAAAAGGTTCAATGTGTTGTTTTTTCGTCCTGTAGGATGATAGTTTGGTACGACTTTTTATGTGAGTGTTGCCGATCGTGGTGCGGTTCGATGGTAATATAATTTCCTCGCAACTGCCCGATTCCCGATCGATATTCGTGAGCCCTAGGGGAAGCGGTGGTTTCGTGGAGGTTTTGTTTTTTTACTTCGTTGATATTTTATGGTTGGCACCACTTTCACCACGCACGGCTGAGCTCGGCACATTGGGGTGGTGTCCCGTCCCGTCGGGGTAATTCCACCCAAACAAGTTGCTAGCGCAAGGGGTGTCGAATTCATCGAAGGGTGATTGGAAATCGGATTTGGCTGTTTTTTCTATTTTCATTTTTGTACCCTACCGTGCTGGGCTTACCGGGAAGGTTGGAAATTCGTGAAGGGATCGATTTTTTGTTGTGCTCCTTCCAACAGGAAAGTGCAGCCGAAAATGGTTTATTACATAATCATGCTTCCACCAGCCGGCCTGCTATGATGGATGAGTTTATTTTCCGGTTTCAATTTGTACCGCGTCGTTCCGCGCCGCTCGAAGTTCGTCAAACAGCTTGATGACAATTGCGTTTCATTCGAAATGGAAAATGACACAAAGTCACTCGGAATGGGGCACAATAAACTTAATTCCCAGCCTACTCAACCGACTGGCCTACTACGATGTGGGGGATGTGCTCTTGCATACGAGACGACCATCAGGGGAAAAAAGAGAAAATAATTTTATATGCACGTAAAGTTGTGTGCAAACGCGGTCTATGGTTAAAAATCGTGATGTGACAAAAATTATGCTGCTTTTCAAGGCCTACTCTGTCATTACCCACCTACCACCACGATTGCTCCAACTGTAAAAATAGTTGTGTATGACAAATGCGTTTCGCTCGTTTTTCGAAAAACCTCCACCGTCAAGAGCGCTTTTTGAGTAGTTGTCATCGTGTGTGAACGAACTGTACTCATTCATGGTAAATTGCCTTTGGAAATGGGAATTGGTAATTGGCTTTGTTGAGCACTGACGAAGACGACGGCAGTGACAAAGACATGACTCGCGACGGCCAGTTTAGAATATAAATTAATTGGATTGCACGAAATCCAGCGATTTCAGTACGAAGATTTCGATGAGATGGTGGGAAGTGAGTGTTGCCAAGGTTGTTTTCTTCGACGTTTATTTGCATATAGGAGTAAGTAGATAGCAGCCGGGTGCTTTTGGAATCACCCTGTGCATGGGAAAAATCGATATTGTCTGACGCTGAAAGGAAAATTCTTCGGACCTTTTCGCGTTGGGAAACTTTTTCAAGGAATCGTAAAATAAAAAAAGAACTTTTTTTTTAAATAATCAAATAAATTATTTGAACAAATTTGGGTTTGAATGAACATATAGAAAAACATCGCATCAAATCATCTACGGCTATAAATTTGTGGCGAGTTTCTTGAATTTCGAAACTTAAAATTACATGTTAAAATTTGAAACGTGAATTATGCAGAAAGTGTTGTTTTGTTATGTTTTTGGCAGTCTTAATGACGATACAGCAGACTTTCTCAAAAGCGTGGAATTTGAAAGCATCTGGTATTTTAAAATATTATTCCAAGTATAGCTACAACAAATTTGAGTAAAAATAACAAAAATTTAAAAAAAATGTCGGTTCTGGTAATTAGAAACTAGAAAAATATAACAAAAATTAAATCAAATTTGCATTTTTTGTTGTTGTGAATTTTGTGCATACCTTAAGTTCTTTCGAAAACGTTGATCTTAGTTTGAAATTGGCCACGGTTATATTTAAGATCGATTCTGACCAATTTTCAGAGCATTTTTACTAAATGGATTTTACTACAATTACAACAATAATTGATGTAATACCAAAAAACAGATTTCAAAACATGTAAAATTCATGAAAAATAAGTTGTTTGGCGGATGCAAATATTAATACAAAGCCATAGTTCCAACATTTAATAAAAAATATGTTAAAAAATGTATTTTACCTAATTTTAGTTGTTTTGCAATCATTAGTTTAAAAAACGTTACTTAATCCACCTTTAGGTGGTTGGTGCCTTTCTCTCATTTAAAGAGTAATTTAAACCCCCTAAAGTGTCCACGTTGTTTATAGATCTCCACTAACATGATCAGTACCTAAGAGGTCCTAATAAAAATAAGTGATGAGTAAAAAAAAGACTGCCTACAGACTTTTTGTCAAGATTATACAGACACCGCCTTTGAGGAAAATGGCATCCCTCTACACGGCTTTTTCGTGGCGATCAGACCCGACCATTTGAGGTTATGTAAATTCAGACCATTTTTTTAAACTGCTTGTAAGTGTTGTACATAATATGACAGGTTTTCATGCAAAAATCACCCTTTTTTGCAAATTGAGAAATTAATATGCAGCAGTTTTCTAAGAATAACTTTTTATACATTTTACGAAATCTTATAAATTTCAATAGGGGCTTATGGGACCCCAAGACGAATCGAATGAGGCCAATACGGTCAAAATCGGCTCAGTCAGTGACGAGTTATTCCAGTGACATTGATTCGGTACACATGTCTACATACAGCCAAACACACAGACATTTGCTCAGCTGGTGATTCTGAGTCGATATGTATAAATGACGGTAGGTCTAGGAGGTCTAATTAAAAAGTTCATTTTTCGAGTGATTTTATAGCCTTTCCTCAGTAAGGTGAGGAAGGCAAAAACAATTTAAAATTTGACGAAAACGAAAGGATTAACAAAAAAATACATTGAAAATTTTCAAATAAAAATATTTTTTTAAAGTAAACCCAAACATGTTAAAAAAATTTATCGAAATTTTGAAGATTTATGAAACAATATTTTTGTTACCCACTGATTTTTTCAAACAAAACTTTTTTTAAGTATTTCAACCAGCTACATTAGTTTATTTTTTAAAGTTGAAGTTTCGAAAGTCAAAAGTCTTTGTTTGATTTGTACAATGATGGTTGGAGAATGTATTGTTATTATTTTACTGTTTATTATACAAATAGAGCAGTTCTTCCAGCAAAAACAAGTTTTTTTTTCAATTTTTGAGACATTTGTTTTGACACTGATTCAACAGAAAGTTTGTTAGATTTACAGTCCAGACTCGATTATTCGATCATCTGAAGTTTCCATTATCAAAAGATCGATAAAGGTTTCTAATAAAATTTTAAATAATCCAATTATGGACAATTCTTTTCATATTTTTTCTTTTTCACACTTCTAACATAAAATTTGAGTTCTGTGACCCACTTTCTGCTAAATTTTTGTTGTTGATTGTTTGTTTCACTACCAAATGCATTTTGGCAACATTTTATCGCCATCATTATCAAAGAAATTTTGGATTTAAATTCTTAAATCACTTTAGGGACCATTCATAAACCACGTGGGCACTTTAGGGGGGGGAGGGGTATGCCGATTGTCCACGCTCCAGACAAAAATGTTTTTTTTTAATGGACAATTGTCCACGAGGGGGGGAGGGGTGAGATTTCCAAAAAAGTGTCCACGTGGTTTGTGAATGGACCCTTATAGTATTTTTGTTGTAATATTTGAGCTCATCGATTAAAACATGTTTTATAAAGCTAAATCTCTTAACCAAATTTATGCAAACCGTAATTAAAATAACGGTTAACAAAGAATCCAAAAAATAATAAAATATTAATTCACAAGCATTTCACGAACAACTGTAAAATATAACTCGATATTCTTAAGATCTTCTTGAATTCAAACTTATTTTCATAAGTTTCTTTAATATTTAATAAATATCAAAAGATTTTCCGGCATTCTTTTCAAAAGGGTTTGTTCTAATATAAAGTCCGAATAATATTGGGATTTCAGACCCCCCCCCCCTCTCCCCCTGTCACGCACTTTTCCTATAACTTTAACAAGGGCTGCCACAAACCCCAGACCCTCCTCCCCCTATTGATGGACGTAATTTTTGAACGATCCCAAAGGACGCGATAGATATTTTGGAACAACACTGTTTTTCGATCGGTAGACGATCTATGCACGAGACACTTATTTCAAAAATGGTTAAGTTTGAAATTTTTCTCTTTTAGTTAAACTCTGAAATTTCATTATGTTTTAGGGGTAAAATCAATTTAGTGTAGGAGATAAAAGCTAGGATGCTTTTCGGTCCTTTTTGTTGAGTTATTTTATGTATTGGTTTGTTTTAGCTTTCAAAAATAGTTAACTGTTCATACAAAACTTTGTTTCTTTTTAAAAAGTGCATTCCATGCGGAAAAAAGTTAGACCTGAATGATAGTCCAATTTTGCTGATGTAAGCTAAACATTAAGCCTTTGAACTGTTTCGACAATTGCAAAAAAATGTAGACGAAGTTACATAAATTGGTCATTAACCCTCTATTGCCCAAATTTTTTTTTTCGAAAATATTTATTTTTCCCGTGTTTAGGAGGTCATTTTGAGCAACTTTTGTTCTACGAAAAACTTTACTTCTCTTGTTTTATGTTTTTCTTGTTTCATTTTTAGTATTTTAATTTGCATTTATCTTGTTTATTTTATGTTTGTTTTTGGTGTTATTTGGCCTACTCTACCACCTAATATAATTACATTTCGCCTATCTAATTTTTTCATGTTTTTAAAGTCACTTTTTCAATTTTTTGCATGTTTTTCACATTTTCTGCTATAAAATCGCACCATCATCATTTAAATTGCAAAAAAATGCGTAGAGGCATAGTCTGGGACACTACAAAAATTACTGCATACTTCTTTTTACTGAAAATATTGGAAATGTTAGTGAAAAACACAGCCTAAGTTGACCCCTAAAAAAATGACATTTTTAAAAACATTGGCAAAGTCACATAAAACAAGTTAAACTTCCAACCCTGAAATTTTCTAAAATTTGAAGAGTTCTTCTTTCCAGTGCTTTTTAAAGATCAAAAATTGGTTGAAAAATGGATTTTTGGCGATTTTTCAAATCGAAGCCCGTCTAGAGGCGGGGTTAGGTTGTAGAGGGTTAAAACATGAAATATAATGTGATTGAATGTGTTACAATGCACAGAAAAAAAAATCAATTCTCGTAATCGTGAATTCAGTTCACGAATGTGAGAACTATTCATGAGTATGGTGCATTTGCACTATAAACATGCATATATTAGAATTAGATTTTTTTTAAAGTATTATTCCAGAATCTACATTCGATTGAGTTCTCCACAGCATGCCAAGTCACGAACCTCGCTCTCACCCAACCCAACATTCATTGTACCACACAAATCTCATCTTCCGCAGCTTGCTGCGACCAATAAGCACCAACCAGCGAACGAGTTAATTAATTAAGTCGACACAACCACCCAGCCGTTCCGAGCCCCGGTGGAAAGGGCTCTCAAAAGAGAAGCATCGGAAAAAGGGGGCTGTCCCCAACCGAGGCAAACAAACAGCAAGAAAAAAAAGCACTTTTGCGCGCGCGAGAGCAAAACTCTTGTTTTAATTAGTGCCATTTTTAGCTCCAGAATCTCTCACAGCAATTGACTCGGTCGTCGTCTCTCTCATTTAGCGCAATGCTTCTTTTTTTGTTTTTCGGTTAGTTTCGTCACGGAAAAGCGCTCTTTTGTCTGCCGCTGGGTGGAGGGGGCCGTCCAATGAAAATCCGATGCATCGAGTGTGACGGAACTCGTGGGGTCCCTTCTTCATCACCGCCGGCAGAGATCAAGTCATCCCTTTCTGTCGCGCACTACCTCTGCTGTCTCTGACGAGGGGGGAGATAATTACTCTCATTTCGTCTCCCCCACCGTGTTCGTGTGAGTGTGTATGTTTTTCATTTGCAGCTTTTCATCTCTCTTTTCCGCAAATTAAAACAACTGCCGAGCGCTATAGTGCTGAGAGTGAGCCGAGAGCGGCCCGAGCTCTCCAACAACAGCGAAATTATGTTTTATGTGCCGGCTTGGGACCACGTGGCCAAGGTTCAGCCGGCCGGCAGCAGTAGGCTATGTACACGCTGACTCGACTGTGAATGACATCGCAGCAATCCTTTTCACCAACACTGGCGCAGCACTCATTAAGGCTTCTTCGGTTTGCAGGAGAATCGACGATCCAAGCATGCCTGGACCTTGGCCAAGGCTATCTTGATTGCACGTGACGCCTTTCATTAACAAAAATTCTCTCTCCGTCGTCGTAGTAGCCCTCGTCGTCATTCGGACTTTTTTTTGGGAGGAAAACTCGTTAATGAATGAAACAAAAAGAAAGCAAAAAAGAACAAGCGGTTGGGTTGGGTCGTCCAGCGGGAGAGCATAACCAACAAGTGGACACGGAAGTGTGAAACATTAAAATGCCCGGCCCGACCCGTGTAAACATTAGCGCGTAATTAATTATGTTGTTCGCGTCAGTTTTTTTTTCTTTTCTCGGTCGTTCTTTCTCTCTGTTGTTTTATTGCTTTTGCTGACGTTATCAGCAATTGCTGTCACTCACGGTTAATTTAGGTCCCGCAGGTAGGGTTGTCTGGGATTTGGAGTGGGTTAAAAATTGATGTTTATGAGTTCAAGTCTTATGCTATTTTGAGAAGAAGTATTTGAAATCAAATCCAACAATGTTTGATCAGTTGTAACTTTGCTAACTCTTCGATTAAGACACAATTTAAGCATCTTTGTATTTCACCTCGTAACAAAATATTCAATTTAACAAAAATTCAACTAAATTTACAAAATTAAACTTAAATTTTGAGGTTTCAAATCTCAAACTTTCTCCGCCGAATCAAACTTGCCAATCCAACAGTATCGTTTAACAGGACCTGTAATCCAGTATCTTCCAAGCACAGTTCCGCAGCATGCCATCAACAGTAACCCCATCGCAATCCAGATTTCCGGTGAAATCTTCCGCTTCTCACTATAACCCGCCGGAATTTCGTGACTTTCCATACAATCCACGGTCTGCATCTGACCAAAGGTCAGGTTCAAGCAGGGACATTCCAGTTCCGATCTCGTTTTCCATCGCTTTTCCGAATTTCGAAAGAACTCTCGCGTCCCCGGTGGCACCTCATGGGACAGGTCTTCAATGAGCAGAGTTTCGGTATCGATTACGGTGAATCGAAGCTCGTCCCTACGGTGATGGTGGCACTTTTTCTCGATGGTCGGGTATGCCGTGCCGTCCTGGAGGCAACCGGTTGATGAAATGTTGGCAATGTCAGAGTAGAACAACATTTGTGAATTTTCATTGTCGCAATTGATGTTTACGAAGAAGATCGACTGTTCGTTCGACTTTTCCAAGATAACATCCATATCGACGCAGCCGTGACCAACTGGATCGTAGAAAACGTCGAAAATGTGACCTCTTCGCTTGGAGATGTACCTGTTCCGGGTTATCAGAGGTCTCATTTTTCGTCCGTTGAAATTTGATGAGCAAAGTTGAAATATTTGCGGCTGGATTTGATCCATATTGATGAAACACTCCGTCAGCTGGCATATTTGACTTGATGTCGTTATACACGTTAGTAATATTATCGAAAATGATAACAGTACCATTTCAATGCATTGTACTCTCTTTGAAGCAGAAAGTTTCACTGAACACTGTCAATGTATCGTCTTTTTGTACATTCCCGTAAATTGATTTCAATTCCCAAGAGTTAAATTGACGAACCATGTTTACGAAAATTCCAACGAACTCATCACATATTGATACAGTTTTTCATAATCCAAAGTTGATTCAATCGTTTATGCTTATTCCCTGTAATTATTCTTAAAACCATAAAAATTTTGACAAACTCTGGAGTTTTTTTTGAAGAAATTTTCATTTATTGGTTTGTGGATGTTTTTGAATACTCTTGACTCAAGGTGGTTTCAAAAACATAAAAAAATATTAACTCCGGAACTGTTTCTACACCAACTTTGCATTTCCACAAACAACTTTACTTACCGTCAGCTGGGGCGAATCGGGACACATGGGGCGAATTGGGACAGCAGTTTTGACCATGCATGAGCACAATATTTTGATTTTTCTGGTTGGTTTCGGTTAGAACAGACTCAGATCAACAAGATGTGTACATCCATTTCCAAATTAAAAACTCTTAAATGCTATAAACACTGCTGTCCCTATTCAGACTGTAGTCCCGATTCGCCCCAAATGACGGTAGTTTGCAACGGAAGGAATCACCAAGATTGTAGGTTGGCAATTTTAACATCGGGAACAGTTTAGTATGTCTTGGCAACATCTCATTGACTGTTCACGAAATCGTGAATTGTGTTCGTGAATTCAAGAACCACGAAGGAATATATAAACATTTATGCGCTATCATGAACACAATTTGGGTAATTCTCTACCAACTCACTCGAAATCGGGAAAAGTTGCCCCGACCCCTCTTCGATTTGCGTGAAACTTTGTCCTAAGGAGTAACTTTTGTCCCTGATCACGAATCTGAGGTTCGTTTTTTTGATATCTCGTGACGAAGGGGCGGTACGACCCCTTCCATTTTTGAACATGCGAAAAAAGAGCTGTTTTCAATAACTTGCAGGCTGAAACGATGATGAGATAGAAATTTTGTGTCAAAGAGACTTATTTGTAAAATTAGACGCTCGATTTGATGGCGTACTCAGAATTCCGAAAAAACGTATTTTTCATCGAAAAAAACACTAAAAAGTTTTAAAAATTCTCCCATATTCCGTTACTTGACTGTAAAAAATTTTGGAACATGTCATTTTATGGGAAATTTGTTGTACTTTTTGAATCTACATTGACCCAGAAGGATCATTTTTTCATTTAGAACAAAATTTTTCATTTTAAAATTTCGTATTTTTTCTAACTTTGCAGGGTAATTTTTTAGAGTATAAAAATGTCCTACAAAGTTGTAGAGCAGACAACAACAAAAATTTTGATATATAGACATAAGGGGTTTGCTTATAAACATCACGAGTTATCGCGATCTTACGAAAAAAAGTTTTGAAAAAGTTGGTCGTCATCGATCGTGGCCGTTCATGGTCACCCGCGACAGACACGGACGACGAAACTAAGAGAAACGCAAAATGTAACTTTTTCAAAACTTTTTTTCGTAAGATCGCGATAACTCGTGATGTTTGTAAGCAAACCCCTTATGTGTATATATCAAAATTTTTGTAATTGTCTGCTCTACAACTTTGTAGAACATTGTTACACTCTACTAGTGTTTTTTTCGATGAAAAATACGTTTTTTCGGAATTCTGAGTACGCCATTAAATCGGGCGTCTAATTTTACAAATAAGTCTCTTTGACACAAAATTTCTATCTCATCACCGTTTCAGCCTGCAAATTATTGAAAAACACCTATTTTTTCGCATGTTCAAAAATGGAAGGGGTCGTACCGCCCCTCCGTCACGAGATATCAAAAAACCGGACCTCGGATTCGTGATCAGGGACAAAAGTTACCCCTTAGGACAAAGTTTCACGCAAATCGAAGAGGGGTCGGGGCAACTGCTGTGTGAGTTGGTGGAGAATTACCCATTTACAATTACGGAAATTATTTTTTCGCTGTGTACTTGGCCCAGGTCAAGTAAATATAGGTCGAACGTTATTTACCGTGTAGAACACTCCAATGTCCGCCAATGTCCCAGGGCATTTAACCACTTGGTGAAGTGGCACGCGCAGACTAAAATGATTATCTACTGTGAAATTGTGAAAAATCCCTTGGGAATGAACCTGATCAAAATATAACTCCAATTTATTGTTACTGCAGTTTAGTTCGTAGACAACGCTTAGTTTGATACGATGTATAAACTATTATCCTTTATTATATTAGTATTTTGTACGATCTCAAGAGCATATTTATCTGACTCAATCTGTCAGCTGACCGATTGTCGATCGGAACAGTTTTTTCCTCAATGCTTCAAAAATTTCAGTGCTAGATTAATGTTACCAATGAAACAAAGAAAGCATATGATAACAAAGCGTGGGACTCACTTGTTTGATTTATTCTACGATTCAAACAAACTAGCCTGCACTTTTTTAATGGTAGATTTAGTAGTCACTGGTGAACAATTGGAAGTACAGCTATTGGTAAATTGTAAAAATCTTACTGAGCTAGTAACGTTTAACTATGTTGAGAAGAGTTTTTAGAGCAAAACATGTTTCGAGAAAAATTTGGGCATTCCACTTGTCGCCCAAAAGTGTAATTACTTCTACAGGGAGCAGCTTCGGATCACTATAATAACGAACGATACAGTGTTGATTGAGGATTTGTCGAGTGAAGTATCGCCGGGAACACGAATGTTCTTCAGGACAAGTAGTAGCAAGTCAATCTTTACCGGGCCAAGGTGCTCTTGTAAAAATCTGTACTATGGCCAGATTCGTTATATTGATTGTGTTGAAATGTATCAAAGGCTAGTTTATGGTGGTGGGAATACTTTAGTATCGTTTAAAATATCTATGGTGGCTTGGGTAACTTTCAGTGTATTCTTTGCAGTGGGTTCAATTGCCATTTTCGGGTGGTTTTGGATATCCAAGCAAATAAAACGAAAAACGCAGGTTGTGAATTCAACGTGCACCATATAATCTTAATATAAATGATACAGTTATTATCATTTCTTTTTCTTTTTCTGCAAAAGAATTTCAATTGGTTACTGAAGATGTCATGTTTTTACCTGTTTAATTGTTTGCTTACAATTTAGACAAGAAAAGTGCTAACATGTTTACTTATAAGATTATGTACACTAAAAAGTTCTGGAAATCTGTTGAAATCTTGGAAGGTTCATTTCCTGAATAAAAAGTGATGTCATTTTGATAAAAAAAAAATCAATAAATTCTATTTTGCTTAGTTTTTATACCTAAATAACATGTTTTTTGGCATTAATTTGATAATATCAAATCTCAAAATCCCACCTTCCATCACTTTCTTATCCACATTCCAACGCCACACGGTCCCTCCAACAATTAAATCGTTCGAATTCCACGGCTACTTTGATGACCCACGGCGTTGCTCCGATCAACACGAGGGGACAATTTCATCCTCTTTCCTCCGTCGCGCATTAACGGTTGGTCATTTCTAACAACAAACTTGCCGAGAATCCGTCCAAATAAAGTGACCGCACACCATCGGGACAATCACGTAAATTGCTGGACTGTTTTCGTTTTTGTTTTTGTTTAGGTTGACTGTGACAGAGTGACAACTCTGATGGGAAATTTTTGATGATTTCTGTATTTTTATTTTTAGTTTTTTGGGCCAAACAAAATTAATCTGTCATTTTATGGATTTAGACGAGAAAATCAGAAATAACATCGTTTGACTTAAAAAATATTTCAAACGCTGTTTGCTCATTTTCTTCGAAATGTAATTGAAGTTATCACCCTGGTCCAGGAAACGAGGACAAAAATCCAGCGCAGAAATCAGGGCGTGGAAGCATAGATTTACTGCGACGCGTCGCGACGCCACTTGGCTCAACTGGTGGTGGTGGTAGCCTCAAACGTGGACGATGATGACGGTCCAATGAATTTTAATTGATCTTGATTGAATTACGCTCAATGACCACATCAATGGTTATTTAGGGCTCGATCTGGGCCGAGGTTTTGGACATGGGAAGGGGGACGGGCTCTGATTTCAGCCGAGTGACTCGAATTGATGACATGATGGTTGCTCATTCGTGCACGACGCACATTAGAATTGAGCATGCTGAAGTTAAGTGATGAATTGATGTTTTCAAAAGGCCGGATGCGGGTGCGGGAAAATTATCGTTTGTTGCATTCGACGGTGACACTGCTGCTAGCATGAATGACATACAGTCAGCAAACAAAGTGTTGAACTCGGGATTTATTTATGACCAGCCAGCCAAGTTTTGCCAAAGCCCAGCAATTATCGCTAATGACGATTCCGCCGTCGATCATCCGACACACACAATTTGGCTGCCGCGCCGCCGAACCACGGCTCCACGGCAGTTTTGGAGGGCAAATTGTTGCCAGTCACGCTAATTTACCTTCCCCGGGACGACCTGAAAACGTGGACGTTTTACTCGATTCCTGTGCGAAGCACAGCGACTTGGAACGGGAAGTGGACTCGATTTTAGTGCTCGGAAATTGTTGCTCTATTAGAACCTACCTGTAATTTAAAAAATCAAAAAAAAAAAGTTGCTACAATTATAAAGAAATTTTCCGTCCTCAGCAGGCGTTGAGTTGAAGAATGAATAATGGGAACCCATCAAAGCAAACCTCGTCACCGGAGTCTCGACGATTCGGTCGCGGAGGCCGATCGAAGACTGGCCGGAAAACAAGGTAGCCATGCCGATGAAGAACCCTCAGAAAAATCAGGAGAGCGAGAGAGATCATGAAGATGCTGCCAACGGAAAAGAGATGAAAAGCGCATACGCGAAAGAAGAGGGAGAGAGCCGAAACTTTCCGGTTTATGTAACGCAAACTGATGCACTTTTGGAAGCTCCACCGGGCTCCATCGATTGGCACGCAGACCGATGCAAATTTGCAAAAAAAAGAGCTTCTTCTGTATGGGTGGGATCTCCCCCTACTACAATGACGAGAGAAAGAGAGCGAGAGAGAGAGAGAGCGTGGCGTGTGGGTGGACGAGCGGAGACAAGCTTGCTGCGATGGCCGGTGGCTTGCGTGACGTTATTAAAACTGGGTGCATTGATTTTAATGGCTTCTTTTTTATTTATTTAGGGTACGTTATCCATTAGTGGACCCCTTTCCTATAGTGGACCCTCTGAAGGGTTTTTGATGAAAAATTCAATAAAATCACAATTTCAAGCGTGTTGTTGTCTACAAATCATTTATTTGGCATGTTCAGCATCATTTAAAACAATGTTGACTGACATTGAATTGTCCTTTTCACCAAAATAAGTGTTTTGAGTTCGACATCTGAAATCAGCCATGGCCACTAGCACTTTCACAACAAAACTGCATTGATATTTTATGATTGAATTAACTATCCAATCATTTTTTGACTGCTTATTTAACTTCAGCAAGTCGAAATAATCTAAGTTTAAGGAACTTTACTAAAATAAAGCGAAGAACTGCTCATTTTCGAGCAAAAAGTAGGGGGGTCCAAAATAGGACAACGAAATCCAAACTTTTCCAAAAGTGGACCCCTGTTAATTTAACCTTCAAAAATGAAGAAAACTGTGTATTCAAGCAAAAGTTTCTCTAAAACATACAATAAATGCTTGTTGTTATCAACCTAAACGCATATTTTTTCAATTATGAATATAAATATAGCTGTTTTCATGTTAAAAGTACCAAAAATGCTGAAGCCGTAAGAATTTTTAATTTATCAAAACTGTAGTTAATTGTACATAACTGAAGCATCATAATTGCAGTTTGAAATGATATTTTATAATAATAAATCAATAACAAAACATTTTTTTAAATAAACATGCGTGGTTTTATTAGCAACTGTAAACAAATCTATTATTAAGTTTCGGTCAACCATTTATGTAATTAATATGGAAAAAATGCATCAAGATTCCTTTTTTTAAATATTTTTATGTTTATAGTGGTTTTTGAAACGTTTTCTCTGATCTTTTTCGGAAATAAATGTGTTTAAATGTCTGTTAGGTTTTTTTGTTGTTTAAAGCCAAATTTGTTAACAAAACGTATTTGTTTATAATGAAAAGTGAGCAAAATCCATCTTTTATTCATCATATCTATCATTAGACCTACACCATGCATCAAAACATCAAAAATCGGTTAAATTTGGTATCAAAATAACAGTTTGCCTATAGTGGACCCGGGTCCACAATCGGATTATGGACCCGGGTCCACTATAGGAAAAGGGGGTCCATTACAAGGCAAAAAAACTTTTTTTTCAAATGGCTATTTTTCTGCTCAAAAACAAATTACTGATGAAACAAATAGTCAAAATTGTTCAAAAGACTTCAGATTTCATTGTTTTGTACAAAGGGTTATGAAAAAGTGCTTAAAATAATAAAAATTTGTGAAAAATGTGCTTCGGCTCTACTAGGGGGTCCACTAATGGTTAAAATACCCTACCGTGTCTGGGCAGCGGCGAAACCACCCCGGAATTATTTATGGCGGCTGTTGCTGGGGCTCTTTTTTTCCGTCCTGCTTCCTCGAACGGGGTGGGATGAGCGTGGAGTGGGAAATTTATGTTGATAAATAATTTGATTGAGTTTTAAACTATTATTTCTCTCATCATCTACTGAGTAACACTAACTTTTTAAATACATTATCAACATCTAGCAAAATATTGTCATTAATTTTCAATTTGAAAGCTTTGTCAAACTTTTAAGAACAAGCTTCTCTCTTTAACGTCCTAATCAACACATTCAATTCTCCAATACAATATTTTACTGAACGTAACAAATGTTTTTGATCAATTTTATCCAAAACATAAAATTTGGAGATAAAATTCACGCTTTTGCCAACCCCTTTGTACGCCATCTGGGTTCACAGCATAAATACGGCCATCTTGAAAAGCTTTTCAGGGTATGTTGGAAATGTTTCCCCTTGATGAAATATTTCAAAATGTGATGGAAAGATTAGCATAAAAGCGTGGCCCACTGCGATGCAATTCAAACGAGCAGCATAAAAAATAACTTTTTGTGAGTATTTATTTGATAAGATTTCAAGAAAAAGTTTTACCATAGACTAGCACTCATGAAACTTATGTGTCTTGAACAAATTATATGCTTAGCTTTGGTCAATACAGAAAACCACACATACTTGTCTTAAAAATAAAATACTCTACAACCATGCATTTTTAAACGCGGTTTAACCAAAATTGTTTTTCATAGAACGTCAATTGATAAACATTTAAACACATTAAATTTGCTCGATTCGGTAATGAGAAACAAGCAAATTGTAAAACAATAACTAAAGCAAATACATTTGAAAAATCTCTTTGGATTTTATTTTTTGTTATTTTTAATTTGAATGTAGTTTTATGCGACCAAAGAAGTCAATACACATTATTACTTTTTCCATACAAGTTTTCAAAAAAAATTGGAAGCTGTGGATACAAAAAAGAGGCTATTAAAATATTTAAAAATCGGTATCTTAAGAAGAATTTTCTGATCGCGTAGTTGTAGGTATTTCTTAGGACTCAAAAGAAATGTTTTATTTTGAAAAAATCACCCTAAAATCAAATGTTTTTTTTTTATTTTTAATAAAGTTCTAAAATTTGAAAAAGAACAAAAATGTTAATTTTCAACCATATCAAAAGTTGGTGGAAATTTGAAAATTTGAAAAATATTTTTATTTGAAAATTAAAAAATAGTTAGAAAATTTCACGATACTTAAATATTATGACATTGGTATTTTCAATTCAAAATTTAAAGCTTTATTGGTGCAAGCCGATCTTTGAAACAATTTTAAATGAAAATTTGTAATCTCGCATAGAAAAAATGTTTTACAGTCCAGGCTCGATTATCCGAAGGCCTTGGCAAAATTTCACTTCGAATAATCGAATCACGGAAAAAACATGTTTTTGCGTTGTCTTATTTTTGATTGTTGTGCTTTAGTATGACCACTTAACTGCTCTAAAGTTATTTAGAATTTTTAAATCCAAGATAGCAGCCAAAGTGGTGGTGATGAAATATAAAAAAAATGCATTTTCCAATTTAATAGGCAATCAACCATTAAAATTTGACTAAAATAGGTCTGCAGAACTCGAATTTGTTGTAAAGTAAGAAAATAATAAAAATGCGATTTTTTTTTGTTCATAATTCGATTTTTCGAAGTCCCATACAAACCTTCAGATAATCGAAACTTCGGATAATCGAGGCTTTGGATAATCGAGTCAGGACTGTACTTGAACACGCTGCACGATATCGAAATGTAAAGTAGTTTACGATTGCAAATTTTAGTATACATTAAAACAGTCAAAATATTTTTTTCGATTTTTTTTTCTACAAATTGGAAACTGTGTTAAATATGTTTTGACCAATACCTCAAAATTTGGCAATGTTGACAAATTTATTCTTTCAGAGGTTTTAAAGCCAAAAGTGAAAATTAATATTCTTAAAGAAACTTTTATTATTACTATCTGAATATCAAATTCAATTATAAAAATAACATAAAAATATTTATAGAAATAAACAAATCGAAAGGAATAAAATTATCAAAAGATAAATTTTTGAACAATATTCTCAAAATTTGAATTGTAATTTATAAAATTATATTATTTTTTACGCGATGCGTATCGTTTCGTGCGTTTTTCAAACCTTGTTGTTTTTTATGAGACATTCTTGCAAACATGGGCAATATAGTACAATTAAGTTTTTGTACAGAATACCACATAATAAAAAAACTAGTTTAAAATTTAAATCAAGTTCGATCATTAAACACAGAACACATTTTGTTCTTCTTCAATAATTGTCATAATATTATTATTGAACATATTATTGTCAATTTGATTCTCAAAAATATTCCTCAATTCACCATTTTTAAAGGAGATGTCAGTAAATGCTTCAGTTTCATCATGGCATGATAGATTTGGGCTGACTGAACACGCTTCAATTGAAAAAAAATGATTTTTTGTGAATTTCCTGCCAATAAATAAAAATGTAAATTTGGGTTTAAATCCTAAGAAACCACTAAAATTCAATTTTGGAGCATGTTCAGGGAGTCCAAATCTGTCATACCTTGACGAAACTGAAGCGTTTACTGACGTTGACTTCGAAAAAGTCGAGTTGTGTTATTGTTAACAATTTTGATATTAATCTATGAGAAAGATTGTTTTTGTAAAACACATATTACAACATATCTTAACTTCCAATTAAGATCACTAAAACGCCTCAATTAGCAGTCATGATTCGCTCAATATAAATGCGTACTAAATGGTCTACGCTTTATGCATGGTTTGTCCCTTGAGGATCATAAATCTCTCTCGGTAGATCGCCTCAGATCTTAAACAAACGTTCTTTTAGTCCCACCAAAATCTTTCCTCTTAGCTACGAAAACATTTATTTAAAACGTGCGCAGAATGCAGATTCTATTCCCCCTCGGGGTGAAAATTCCAACCAACATTTCGCGTGACATAATTGCGCAAAATTAAGCGTGTCCCTCACTCCCTGGTTGTTTGCGCAGCTTTGGCGCGAAACTTGCCAAAAACAACACGAGCAACATGGTTGATGACAACAACCGGGATTTGTGCCCATGCTCAACTTAAATCACTTTAATGGCCGTTACAGTGATTAAATTAGTGTAACGACCTAAAGATGCAAAACAAAAGCCGTGTGTGTAAAGAGTTATGAGCTAATCGCAGCAAGCGTCGTCGTCAAATTAGTTGGGATTGCGCGCGAGGTCGCGTTATAAAAACACAATTTGTTCAAAAATAAATGACTAAATGATTCTCAAACGTTTGACGCCGGTGGGGGGGGACGCCAAACCCACAAAACGAGAAACCGATACCGCGTTTGTCGAGTTGTAAAAAAGTTGAAACATGTGCTATAAATACGGCGGGAAAGCCATTACCGACAGCACGCGGAAAAACTTGTCGAAGAAGTTGCTTTTCTATTGACGCCATCGTGCCAACCGAAATATTGCTGAATGAAATACCTAATTTCCCATAAACAACATGTCTGGTCTAGATCGCAGCAGGCGTGCTGAATGACGTTAATCATAATAAATACTTGGCGTGGTCGAAGCAACGGATGATTTCTGACCGCCTACTGCACGATCGCGTGCTTGACAGATTGCTCCCCATGCTACAATGTTGTTTTAGAATTTTATTCAGTGACGCGCGTGACCTTAACCCGAAATTTCCTGAAAACCTTGGCAGCAGCTTTCCGCGAATTTCCCACTAGACCCATTTCTAGGTCAAAGTCAGCAAGTGACTCTGCTGTCTCCGCTCCGTCAACTATCTGTCTGGCACGTTTTGTTCGTTCCGCGAGCTGTAACTCATCTGGATCGAGAGAGCAGCAGCAGCAGACGTAAACGTGACAGGTGAGCGAAGAAGCGCACCGTTGGCCTCAGCTTGGATGGGTTGATCGCACGACCGGAAAATCTCTTCGCACTTTTCCCCGTGGGGTGCCAAAAATCAGCGTGATTCATTGACCTGTGAGTGCATCATCGCCGCACGGTTCGGTGCAGCTAGTTGGTAAGTGTAGTAGGCTGGGTGTAGTTTTTCTAGTAGGTCGGAACCGCACGTGGGAAGATCGATCAACGGCGGCGGTCAGCTGTGCGCTGTGATGACTGATGTTGTGTTGGCGTCTGGGTGGAAAACATGCTGGGTTGCTGAGATCAGCTACTTGGTAGGATGATGGATTCTTGGATGTATTTATTTTTAACTAGGTTGGATTATTTCCTGGTTCAATATTAAGCCAACAACTAAAATTTAAGAGATGTGTCATATTATCAACTGATATAAAATCAAGCTAATCCATTAACGAACTTGAATACCTTTGGGTGTTTCATTAGATCTTCAAAATTATTAGATCTTCAAAAAGGGGAACGCAAACTAAATTTCTAGCTTTTATTGTTGCATTTTTAATCAGCACTTTAAGGGTTCAAACATATAATTCATATTGGGACGCCAGATCTGAAAAATAATAAAAACTTAAACATTTTTTTCAAGGTTTCTTTGATATTTAAGAAGTTTTTAATACATAATAACATAATTATAATAATGTGTGAGCATTTCTTAATAACCCTTGTTTCAAAATTTTGACATCAGTATTAGGATTTGAAATATAGTTTATAGAAGTGATTGTTATTTTTAAATACATTATTTTTCTAAGATTTTGTCCCAAAACATTATAAGACAAAAACTAACTATTTGTTTAACATAAAAAATCATTGATAAAATTGTTTTCAAAATATCGAAGAATAGATGAAATCTTATTTTCGCAGAAAAAAAACCCTTTTGCAGTACTGTACAACGGAATTTTACAAAAAATCTTAATTGATTTGATCGTTCCCAGATCTCCCAAATATAATTTTAATCGCAAGAAAATACATTTCAAATTGTTTTCGGTTGATTAACTTTTAAGTTTTTTTTTTTTTTTTTGAAAAAAAATGTTTGCCCCATGATTTTTTGAACCAAAATTGAAGGGGAAAGGGGGTGACTTAAACTTTGAAACATATTTGCAACAGCCTTCATTGTTTGTTCAATTTTTAAAACTGTTTTATGTTTCAGTAATATTCGGTCTTGATTTTGTTTTTTTATTATTTTATAGAACTTCATTCAGGCCTTTGCATACTTTTTCGAGGAAGGGCGTAAAAAAATAAAAAAAAAGTGTAACAATTTTGAAAACAGACCAAGAAATACAAATTTTAATCGAAAATTTGTTTGAAATGCATTTCATACTAGTCCAGATGTTTTGCAATCACTAGTTTTTGAAATATCTATGATTGACGAAAATGTTTTTTTCTTCGCCTAAATTAATTTTGTTGTGTTGTATTACTATTAAATCAAGTTCAAACATACTAATAAATATGGTTTCCACCGCAGGACAATGCACATCAAAGTGTTTTCAATTGATTAGAATTCCAATTCCATAAAAAGAAAAAAAAAAATGGAACTATAATTTTTGCCCCCAGAGTTTATGACACGATTTGAATTTTGAACATGAATTTTAAAACTATATTTGAAATGACTTTCAAAATTCAATTGCTTTTTCCATGATGTTTAAAAATTGAGAAAAAATCAATGTTTTTCGAGTGAGTCTTTTTTATGTGCAAGAGTTTGCAAGAAACAAAACAATTCTGTAAGTTTTCAGTTAATGATTTTTTTTGTAAACCTTTGTCACTTCTGCCCTTTTCTACGAGGAGAGACTTCCCAAGGAAAAGCCTAAATCGGTTGGGAAATTTACACGCTGACTAATGAATTGTTTTTATAAAGATTTTTGCAAATTTATCTGACATTTCTTTATGACGGATTCCATCGATTATTGTCTTTATTTTCTTTCCACTTGTTAACGTTTATATTACTTTAGATTAATAATTTAATTGATAATAATTTATTGCGATCAATGCAGATTCAGAAAACTTCAATATCACATTTACTTATTTATTACAATAGCATCACTAAAATTTGTTTTTTTCAAGTAAAATTAGCTTTAAAGAACTTTGGCACCAATTCTTTCAAGATGAACACATCAGAACGAATTCTTCCACTTTTAACACACAATGACTTCAGAAATGTCACAAAAAAAATCTCTCTGGCTACGACTCCTCGTTTTCCGCGTTGATAAATGGCAGAACTTGTCGACTGTCGCCTCTGGCTGATCCTCTGCCGGCCGGGATCGGTTGTTGGTGCCACATATCGGCTTAGCTCGTGATTATATCTCTTCTCACTTGGTATCTGGCCCAGGGCCATCTGCCACGCGCAATCTACGGTGACATGCCGGCGCGACAATTGTATTTTTTTGTCTTCACTTGCGTGTGTGATTTGGTTTTTCTTACGAGACGATCATACCCTCTTACCGCATTTTCTAGTGCCGATAGAAAAGGGTGTATACAAAAAATTGGATCTTTTGAATTAAAAATAAATGTATTGAGATAGCGTGGTGGGGCCGATAGCGGCACGAGATAGAATCGCGCCGACTTGTCCCACTAGTGATGAGCACAAAACCCGAGAGTCTAGTGTGAAAATTGGGTGGGGGGGGGGGTCTCAAGTGGGGGGAGGGGGCACCCCAAGAAGGGCGCCGAAGCACGCATCTCTACACTATATACTAGAGGCTATTGCAGCAATAAGCGAGCGCTCTATACATTTCCTCGTCAAACGAGCCGGCCACGACCCGAAGACCGATGATTTCCCACTTTTGGCCAAAAAAGAAAAACCCACGACCAAAGTCTCGGAGACGACGCGATCACATCAGCTCAAGTGGCCGAAGAGACAAGATCGGTCCCGGCAGCATTAAACTTGGTGGATGTGATCATAGCAGGCGGAAAAATTCCAAACAAATTTCCTTGCCTCATCTCCAGAAACGATCGAGTCGACTCAAGTTGGAAGAATTTTCCAGCTAGATAAGTGGAGGGGACATGAAGAAGAAGAAGGGGGGTGGGGGCGAAATGGTCTCAATGAGATTTACGATCGACGATGGCACATAAAGATGTTTACATCATCACCACCACCACCACCAGTGTCAGACGCAGCATCCTTTAGAACCACAATCTCGCAAAGATAAATACAAACAGAGTGTCGAGAAATGCAGCTGCGGTCCATGACGATGACGGATGAGCCTGGCCAGACAAAAGTCGTCGGGAGGAAAAACGGTTAAACGAGTTGCTGTGAGCGAAAAGTCGCGGAAAAACTTCAACGGGGTCGTTAAACAAAATTTCTCAACAATGACAAATATTGATGTTGCATCGTTAGCTTTTCTAAATTGAATCTTCGAAATTTGAGCTCATTTTTTGTTTGTTTTGTTTGTTTTGTTTGTTTTGTTTGTTTTGTTTGTTTTGTTTGTTTTGTTTGTTTTGTTTGTTTTGTTTGTTTTGTTTGTTTTGTTTGTTTTGTTTGTTTTGTTTGTTTTGTTTGTTTTGTTTGTTTTGTTTGTTTTGTTTGTTTTGTTTGTTTTGTTTGTTTTGTTTGTTTTGTTTGTTTTGTTTGTTTTGTTTGTTTTGTTTGTTTTGTTTGTTTTGTTTGTTTTGTTTGTTTTGTTTGTTTTGTTTGTTTTGTTTGTTTTGTTTGTTTTGTTTGTTTTGTTTGTTTTGTTTGTTTTGTTTGTTTTGTTTGTTTTGTTTGTTTTGTTTGTTTTGTTTGTTTTGTTTGTTTTGTTTGTTTTGTTTGTTTTGTTTGTTTTGTTTGTTTTGTTTGTTTTGTTTGTTTTGTTTCAAGAACAATTTTCGAATGCTTGGTATTTATGCTTTTATTTGGAGTAGTCTTTCGTGAATGATAATACATATTCAATTTTCTTCCGACACATTCGACATCAACACACTAAGCAGTGATATTTTCCGCAGATTCTCGATAAGTGCATTCTGCTTAGCTTCAATTTTCTGTAAACTTTGCTCAATCTGATTCAGTTGACTTTGCTGCTGCTGCCAATTCAATCCTATATCAACTTTATCTTCTTGTGTTTCGTCAGCAATTTGGTTATCGTCGATGTGTTCTAAGGCGAACTGATAAAAAGATTCTGTCAAATCGTCATTTTTATGACACAGTTGTGTGATATTTGCTTCCAGCTTTTTAAATTTGTTTTCATTTTCATTGAACTTATTTTTGAACATTTGAACAGTAGCGCTGATCGTAGAATTGAATTTTCGGATTTCTTCAACAATCTGATGGTTTGTAGTTTGATATGATTTTTTAATATCGTTAAGTTCGTATGCTAATTTGTTTCGGAGTTCATCATGTTTTCTCCACATTTTATAGCTAAATATTTCAAGTTTTGCATCGATTTCACCTATATCAAGGCATTTTGATTCGTCCTCTTTGTAGATTTTCACATTTCTCACCAAAAGTTCTTCAATCAAGAAATCCCTCCAAACACAGTAAAGAGGATTACCGTGAATTCGAACATCCCGTAGAACGGGGAATGCACTTAGTACTGACACTGCCATTGGAATTCGATTTCTGTGCAGGTGGAGATGTCGCACTGATGTTGCATTCCAATTTTCGAAGCTGAGGTTTGTCAGTTGATTTTCATGCAAATAAAATAGCTCTAAGCTTGGAAGGTTGATTGTAGCTTGAGGTGAGTGAGATAGCTTTTTAATTTTGTTTGAATTCAAGTGTAGTGATCTTAGCTTCAGCAATCCACTAAACTCGTCTAAATTGATGAACTCAATCTGATTATCTGATAGATCTAGCTGAGTTAATTGCTTTAATGAAGTGATACTTTGTGGAAGTTTAGCAAGCGAAGTTTTCCACACAATCAACGATTTCAGTTTGAATTCTTGAGCTGAATTTATAATGATATTGATTGTTTGACAACTATCGAGCTGTAGATGTTCCAATTGAGGCACGATTTCAACAGTCGGTACTTTTCCTCTGTCAATTTTTAAGTCATTCAACGCTGGTAATTTTCATTGCTCCGGCAGAAGTCTCAGCGGTTAGTCGTGTTTTTTCGCGGTGTGTTTGGCGCGTTTTTCACGGCGATTCCGAGGCGTGTGCGAGCGGACAAGCCCGTTCCGGTGGTCAGAGAGGCCACAATCTGGTCGTCGTGGACACGGCGGCGGTGCAGCAGCGGAAGAGGAACGAGTTCCTGCATCCGAGCAGCAGCAGCAGGAGGAGTGAGCAGCAGCGGCCGCGGAGGCAGCTGAGGCGAGAGACGGTCGTTGGTCGGTGGAATCGGCCCCGGAGAGTCGACTGCGGTCGGCGGACCAGTTTTCGGCCAGGCCAGGTCGGAGACAACCCCGTTGTTTACGTGGCTGGCAGCAGGCAGCACAACAACAACAAAAAGCGCGCGCAAACGAGCTTCCCGCGCATCCCGCTGCGGGCGGCAGCCAGTGCGGCCAGTTCGGCGGTGAGTGCGAAAGGCGAGTTTTTTGTTTGCTTTTAGTTTTTTTTTTTTTTTTTTTTTTTTTTCTCATTGGTTTTTTTTTTCCTGTTAGATTTTTTTTTTCTCATTTCTTCTGCGTTATTTTAGTCTTATTTTTGGTTTTGATTAGTTTTCTTCCGTTTTTTTCCTCAATCATGGATCCGACCGAGTCGGAACACGAGGAATCTGATTTCGATTCAACCATTGATGGTGACGAGGACGTGGAAATGGAGGACTCTGTCTCGGGAGTTCCTTCAAACACCACCAACAGGGACCACTTCCTGAAGGATAAGGATGCTGACGGTAAAGGGGGATCCACGGACGGGTCTAAGAGGACGAAGCGAAAGCGTCCTAAATCAGATCCGAATCCGGTTCCCCCTCAACCACCGATTCCTCCCTTGACTCCAAACCCAATTCCTTCTCCCAATCCAGATCCAATTCCTCCTAAAACACCGGTGCCGAATCCGGATCCAAATCCCCCCCCGATCCTGAATCCTCATTCCCAAAAACCGATTCCTCGTCCTCGTCAGTATCAAGAGGGATCGCAAACGGAATGGGTGGTCTTCTTCCGGCCCAAACAGAAGCCGTTAAACTTTGTACAGATCACCAAGGATTTGCAGAAGCACTATCCTGGGGTGGTCGAATGTACCAAGCTGAACAAGAGCAAGCTCCGCGTGATCGTGAACTCCGCGGTGCAAGCGAATCAGATCGTAACTGATCTGCGGTTCAGCATTGAGTACCGTGTTTGGATTCCGGCCCACAAAGTCGAGATCGACGGCGTGGTGACCGATGACAGTCTGTCGCTTGTCGACCTCTCAAGGGCGGTGGGACGCTTCAAGAACCCTAAACTTCCAGCTGTGGAGGTACTCGAGTGCCGGCAACTGGGCAACGTCACCACCGAGGGTGGCCAGAAGAAGTTCATTCCTTCTGCCTCGTTCCGGGTGACTTTTGCAGGGTCAGCTCTGCCGGACTACATTGAGCTGTACAAGCTTCGGCTTCCAGTTCGATTGTACGTTCCGCGAGTGATGTGCTGCGAAAACTGCCAGCAGTTGGGACACACCAAGACCTACTGCAGCAACAAGAGCAAGTGCTCAAAGTGCGCCGGCCCCCACAAGGACGTGGATTGCCAAAAGCAGGCTGAAAAATGCCTGCTTTGTGGCGGGGAACCGCACAAAACTCGACAGTGCCCAAAGTACAAGGAGCGCGAGGACAAGATGAAGCGATCCTTGAGGGAACGCTCCAAGAAGTCCTTCGCGGAAATCCTTAGTCAGGTGACCCACCCCAATCGCTTCGCTCCTTTGGCGGACGAAGATTCGGGGGACGAAGATTCCGATGTGGAGGTCCTCTTCCAGAGAGACGAGGAAAGTGACTCTTCCGGGCCAAACCCGAAGCGCAACAAGGCTTCCAAGTCCAAAAAAGCCGCTGGCGGCAAGAGTAAGGAAAATGACTCGTTGAACTTCGAGGAGGATTTTCCTTTCGGTCCGTCGGGTAAGCCCGCTCCGAAGCCGGCACCGAAGCCCGTTCCCAAGCCGCTGAAGCCCGTTCCCAAGCTGCCAAAGATCCCCCTGAAACCGGTTCCTCAACCGAATCCGATCACCGATGCCTTCAAAGGAGTCCTTCCTTTTTCCACAATCGTGGAATGGCTGTGCTCTTTTGTGAGTGAACCGACGCGTTTAATCATAAAGCGGTTTGAGCCTCTCGCTAGACACATCGGGAAACAGCTTGCTAGCACGATGCCCCTCTTGTCGTTCATTTCCTTTGATGGGTAATACACCAAAAACGAAAAACGGCATCTCCTTTCTACAATGGAATTGTAGAAGTTTAACCCCCAAGTTAAACGATTTTCAACAATTCGCATTCGAACGGGACTGTGATGTCTTTGCGCTGAGCGAAACGTTTCTTATCGGAGATGAGACGCCAGCTTTCCGGGGGTACAACATCATCACAGAGAGCAGGGCAGGACCAAATAGAGGTGGAGGCGTACTGATTGGGGTCAGGAAATGCCACACTTTTAGAAAGGTCACGCTCCCGAAGCTAGGAGGAATCGAAGCAGTCGCAGTACAGGCCAGGATCAGAGGACTGGACATTTGCATTGTGTCCGTCTACGTTCCCCCACAGGTGTCATTAACTCGACAAAAGTTGTGGGGTATGCTTGAGCTGTTGCAGGCACCGCGACTGGTTCTGGGTGACTTTAATCTTCACAGCACCGAGTGGGGAAGTCACAAGACAGACCCTCAAGCATATCTGATTCATGAACTGTGCGACGACTTCCAGATGACCCTCCTAAACAGGGACAAGCAAGTTACGCGGATTGCAACACCACCAACGCCAACTACGTCCGGTACGAAGGCGAGTGCCATCGACTTGTCGCTCTGTTCCAACAGTTTGGCAGTTCTCTGTGACTGGAACGTGCTCCAAGATCCTCGTGGCAGTGATCATTTGCCGATCGCTATTCTGGTTAGCCATGGCCCACAGCAATCGACAACGGTGGAGATGCCTTACGATCTGACGCGAAATATCGACTGGAAACAGTACGCGGAGGCAGTCTCCATTGGAGTTGAGTTGCGAGCAGGGTTGGCACCGCTTGAAGAATATGCTTTTTTGGCTAACTTGATCTATGACAGTGCTATACAAGCTCAGACGAAACCCGTCCCGGGACCATACATCCGAACGCGCCCGCCACTTCCCTGGTGGGACAAGGAGTGTACGGATCTCTCGGCGGCCAGGTCAGAAGCTTATGTGGACTTCTGCAAGTGTGGAATCCGAGCGAACTTCCAAAAGTACAGAGCTCTTGATCGCAGGTACAGTAATACTCTGAAGCGGAAGAAGCGAATGTACTGGCGGGAGTTCGTTGAAGGACTACCAGCAGATACGTCCATGAGCACTCTGTGGCGCGTTGCGAGGGCCATGCGTAGAGGTTCCGTTCCGAACGAGAGTGTGGAAAAATCGGACAAGTGGATATTGGATTTCGCCAAGAAGGTGTGCCCGGACTCGGTGCCGACACAACCATCATTCGACGTTGTTGATGGGAGCGATTCTAATCCTCCCTTCTCGATGGTAGAGCTCTCCATAGCACTATTGACGGGCAACAACACTGCTCCTGGTCCGGACAAGATCAAGTTCAGCTTGCTGAAGAATCTTCCGGACGTCGCCAAGCAGCGTCTGTTGAAACTGTTCAACACGTTGGTGGAGCAGAACGTAATTCCACACGAATGGCGACAGGTCCGGGTGGTTGCCATTCAAAAGCCCGGTAAGCCGGCGTCCGACCACAACTCGTATCGTCCAATCAGCTTGCTGTCGTGTCTACGCAAGTTGCTGGAGAAGATGATCCTCGACCGCCTCGAACCATGGATGGAACGAGAGCACTTGCTGTCAGACACGCAGTATGGCTTCCGGAGAGGCAAGGGAACAAGCGACTGTCTAGCCTTGCTGGCCACAGGGATCGACATAGCCCGTGGTAAGAAACAGCAAATGGCTTCTGTCTTTCTAGACATCAAGGGTGCATTCGATTCAGTCTCCATCGATGTGTTGGGAGTAAAGCTGCGGCGGAGCGGTCTCAATCCGACGATGTGCAACTTCCTCATCAACCTGTTGTCAGAAAAACACATGCACTTTGTGCAAGGTGATCTGGCAATCACCCGGATAAGTTACATGGGTTTGGCACAAGGCTCACGGCTTAGTCCATCCATGTATAACTTCTACGTCAGCGATATCGATGATTGCTTGACCGGAGACTGCACCCTTATACAGTACGCAGATGACGCAGTGGTTTCAATCGCTGCCAAGAAGGAAGTCGATCTGCTAGAACCCTTGCAAGATACTCTGAACAACTTGGCCCATTGGGCAGTTGGAAAGGGTATTGAATTCTCTCCGGAGAAGACGGAACTGGTCGTTTTTACGGGGAAGCATGAACCGCCGCAGCTCAATCTTTCTCTCTCGGGAAAGACTATCGAGCAGTCGGACCACTTCATGTACATGGGTACCATCTTTGATCAAAAGGGAACATGGGGGAAGCACATTAACTACCTGAAGCAAAAGTGCCTGCAAAGAACTAATTTTCTGCGCAGTGTCTCTGGCAACCGGTGGGGTGCTCATCCTTCTGACCTGCTTCGACTGTACAAGACAACGATACTCTCGGTGCTGGAATATGGCAGTTTCTGCTTCCAGTCAGCTGCGAAATCACGCTTGTTGGTTCTCCAGCGGATACAGTACCGAAGTCTTCGCATTGTCTTGGGATGCATGCACTCAACTCACAACATGACCCTCGAGGTCTTGGCGGGAGTATTGCCTCTGCGAACTCGTTACTACGAACTGTCTTACCGGTTCCTGATCCGGTGTGATTACAGGAATAAACTGGTAATTGACAACTTTGAAACGTTGCTGAACCTTCACGTTGAGTCTCGGCGCATGCTTCTATATTATGACTTTATGTCATCGTGGGAGTGGAGCCTGAGCACAACGGTACAGCGCACGCCTCCGTTAACCAGCAGCACCCTGATTGGCTTCGACACGTCCATGAAAGCCGATACTCGCGGTATCCCAAACCATCTTCTGCGGGGAGTTGTACCGTCGATCTTCGCATCAAAGTACAACCATGTTCCTCCAAACAACAGATTCTTCACCGATGGCTCCAAGCTCGACGGCTGTACGGGCTTCGGTGTTTATCATGAATCTTATCAGCTGTTCTTTAAGCTGAAGGACCCGAGTTCGGTTTATGTCGCAGAGTTAGCCGCGGTTTACTGCGCACTGCGAATCATCGAGACCATGCCACCTGACCACTACTTCATCTTCACCGATAGCTTTAGCTCTGTTGAGGCTATCCGGACTCTGAAGCCGACCAGGGAGTCTACGTTTTTCCTCACGGAAATACGCAAGACTTTAAACAACCTGGCGGCTCAGTCCTTCAGCATCACGGTGGTGTGGGTCCGCGCTCATTGCTCGATTCCGGGTAATGAGAAAGCGGACTTGCTCGCCAAGAAGGGTGCTGAGAGTGGAGACATTTATGAAAGGCCAATTAGCCTACAAGAATGCTACGGTTTTCCGAGGCAGCGTGCGCTTCTGGATTGGCAAAATCAATGGGACGACGACACCAAAGGACGTTGGATGTATTCCATACGACCTAAGGTGCAAAGAAAAGCCTGGTTCAAGGGAATGGACTTGACGCGTGGATTCATCAGAACGATGTCCCGCCTTATGTCGAACCATTACTCGTCCAAGGCTCATCTGTACCGTATCAACATGAGTGATACGAACCTTTGTGACTGTGGGCAGGGTTATCAGGACATCGACCATCTCGTATGGGCGTGTCCAGATCACCATGTTCACAGAATTAAGTTGAAAGATACCCTCAGGGCCCGAGGAAGACCACCAGAAATCCCGATGCGAGACGCGCTATCTCAACTAGACCTTGATGTTCTCTATCCTATCTATCAGTTCCTCTCAGATTCCAAAATATCTATTTAGTTTTCTTCCAGTTAGTTTCCCTTCAGTTAGTTTTCCTCTAGTTAGTATAACTCGCCTTCACACAAAGCCGTCGTTTCTGGTTGCACCGGAAGCAAAGCAAGATCGCCCCAGCAGCTGGACACCGAGTTGCGGCTGAGGACAAATCGCAAAGGCCAGCAGAGCCAACCAAGACCCCTACACAATCCCCCTTCCCTTCCCACGCCTTGTCTTTAACATCAATCCCTTCCCTACTAACCCCGAGTAGGCCGCGGGTAATCGGCTTCCCTCCCACTAACATTTACACACAAGATCCTCTGTAATTATTAAATCAAATGTAATTACAAAAGCCGACTCGGTCCTAACCAGGTCCCAGTACCGAAAAGGACCTAATAAAAATAATTTTATTAAAAAAAAAAAAAAAAAAAAAAAAACGCTGGTAATTTTGCAAACATTTTGCTGCTCATTGTTGACATTTTTTTTTTTTTTTTTTTTTTCATAAAATTATTTTTATTAGGTCCTTTTCGGTACTGGGACCTGGTTAGGACCGAGTCGGCTTTTGTAATTACAAAAAACTTAATAATTACAGAGGATCTTGTGTGTAAATGTAAGTGGGAGGGGAGCCGATTACCCGCGGCCTACTCGGGGTTAGTAGGGAAGGGATTGATGTTAAAGACAAGGCGTGGGAAGGGAAGGGGGATTGTGTAGGGGTCTTGGTTGGCTCTGCTGGCCTTTGCGTTTTGTCCTCAACCGCAACTCGGTGTCCAGCTGCTGGGGCGATCTTGCTTTGCTTCCGGTGCAACCAGAAACGACGGCTTTGTGGGAAGGCGAGTTATACTAACTGAAGGAAAACTAGCTGAAGGAAAACTAACTGGAAGAAAAACTAAATAGATATATTGGAATCTAAGAGGAACTGATAGATCGGATAGAGAACATCAAGGTCTAGTTGAGATAACGCGTCTCGCATCGGAATTTCTGGTGGTCTTCCTCGGGCCCTGAGGGTAACTTTCAACTTAATTCTGTGAGCCTGATGATCTGGACACGCCCATACGAGATGGTCGATGTCCTGATAACCCTGCCCACAGTCGCATAAGTTCGTATCACTCATGT
This sequence comes from Culex pipiens pallens, assembly GCF_016801865.2. Lineage (NCBI taxonomy): Eukaryota > Metazoa > Arthropoda > Insecta > Diptera > Culicidae > Culex > Culex pipiens. The sequence continues at coordinate 221,516,233 of NC_068938.1, forward strand.
TGATACGGTACAGATGAGCCTTGGACGAGTAATGGTTCGACATAAGGCGGGACATCGTTCTGATGAATCCACGCGTCAAGTCCATTCCCTTGAACCAGGCTTTTCTTTGCACCTTAGGTCGTATGGAATACATCCAACGTCCCTTGGTGTCGTCGTCCCATTGTTTTTGCCAATCCAGAAGCGCACGCTGCCTCGGAAAACCGTAGCATTCTTGTAGGCTAATTGGCCTTTCAAAAATGTCTCCACTCTCAGCACCCTTCTTGGCGAGCAAGTCCGCTTTCTCATTACCCGGAATCGAGCAATGAGCGCGGACCCACACCACCGTGATGCTGAAGGACTGAGCCGCCAGGTTGTTTAAAGTCTTGCGTATTTCCGTGAGGAAAAACGCAGACTCCCTGGTCGGCTTCAGAGACCGGATAGCCTCAACAGAGCTAAAGCTATCGGTGAAGATGAAGTAGTGGTCAGGTGGCATGGTCTCGATGATTCGCAGTGCGCAGTAAACCGCGGCTAACTCTGCGACGTAAACCGAACTCGGGTCCTTCAGCTTAAAGAACAGCTGATAAGATTCATGATAAACACCGAAGCCCGTACAGCCGTCGAGCTTGGAGCCATCGGTGAAGAATCTGTTGTTTGGAGGAACATGGTTGTACTTTGATGCGAAGATCGACGGTACAACTCCCCGCAGAAGATGGTTTGGGATACCGCGAGTATCGGCTTTCATGGACGTGTCGAAGCCAATCAGGGTGCTGCTGGTTAACGGAGGCGTGCGCTGTACCGTTGTGCTCGGGCTCCACTCCCACGATGACATAAAGTCATAATATAGAAGCATGCGCCGAGACTCAACGTGAAGGTTCAGCAACGTTTCAAAGTTGTCAATTACCAGTTTATTCCTGTAATCACACCGGATCAGGAACCGGTAAGACAGTTCGTAGTAACGAGTTCGCAGAGGCAACACTCCCGCCAAGACCTCGAGGGTCATGTTGTGAGTTGAGTGCATGCATCCCAAGACAATGCGAAGACTTCGGTACTGTATCCGCTGGAGAACCAACAAGCGTGATTTCGCAGCTGTTTGGAAGCAGAAACTGCCATATTCCAGCACCGAGAGTATCGTTGTCTTGTACAGTCGAAGCAGGTCAGAAGGATGAGCACCCCACCGGTTGCCAGAGACGCTGCGCAGAAAATTAGTTCTTTGCAGGCACTTTTGCTTCAGGTAGTTGATGTGCTTCCCCCATGTTCCCTTTTGATCGAAGATGGTACCCATGTACATGAAGTGGTCCGACTGCTCGATAGTCTTTCCCGAGAGAGAAAGATTGAGCTGCGGCGGTTCATGCTTCCCCGTAAAAACGACCAGTTCCGTCTTCTCCGGAGAGAATTCAATACCCTTTCCAACTGCCCAATGGGCCAAGTTGTTCAGGGTATCTTGCAAGGGTTCTAGCAGATCGACTTCCTTCTTGGCAGCGATTGAAACCACTGCGTCATCTGCGTACTGTATAAGGGTGCAGTCTCCGGTCAAGCAATCATCGATGTCGCTGACGTAGAAGTTATACATGGATGGACTAAGGCGTGAGCCTTGTGCCAAACCCATGTAACTTATCCGGGTGATTGCCAGATCACCTTGCACAAAGTGCATGTGTTTTTCTGACAACAGGTTGATGAGGAAGTTGCACATCGTCGGATTGAGACCGCTCCGCCGCAGCTTTACTCCCAACACATCGATGGAGACTGAATCGAATGCACCCTTGATGTCTAGAAAGACAGAAGCCATTTGCTGTTTTTTACCACGGGCTATGTCGATTCCTGTGGCCAGCAAAGCTAGACAGTCGCTTGTTCCCTTGCCTCTCCGGAAGCCATACTGCGTGTCTGACAGCAAGTGCTCTCGTTCCATCCATGGTTCGAGGCGGTCGAGGATCATCTTCTCCAGCAACTTGCGTAGACACGACAGCAAGCTGATTGGACGATACGAGTTGTGGTCGGATGCCGGCTTACCGGGCTTTTGAATGGCAACCACCCGGACCTGTCGCCATTCGTGTGGAATTACGTTCTGCTCCACCAACGTGTTGAACAGTTTCAACAGACGCTGCTTGGCGACGTCCGGAAGATTTTTCAGCAAGCTGAACTTGATCTTGTCCGGACCAGGAGCAGTGTTGTTGCCCGTCAATAGTGCTATGGAGAGCTCTACCATCGAGAAGGGAGGATTAGCATCGCTCCCATCAACAACGTCGAATGATGGTTGTGTCGGCACCGAGTCCGGGCACACCTTCTTGGCGAAATCCAATATCCACTTGTCCGATTTTTCCACACTCTCGTTCGGAACGGAACCTCTACGCATGGCCCTCGCAACGCGCCACAGAGTGCTCATGGACGTATCTGCTGGTAGTCCTTCAACGAACTCCCGCCAGTACATTCGCTTCTTCCGCTTCAGAGTATTACTGTACCTGCGATCAAGAGCTCTGTACTTTTGGAAGTTCGCTCGGATTCCACACTTGCAGAAGTCCACATAAGCTTCAGACCTGGCCGCCGAGAGATCCGTACACTCCTTGTCCCACCAGGGAAGTGGAGGGCGCGTTCGGATGTACGGTCCCGGGACGGGTTTCGTCTGAGCTTGTATCGCACTGTCATAGATCAAATTAGCCAGAAACGCATATTCTTCAAGCGGTGCCAACCCTGCTCGCAACTCAACTCCAATGGAGACTGCCTCCGCGTACTGTTTCCAGTCGATATTTCGCGTCAGATCGTAAGGCATCTCCACCGTTGTCGATTGCTGTGGGCCATGGCTAACCAGAATAGCGATCGGCAAATGATCACTGCCACGAGGATCTTGAAGCACGTTCCAGTCACAGAGAACTGCCAGACTGTTGGAACAGAGCGACAAGTCGATGGCACTCGCCTTCGTACCGGACGTAGTTGGCGTTGGTGGTGTTGCAATCCGCGTAACTTGCTTGTCCCTGTTTAGGAGGGTCATCTGGAAGTCGTCGCACAGTTCATGAATCAGATATGCTTGAGGGTCTGTCTTGTGACTTCCCCACTCGGTGCTGTGAAGATTAAAGTCACCCAGAACCAGTCTCGGTGCCTGCAACAACTCAAGCATACCCCACAACTTTTGTCGAGTTAACGACACCTGTGGGGGAACGTAGACGGACACAATGCAAATGTCCAGTCCTCTGATCCTGGCTTGTACTGCGACTGCTTCGATTCCTCCTAGCTTCGGGAGCGTGACCTTTCTAAAAGTGTGGCATTTCCTGACCCCAATCAGTACGCCTCCACCTCTATTTGGTCCTGCCCTGCTCTCTGTGATGATGTTGTACCCCCGGAAAGCTGGCGTCTCATCTCCGATAAGAAACGTTTCGCTCAGCGCAAACACATCACAGTCCCGTTCGAATGCGAATTGTTGAAAATCGTTTAACTTGGGGGTTAAACTTCTACAATTCCATTGTAGAATGGAGATGCCGTTTTTCGTTTTTGGTGTATTACCCATCAAAGGAAATGAACGACAAGAGGGGCATCGTGCTAGCAAGCTGTTTCCCGATGTGTCTAGCGAGAGGCTCAAACCGCTTTATGATTAAACGCGTCGGTTCACTCACGAAAGAGCACAGCCATTCCACGATTGTGGAAAAAGGAAGGACTCCTTTGAAGGCATCGGTGATCGGATTCGGTTGAGGAACCGGTTTCAGGGGGATCTTTGGCAGCTTGGGAACGGGCTTCAGCGGCTTGGGAACTGGCTTCGGTGCCGGCTTCGGAGCGGGCTTACCCGACGGACCGAAAGGAAAATCCTCCTCGAAGTTCAACGAGTCACTGTCCTTACCCTTACCGCCAGCGGCTTTTTTGGACTTGGAAGCCTTGTTGCGCTTCGGGTTTGGCCCGGAAGAGTCACTTTCCTCGTCTCTCTGGAAGAGAACCTCCACATCGGATTCCTCGTCCTCCGAATCTTCATCCGCCAAAGGAGCGAAGCGATTGGAGTGGGTCACCTTACTAAGGATTTCCGCAAAGGACTTCTTGGAGCGTTCCCTCAAGGAACGCTTCATCTTGTCCTCGCGCTCCTTGTACTTTGGGCACTGACGAGTTTTGTGTGGTTCCCCGCCACAAAGCAGGCATTTTTCAGCCTGCTTTTGGCAATCCGCGTCCTTGTGGGGGCCGGCGCACTTTGAGCACTTGCTCTTGTTGCTGCAGTAGGTCTTGGTGTGTCCCAACTGCTGGCAGTTTTCGCAGCTCATCACTCGCGGAACGTACAATCGAACTGGAAGCCGAAGCTTGTACAGCTCAATGTAGTCCGGCAGAGCTGACCCTGCAAAAGTCACCCGGAACGAGGCAGAAGGAATGAACTTCTTCTGGCCACCCTCGGTGGTGACGTTGCCCAGTTGCCGGCACTCGAGTACCTCCACAGCTGGAAGTTTAGGGTTCTTGAAGCGTCCCACCGCCCTTGAGAGGTCGACAAGCGACAGACTGTCATCGGTCACCACGCCATCGATTTCGACTTTGTGGGCCGGAATCCAAACACGGTACTCAATGCTGAACCGCAGATCAGTTACGATCTGATTCGCTTGCACCGCGGAGTTCACGATCACGCGGAGCTTGCTCTTGTTCAGCTTGGTACATTCGACCACCCCAGGATAGTGCTTCTGCAAATCCTTGGTGATCTGTACAAAGTTTAACGGCTTCTGTTTGGGCCGGAAGAAGACCACCCATTCCGTTTGCGATCCCTCTTGATACTGACGAGGACGAGGAATCGGTTTTTGAGAATGAGGATTCAGGGGCGGAGGGGGATTTGGATCCGGATTCGGCACCGGTGTTTTAGGAGGAATTGGATCTGGATTGGGAGGACTTGGATCTGGATTGGGAGGAATCGGGTCTGGAGTCAAGGGAGGAATCGGTGGTTGAGGGGGAACCGGATTCGGATCTGATTTAGGACGCTTTCGCTTCGTCCTCTTAGACCCGTCCGAGGATCCCCCTTTACCGCCAGCATCCTTATCCTTCAGGAAGAGGTCCCTGTTGGTGGTGTTTGAAGGAACTCCCAAAACGGAGTCCGCCATGTCCACGTCCTCGTCACCCTCAAGGGTTGAATCGAAGTCGCATTCCTCATGGTCCGACTCGGTCGGATCCATGTTTGCGAATAAACGCGATAAACTAAACGAAAATGAAAGTGATGAAACTAATCGCAAAAGTAGAAAAGGAGAAAGAAAAAAAAAAACTAACCAAAAAAAAAAAAACTATGAGAAAAAAAAAAAAAAAAAAAAACTAAACGCTAACAAAAAACTCGCCTTTCGCACTCACCGCCGAACTGGCCGCACTGGCTGCCGCCCGCAGCGGGATGCGCGGGAAGCTCGTTTTCGCGCGCTTGTTGTTGTTGTTGTTGTGCTGCCTGCTGCCAGCCACGTAAACAACGGGGGTTGTCTCCGACCTGGCCTGGCCGAAAACTGGTCCGCCGACCGCAGTCGACTCTCCGGGGCCGATTCCTCCTGCCAACGACCGTCTCTCGCCTCAGCTGCCTCCGCGGCCGCTGCTGCTGACTCCTCCTGCTGCTGCTGCTCGGATGCAGGAACTCGTTCCTCTTCCACTGCTGCACCGCCGCCGAGTCCACGACGACCAGATTGTGGCTCCTCTGACCACCGGAACGGGCCTGTCCGCTCGCACACGCCTCGATTTCGCCGTGAAAAACGCGCCAAACACACCGCGAAAAAACACGACTAGCCGCTGAGACTTCTGCCGTAGCAATGTCATTGTTGACATTGTTGGCCATTTGAAGTTTATCGACGAATATTCTGCAAATTGGGACAATTGTTCAATATCTCTCTCAGTGTTTATTACGAAACTTTGTATTTCCCAAGTGTCATCATCAAAGTTGTATTTCACTGTTTTCATAAGAGAACCAACGATGCAACTGAGGAAAATCCTGAAATTGAAAGATAACTTAATTTTGCAAGATTCAATTGTTGGCCTGGCAATCTTACAAGCTTCTCAAATTGTGCAGCATCCTGAACTGGTTGAGTCAGCTTGAAACGACAAACTGAACGGGGTTGAGAAGCTCAGAACACAAGAAAGTCAACTAAACAAGATTATGTTTACGCTTAATGTAAACGATTTGAGTTCAATTATGGCGTTTTTTTTTTTTTTTTTTTTTTTTTTTTTTTTTTTTTTTTTTTTTTTTTTTAATTTATATTTATTCAAATTTCTTTTCCATGTACATTCATTCAGTAAAAATATTATTGAGTGTCCAATCACAAACGATGACTTTTCACCTCAATTTTAAATACTACCAACTTTCATTTATTCATGAAATATTGTAGCTTTCGCTATTCAGTGATTTCAAATGTAGGAGGTCCTACATGTACAAAAGGGAAAAGGGATACCTTAAAACTAACTTATAAACTATATAAAGAGCGGATCAATGCAGCTGAAGACTGCAATGATTTTTGTCGAAATGCATCAATTATCTTATTGGACATAACATCCAAAGTGTCAACTTCGGCTAATTGATGAAGTTCACTGGTGCTGAACCAGGGAGGAAGTTTCAGAATCATTTTCAGAATTTTGTTCTGAATCCTCTGAAGTTTTTTCTTCCTGGTTAAGCAACAGCTTGTCCAGATCGGCACAGCATAAAGCATGGCAGGTCTGAAAATTTGTTTATAAATTAACAGTTTATTCTTGAGACAAAGTCTAGAATTCCTGTTTATAAGTGGATACAAACATTTAATATATTTGTTACATTTAACCTGGATACTTTCAATGTGATCCTTGTAAGTAAGGTTTTTGTCAAAACCAAGTCCAAGATATTTCACTTGATCCTCCCACTTTAAATTTACCTCATTCATCTTTATAATGTGATGACTTTTTGGTTTAAGAAAATCAGCCCTTGGTTTGTGAGGGAAAATAATAAGTTGAGTTTTTGCAGCATTTGGAGTAATTTTCCATTCTTTCAAATAAGAATTGAAAATATCCAAGCTTTTTTGTAATCTTCTTGTGATGACACGAAGGCTTCTGCCTTTGGCGGAGATGCTTGTGTCATCAGCAAAAAGTGATTTCTGACATCCTGGGGGCAAATCAGGCAAGTCAGAAGTAAAAATATTGTATAAAATTGGACCCAAAATGCTTCCTTGAGGGACGCCAGCACGTACAGGTAGTTGATCAGATTTGCTATTCTGATAACATACCTGCAGAGTACGATCCGTCAAATAATTTTGAATAATTTTCACGATATAAATCGGAAAATTAAACCTTTTCAATTTCGCAATCAAACCTTTATGCCAAACACTGTCAAATGCTTTTTCTATGTCTAGAAGAGCAGCGCCAGTAGAACAACCCTCAGATTTGTTGCTTCGAATTAAATTTGAAACTCTCAACAACTGATGAGTAGTTGAATGCCCAAGGCGAAATCCAAACTGCTCATCAGCGAAAATTGAATTTTCATTAATGTGCGTCATCATTCTATTAAGAATTATTCTTTCGAATAATTTACTAATAGATGAAAGCAAACTAATGGGCCGATAGCTTGAGGCTTCAGCAGGATTTTTATCCGGTTTCAAAATCGGAATTACTTTGGCATTTTTCCAACTACTGGGAAAATATGCCAAATCAAAACATTTGTTGAAAATTTTGACCAAGCTACTTAAAGTTGCTTCTGGTAATTTTTTAATTAAAATGTAAAAAATGCCATCCTCACCAGGGGCTTTCATATTTTTAAATTTTTTGATAATAGATTTTAATTCATTCAGATCCGTATTAAAAACTTCATCTGATGAAAATTCTTGTTCAACAATATTCTGAAATTCTATTGAAATTTGATTTTCAATAGGACTCAAAACATTCAAGTTGAAATTATGAGCACTCTCAAACTGCTGAGCAAGTTTTTGAGCTTTTTCCCCATTAGTTAATAGAATATTATCACCATCTTTTAAAGAAGGGATGGGTTTTTGAGGTTTCTTAAGAACCTTTGAAAGTTTCCAAAAAGGTTTGGAATAAGGTTTAATTTGTTCGACATCTCTTGCGAACTTTTCATTTCGCAGGAGAGTGAATCTGTGGTCAATAACCTTTTGCAAATCTTTTTGAATTCGCTTCAGTGCAGGATCACGAGAACGTTGATACTGTCTTCGGCGAACATTTTTCAGGCGAATCAGAAGCTGAAGATCGTCATCAATAATGGGAGAATCGAATTTGACTTGGACTTTAGGAATAGCAATATTCCTAGCATCCAAAATTGCATTAGTTAAAGATTCCAAGGCTGAATCAATATCAGCTTTGGTTTCTAAAACAAAATCATGATTTAAATTATTCTCAATATGATGCTGATACCTGTCCCAATTAGCTTTGTGGTAATTAAACACAGAACTATTGGGTCTGGTAACTGCTTCATGAGAAAGTGAAAAAGTTACTGGAAGGTGATCAGAATCAAAATCAGCATGAGTCACTAAAGGACCACAATACTGACTTTGATTTGTCAAAACCAAATCAATAGTTGATGGATTTCTAACAGAAGAAAAGCAAGTTGGCCCATTCGGGTATAAAACCGAATAAAGACCAGAAGTGCAATCTCTGAACAGAATTTTACCATTGGAATTTACTTTAGAATTATTCCAAGATTGGTGTTTGGCATTAAAATCACCGATGATCAAAAATCGAGATCTATGCCGAGTAAGTTTATTCAAATCCCCTTTGAAATAATTTTTATTTTCCCCAGTGCATTGAAAAGGCAAATATGCAGCTGCAATCATAATTTTCCCAAAAGAAGTTTCAAGTTCAATGCCCAAACTTTCAATAACTTTTAACTTAAAGTCACGTAACGTGCTATAAGTCATACTACGGTGGATAACTATTGCAACTCCACCGCCATTTCGATTCATTCGGTTATTAGTTATAACTTTATAATCTGGATCACTTTTCAAATAAGTGCCAGTTTTTAAAAATGTTTCGGTTATAACAGCAACATGCACGTTATGAACTCGTAAAAAGTTGAAAAATTCATTTTCTTTCGCTTTTAAAGAGCGAGCATTAAAATACATAATATTAATGGAATTACTTAGATCCATGATTAAACTTCAGGGTAAGAACAACATCATTCGCAAATTTTAATCCAATCTGGATTGCTTCCATCATGGATGTAGCATTACTCATTGTTTGAATCAAACCAAACAGTGAGTTTTGCAAAAAAGTCATTTTTTCAAACGTAACATCGCCGAGATCAGAAGATCCCAAAGCGTTGCCAGCAGAAAAATTTTCAAATGAGATTTGAGGTACCTGCCCAATTTCAGAAAGATTGGTAGAGGATTTAAAATTCGTGGATGAACCCGAAACGACGTTAGCATAAGAAATGCCATTGTTGTTACCTAAATTTTCCACGGTAGGGGTATTTCTAGAATTGTTCGAGTGAGACAGCACGAACGTTTGATTTAAAGATGCAGGTACAACCTGACTTTGAGAAAATTTCGGTTTGGATTTCGGCTGATGCTTAGCACGAGAATCCAAAACCTTTTTTCTGATGGGGCAATCCCAGAAATTTGATTTGTGATTTCCACCACAATTTGCACATTTAAATTGGGTGACTTCTTTCACGGGACAATTGTCCTTGTCGTGAGAAGAATCCCCGCAAACCATGCATTTTGGAACCATGGCGCAATGATCAGTACCGTGACCGAATGCCTGGCAACGCCGGCACTGGGTCAGATTCTGGCCATTACCGCCATGTTTCTTAAAATGCTCCCACTTTACCCGTACATGGAACAAAAACTGAACTTTGTCCAAAAGTTTCAAATTGTTGATTTCATTTCTGTTGAAATGAATCAGATAAAATTGTGAAGTCAAACCAAAGCGAGAAATATTCCCGTTTGATTTTTTCTTCATTGGTATTACTTGGGATGGGGCAAAGCCAAGCAACACCTTAAGTTCGTTTTTGATCTCATCCACCGACAAGTCGTTGGAGAGACCTTTCAAGACCGCCTTGAATGGCCGAGCATTCTTGGTCTCATACGTGTAGAAATTGTGTTTGTGGTTTTTCAAATAACCAACAAAAGTTTGGTGATCTTGTAAAGATTCCGTCAACAAGCGACATTCTCCTCTTCGACCAAGCTGGAACGAAACCTTCAAATTGCAAGTTTCCTTGCAATTTTTCAGTTGCGTTCGAAAGCTGGCCAAATCGGAGACGGAAGTCACTACAATTGGCGGAGCCTTTACTCGTTTCTCGACGGCAGAAGGCTCAGTACGAGGAGAAGGTTCCTTGTCTTCAGTTTCGGATAAAACACCGAAACTGTTTGTCAATGGAATTGGAGGATTGACCTCACATTCAGAATCAGAATCAGACCTCAGAAGAGGCTGTTTTCTTTTTCTGTTTCCGTTAGCCGGTTTAGCGTTCAAACGCTTCACCGACGTAACGACCAAATCTTCAGAAGATTTGCGTTTACCTTTGTTTTGACGCATTTTGCAAGCAAAGTTCTCTTAAAAAGATGGCTTCGTTTGTAAAATACAACAAAATTTCAGGTGGGGTTAGTCTTGAAAAGACTGTTTAGAATTTTGGAAAATAACTCAGGTAGTCTTTAAAAAGACTGTGAATTTTGTTTTGAAATAACTCTGAGCTTAGGTAGTAAAAAATACCGCAGCTCTAGTGTCCGTTCACCACGAAGGTTCGCAAGACACTGAGTTCAATTATGGCGTAAGAAACTGTAAACAAAGCCAAATGAAAGTATAAATTCGTTATTCTTCCTTTATTAAATGTTTGATTGCAACCTACGTTAACATTTTAATTTATTCATCATAACATTTTCTATTTTTGCTAAAAAATATTATCATAAATGAAAAATAATTATTATTAGTTTCAAGTAAATACGTAAGTTTTTTACGTGTTTTTTCCCAATACAAATTTAATTTTAATCTTTATATTTAAAGGTTTGTTACTTTTGTGACTTAAATTTTACAATTTTAAAAATCTTATATTTTAAAATTTAACCACCGTTTCCTCCAATCGAACCTCAAGTGCCAATAAACCCGAAACATCTGTCCGCGTCCATCCGGCGGCGCGCTCAATTCGGTTCCAATTGGCCATCATCGTTTTCACCCATGTCCCGTCCCAATCGGCAGCGAATTCCAAACGCACGACCGCCTCAAGTGGGGTAAAATGTGTAAATCTGCTCGCGAAACACCTGTCGGTTGGTTCAACCACAGGCTAGATAAACTAAGTTTTTAATTTTATTTAATTTTTGTAAAAAATAGCTTTATGAGGGCAAAAAAAAACCTTTTTAAAATCTAATTTATTATTTATGAACTACCCCCTTTCAATAAGCGAGAAATTTGGCGTAGAATAGCGTGGAAATTTTAATTTTTCACTCCTTCGACGACGATGTTGCTTCTGCTGATGATGCCAAAGATTCCTGAGATATTTATGATGCATCTTTTGGCGCGGAAGCTGGCGGGTGCGAAAAGATGCACGCCGTGAAGCCATTAATCATGGGGTAGTTATTTTTTCTACCTTCGACTATTTTCGGCCCACCCCAGGAGGGGAAGGATTTTTTTTTTTTTTGAATAAATGCCGTTGTCATCGTTCATAATTCGTGCCAGGAGAATGGGTTTGACCCACCATGAATTTTGTCGCGTGTGGTTTTTTTCAGTGGAAGTGGCTGCTGATTTAGGGTGCGAAAAAAATGAGACTTGTCAAGCGTGATGCTAATCAGCATAGTTTAGGGAGATGATTTGTGAAAATCACTTTGTCTTTTGACGTGAGATAAAATTAAAAAAACTGAATTTATTTTATTTATGATTATAGTAGACCCTGACAAGTTAAAGTTACTTTTGCTCTAAAAAGTAACAATCACACAATTTTCAGTTGAGTTTTTTTATTTTCTGACACAATATCTAAAAGAAGAAGTGTATAGCCATTCATTTAGCCCAAACATTAAAAATAGGAAATTTCCCCCTACAATCTTATCACTTACCTCCAAACTGCGCATGCCCACTACTTTAAGGAGAAATCCACGAAATTCAACACCAGCGAGAAGCATCCCGAATGATGGTGAATTCGCGGTGGATTATTTTTCCCAAGGATTCATAACCTAAGGGGGTGGTGGTGGTGGTTGGTGGATAGGCCAGATTTCCATCGCTAGTGCAGTAGCCGGGCCGAGATTGCCTTACCGGGATTGGGTGCCACCGGTCCCGTTATTACATACAAAACACGTGGTCAACCAAGTTTATTCTATGCCCATTAGCATAAGCTTATCGGAACATAGTGCCTAAATAAATAGGTCATTTTTGAGCGCGCCTCCGCACCAGCGAATTTAATTTCCTCGTGGAAGGTGCGAACTATGCCAAGGGCATGGGCGATCAGGTTCAACCTGATGCATGTGGGCAAATCCTGTTTGAATCTATTTTGTCCTATCTGGTCATAGGGGGTGGAAACAAAGAATTCCCAAAACAATCCTTTAACTTTCCAATGATTCTTTAACCATTTTATCATGATTTTTCAGACGGTAATGACAAAATTTATGCCAATTCAATAAAAAATCCGATCTGATTTTGAATGAAAGTGATTGAAATTTTTCAATACTTTTATGTTATTTATAACAAGTTTTGTTACTTGTTGGTTATAATTTTGAAATTTTTGAATTGTTATTGTTAAAACAGAGTAATAACATTTAAAGTTATGTTGCACACATGTCCTTGTTGTTGGTTTTGTACATTTTAACAACTAAATGATGATGTTCTTACAATAACAACAACTGACCTTCCCAGGTTATTATTCAATATAAAAAAATGTTATTCTCAAGCTAATTACGTCCCCTCAGGATTTTAGAAACTGAAGGGCTAGTTTTGTTTTTTTAACATCTGTCATTTACTGAAAACCATGTAAATTTCAGAATTTCAGAAGAGATACTGTGCGTCTCCACTGCCTGGGATCTTCAATGGAGACGCCATATCTTTAGACAAGCTTGGAGTGGTTTTAATTGTAATTGTAACTTAACCTTCATCTTTATTTATTTATTTATCTGATCATAACCAAAAACTGCCTCTTAATCATGATTATCCTTATTTTTTTATTCAAGCTTTAAAAGTCAGAAGCTTAGATAAATATACCTAAATTGTGGTTGAAATTTTTCAATTGGCCAATAACATTTAGTGATATTTATAACAAGTTTTGTTATTTGTTGGTTTTAGTTGTGTTGTTTTTAAGTTATTATTGTAATAACAGAGTAATAACATTTTAATTAATTTTTGAACATTGCCTTGTTATTGATTTATTTGTGTTATTTTAACAACTTATCTGACCATCCCAATAAATGTTGATGAACTTACAATAAAAAGAACTGACCTCCCCAGATTTCATATTCTTCAATGTCAAAAAATGTTAATTTCAAGCATTTTCCGTCTACTCGGGATATTGGAAACTTTACGAACTCAATTCAAAACCATGCAAATTTCACAATTTCAGAGGAGATACTGTGCGTCTCCACTGGCTGGGATCATCAATGGAGACGCCATATCTTTAGATAAGCATGGAATGGTATTATTTGTAAATATTCAACTCAAGTTTAACATTAACTTTATATAGCTCAACCAAATCTAAAGCAGCTATATGCGTTTGGGCTGCTGTTTAATTGAAGTGGGATCGTAGTTTTGAAATTTTGTACTAAATTTGGCATGTTGCATGCAAGTTTTCATACAATATGTTCAGATGTCGGATGGTTCCCTTTACCGTGTCAGGTAAAATAAGGGTTTGTTTTGTTTTGTTCTCATAACAAAATTATGTGAGTTTAGGTTTTTAACAAAATTAGATTTTTGTTGTATGGATCATTGTCCACAAGTGGTGAGTAGTCCGAAATCTCTATAAGTTAGTCTCTACGTCATTTAATAATGCTTCCAAAGACATAATTCATAATACACCTTGAACGTATACGAGCATTTTCTCTCTTCACACTTCAAATTGATCAGATACAGATTTAAGGCAGGAGATTTCCACTAAGAAATTCCCTTCAAAAATTCGAATAACACCGGAGTCAGTGGTGTTATCCCAATTAAGCCGGAGTCAGGCTTATCGGAGTCGATGGAAGAATAGAACGCCGTGGCCCATGTAGATTGTAGCGCGCCCGGTTACGCTAGTGAAGTATATTTTTGTACAGAATTACAGTTAGGTTCGACAATATGTAACTCTCGACGTTTAATGAATTTTATCACAACATGGAATTCTCGACGTTTAATGATTTTTTTCAATAGTCTCATAAATCACAGTTGCAATAAATTAAACCAATCATATCAACTTTTTAAATTCAACGATACTCTCGGTGCTGGAATATGGCAGTTTCTGCTTCCAAACAGCTGCGAAATCACGCTTGTTGGTTCTCCAGCGGATACAGTACCGAAGTCTTCGCATTGTCTTGGGATGCATGCACTCAACTCACAACATGACCCTCGAGGTCTTGGCGGGAGTATTGCCTCTGCGAACTCGTTACTACGAACTGTCTTACCGGTTCCTGATCCGGTGTGATTACAGGAATAAACTGGTAATTGACAACTTTGAAACGTTGCTGAACCTTCACGTTGAGTCTCGGCGCATGCTTCTATACTATGACTTTATGTCATCGTGGGAGTGGAGCCCGAGCACAACGGTACAGCGCACGCCTCCGTTAACCAACAGCACCCTGATTGGCTTCGACACGTCCATGAAAGCCGATACTCGCGGTATCCCAAACCATCTTCTGCGGGGAGTTGTACCGTCGATCTTCGCATCAAAGTACAACCATGTTCCTCCAAACAACAGATTCTTCACCGATGGCTCCAAGCTCGACGGCTGTACGGGCTTCGGTGTTTATCATGAATCTTATCAGCTGTTCTTTAAGCTGAAGGACCCGAGTTCGGTTTACGTCGCAGAGTTAGCCGCGGTTTACTGCGCACTGCGAATCATCGAGACCATGCCACCTGACCACTACTTCATCTTCACCGATAGCTTTAGCTCTGTTGAGGCTATCCGGTCTCTGAAGCCGACCAGGGAGTCTGCGTTTTTCCTCACGGAAATACGCAAGACTTTAAACAACCTGGCGGCTCAGTCCTTCAGCATCACGGTGGTGTGGGTCCGCGCTCATTGCTCGATTCCGGGTAATGAGAAAGCGGACTTGCTCGCCAAGAAGGGTGCTGAGAGTGGAGACATTTTTGAAAGGCCAATTAGCCTACAAGAATGCTACGGTTTGCCGAGGCAGCGTGCGCTCCTGGATTGGCAAAAACAATGGGACGACGACGCCAAGGGACGTTGGATGTATTCCATACGACCTAAGGTGCAAAGAAAAGCCTGGTTCAAGGGAATGGACTTGACGCGTGGATTCATCAGAACGATGTCCCGCCTTATGTCGAACCATTACTCGTCCAAGGCTCATCTTTACCGTATCAACATGAGTGATACAAACTTATGCGACTGTGGGCAGGGTTATCAGGACATCGACCATCTCGTATGGGCGTGTCCAGATCACCAGGCTCACAGAATTAAGTTGAAAGATACCCTCAGGGCCCGAGGAAGACCACCAGAAATCCCGATGCGAGACGCGTTATCTCAACTAGACCTTGATGTTCTCTATCCGATCTATCAGTTCCTCTCAGATTCCAAAATATCCATTTAGTTTTCTTCCAGTTAGTTTTCCTTCAGTTAGTTTTCCTTCAGTTAGTATAACTCGCCTTCACACAAAGCCGTCGTTTCTGGATTGCACCGGAAGCAAAGCAAGAACGCCCCAGCAGCTGGACACCGAGTTGCGGCTGAGGACAAAACGCAAAGGCCAGAAGAGCCAACCAAGACCCCTACACAATCCCCCTTCCCATCCCACGCCTTGTCTTTAACATCAATCCCTTCCCTACTAACCCCGAGTAGGCCGCGGGTAATCGGCTCCCCTCCCACTAACATTTACACACAAGATCCTCTGTAATTATTAAGTCAAATGTAATTACAAAAGCCGACTCGGTCCTAACCAGGTCCCAGTACCGAAAAGGACCTAATAAAAATAATTTTATGAAAAAAAAAAAAACTTTTTAAATTGATATAATATGTATGAAATAAGAATAAAAACTGTACGTATGTAAAATTATAGAAAATAAAAGAACGTTTGAAAATACCTAATAATTTAGGAAAGAGGGAAAGTATAATATAATTTTTTGCAATTCCGTCGTGAAACTATTTACTTTTCCTGTCATTCTTGAACGATGAAATAGCCTACTTTTCTGTACCAATAATAACAGAATCGAATAGCAACACTTTTCAAAATAAATGCTGAAAAGTTCTACTTTTCAGCACTGAAATGGGTGCTGAAAAGTTGAACTTTTCAGCACTTGTTTGGAAAAGTAACACTTTTCAACATTTTTTTGATTTAAACGATTTATTGACAAAATACATGAAAATTTGAATTAAAATTTCACTCAATGGGTGTTTTTCGGAATTGCAAAAAATGTTGTATGGAACTCGTTGCAAAACTTGATTTTTCAGCACTCTTCGTATTTATCCAACTCGGTGAACCTCGTTGGATAAATGTACGACTCGTGCTGAAAAAATACACTTTTTGCAACTTGTTGCATAAACTACTATTGTAAGTAATTGAAATATATATACAACACTAAAACAGTTTTTTTTAAATAAAAGTAAGTTTGAATCATTTAAATGATCCAAGTTTGAGACCGAAAAATCGCAACGAGCATTAACAATATTTTTGATTAACCGATTGGAAACACTTTTCAAAACAATTGCTGAAATGGATACTGAAATGTTGAACTCTTCAGCACTTGTTTTGAAAAGTTAAACTTTTCAACATTATTTTGATTTAAACGGTGGATTGACTGAATACATGGACATTTGACTTACAATTCTACTCAAACGATGTTTTTCGTAAATGCAAAAAATGATGTATGGAACTCGTTATAAAAATGATTTTTTCAGCACTCGACGCATTTATCCAAACCAGTAAACCTCGCTGGATAAATGTACGACTTGAGCTGATATATTCTTCATTTTGCAAGTCATTGCATAAACTACTATTAAAGCATTTTAAAAAATCTAATAAAACAACGAAACTTAAGAAAGATTTATTTCTGTCACTTTCACAAAACAACACTTCTTTTGATAATTTGGTTTATTACTTCTAACATGAAATAATTTAAATAAAAAATTGTCTGTATGTTGCAGCAGTCACGTGCTTAATACGCACATTGTATAGAAGTTTCCGTGCAACCAGCTAAAAGTTCAACTAAAAACATTTGTAGCGTTAATCAAACCATACGGTACTGCGGGACACAAGTAGCACAGACTGCTTGTTCTAAAAACATCCTATTGGATAATGCGCAGAAGCATGCTTGATGCAGAATATCGTATAAAACAAAATGACAACTAAAGTGATGAAACTAAAAAAAATCATTTGTTCGATGGTCCCTAACGAAAAAAATATTTGCCAATTCAAATGTTCAAGTTGCCCTCATGATAGTGCTATTGTAGGAAACATTTTTATCTTATTTTTTCAAATCAGATTTTGAATTGAAAATAATTCACTTCATACCAGCAGGAACGCAGAAGAAAACAGAACAGATGTCACAAGAAATATCTAATATTATTTGCAACACGTTTATTGTTTATTTACATAAATAGTGGAAAATTTTCTTTAAAAGTTTAAAGTTATTTTTTCACCATCCCAAATTTCAATTTTTGTATACTTTTAAGTTTCGCAAATGGTAAAATTACATCTGGGAAGGAGTACGTCTTTTATATCAGAAAAAATGTTTAATTTTACCTCTGAAAATGTGTAATTTTACCACTTTTCCGGTGTAATGTCTCTTTTTCAGTTTAAATTGAGGTAAAGTTACAGCATTGAAGAGGAAATATTCAATCTTCCAAATTAACAATTTTTTTACTGGGTAGTGATATCCTAATGTGAATTTATTTTGCATGATAAGCAGTTATTTCAAGTATTCGTAATTTTCAGCAACTTTTTGTCGTATTAATTTTTCGCAAACAAAAGCTTCAAGCTTCTTTGAGTAAGCGCTTTGACTCAAACTTTAAAAAATGTACTAAAACATCAAAGCTTACACGTTTCATTCATTTAAGACCATTCAAATGATCAAGTCTAAAAATAGGTTTAGTTCATTTTAAGCTTTGAATCAACAAGTGATCGTTCATTTTGTTTCAAATTATGCTTTTTTTTAATGTTTTAGAGTTGTTTCCATGATAAAAATTCCAAAAAAAGTATTCTTCTATGGATTTAATAGGAAAGTTTATGAAACTATTTCTAAAGCTACATCATATTGACACATTTTGAAAATAAACGAGAGCAAACACGTGGTGCATTTTACGATCTGAGTTTTACGAGCTTACCGAATGAACCGCAAGCATGCGCACCAAGCTTGGCGGTTGAGCTAGCATGTGCTCGGCAGAACAATGCTGTTTATTTTTGAAAGCAATCCCAGGAAGTTCTTGTTTATGATCTTTGACTCGAAGGTCACGCAGAGGTTTTTTTTTTTTTTTTTTTTTTTTCTCAACTTATTTTTATTAGGTCCTTTTAGGTGCTGTGACCAGGTTAGGACCGAGGAACGATAATACAAAAAATAATAAAAAGAAGATGATCATTTTCCTGCGCCATGTGTCAACAAGTGTGCGATCACATCAATCTGTTCCTCGGGTGTCTTGCACTGCCTCAAGCGAACTCTATAATCTCGATAAATGGTCCACAGCTCGGACTCGCTGTACAGCTTCCGTTCGCCTGGTTGGTCCTTCGGGGTTGCACCAGTATTTTCTCGACTTTTTCCTGCAGGACGAGGATGCTTTTCTTCCGTCCCGATGGACGGCACCGCTCCAGGTAGCGGAGGAAAATCCGCCGCGTTGAACGCGGCTACAGCCGGAGTCTGTTTCTCCTTCTTCCATGCTGGAGGCTTCGGCTTGGACGCCTGCTGCCTCGACTGGATGAACTGCGCACGTTTGGGACAGCTGCGGTCCAGACCCTCGTGAGATCCAGAGCAGTTGACACACTTCTTGGCTTCCGTTTCTTCTGCTTTGCACTTTTCCGTGCTGTGGGCACCCCCACAGCTGCTGCACCTGGGCTTGAGATGGCAGTTACTGGTTCCGTGACCGAACTGCAAGCAGTTCTTGCACTGGGTCACGTGCGGTTCTTTGCTCCGGTAGGCCACCCACCGGACGACGACTGGTCCCACTTTCTTTACCTTGCTACTCAACTCCTTCAGACTGGTGTGACCCTTGGGGAAGAGCACGATGAAAGGCGTCTCATCGATGGCGGGAAGCTGCTGCTTCCGCCTGATGGCGTGTACTGCCAAGACGTCCAGCTGATGTTCCGTCTTGAGCAGCTCCTTGACGTAATCCGGTTCCGTGTTCGGGAGACCTCGCATTACTACCCGGTGCGGTCTCGCACTGCGCTTTCCGTGCGTGTAGAACTGCACCTTATTCTTTTTCAGGTGGGCTTGCACCGTGTCGAAGTCGTCGCTCGAGAAGCACGTAATTTTGGTGCCGTACCGCGTCAGTTTGTGTTCCGGCTGGACATCACATGTCGACATCACCTTCGCAAGGCGGGCGAAGCTCGTTTCTTTCACCACCAGCGGCGGCTGCTTCTTCTCCCCGGCCGACTTGCCGGGTGCTGGTACCACGGGGGTGGTTTTTTCTGCTGCTGGGTTCGCATTGTTGTTGTTGTTGCTCTTCTCCGCTAGCGGGCTGAACTTGTTGTTGCTGAGCAGTTTCTCCACTTCCTGGCCATTGCCGTCGTTGATCTCCTCCTTAGCCTTCCTGCGCCGAACCTTGATCACGGGACGAAATTCGCCCCCGTCCTCTCCTCCTCCTTCGGAGTCTTCCACCTCCATGCCCGTCGCCGCCTGCGTTTTGGGTTGGAAACCGTCCGGTTTCTCCCACACACTTTTCTTCATGGCCGCGTTCCAGTAGAACGGCCTTCCATCCTCGGTCCTGTGCTCCGTCCACTCACTCTCCGCCGTCGCGGCCGCCGCCATGGCCGTCGGCGAAAGTTAAAAAAAAAACACCGTCAAAAACGCGCTAAGCTCCAATCAAAGGACACACGTCTGCTCTGGGCGAGCTGTCAAACTGGAATGACACGCAGAGGTTGATGTTCAAGTCAATGTTTTGAATGTTTGATAATTCTAGCAGTTTTATTTTTTATTTTGGTTTAATTTTTCAGGACTTTTTTTTTATTTCGTTAAAAATTATTTGTTATAAACAACGATCCCAGACTAGGAAACTTAATTCACTTTTGCCTGAGATATCCAAAAACAGCATTTTATATGAGCGACATCCATCGTCATTTGTTACTTTGTCACATGGTTGCAAATAACCAAGAGTGACGTGAAACCCTTAGGAAACAGAACCAGCATTTTTCCTAGTTCAGGTCCATCAGTGATGGCGACAACAACCACTTTTTTATTTCCCGAGTTCAATTTCAATTCCCCCCTTTTGATGATATCGTTATCAGAAGCATGCGCACATTGTTCTGATTTTTTCCCTGGGTTTTCTTTCCCTCATCTGTTTTTGTTGCTTATTTTTAGCATCGAATAAATGACACCGACTTGCTATATGTCACGAGTTGAAATCGATACCATCGGAAGGTCGAGATTACACAAGATCATCTGTAATCACTATTAGCTTTAAGAAAAATGTAATTACAAAAGCCGATTCGGTCCTAACCAGGTCCCAGTACCGAAAAGAACTTAAAAAAAATAATTTTATGAAGATAAAAAAAGGTAGAGATTTAGAGCTATATTTTCTATTTTTTCATTCTTTCAAATATGTTCCCAGACAAGGAAACTTAATTCACTGTTGTTCCGGGCGTCCAAAAACAAGAAATAAGTTCTACTATTGCTATACCATATAACAATCAACGATTGTAAGGTGAGGGCCGGTGACTCATAAATGCCACCCACGAACTGCTCTGCCAGTGATGAGGTGGGTGAGCCTGGCTTTCGGCCAGGACATACCGGAATGTGACCTGCGCAGTTGAAAACTGTCCTGGGGAAAAAGGATATTTTGTAGAATGCAGATCTGAATATAAAATACAAATGTCTCAGTGAGATAAGATATTGCTAGGACATGTTAAAACGAAAATTTATTTCAAAATATCCCTTTTAAATGATCCCAGACAAGGAAACTTAATTCACTTTTGATCTGGGCTTTGCAAAAACTTTGAATTCATAAGTTTTTCTATAACATATTAGGCTGGTAGAATTCAATCTATTAAGCTTGAAAGATGCCTGTATTGAAGTGCAAATTGAGTCTACGTAAAGCTTAATCAGTGATAGCCACTGGATCGATATCCTTATTTTGGAGGGATTTTATTGGAAGGATATTTGGAAAAGTGGCACATGCGTAGGAGATTAATGATTCCATTGAGAATGAACTCGAACAGATCTGTTTTGAAACGTTTCAAAGGAAATATTTCACTTTTAGAAGAACATTCACTTCATGCTACAATTCAAGCACAGTTTTTCATGCAATCCGAATGTTGTCTCTGTTTGCATGCAAGTTGTTTTCTTTTTTTTAAGCTTGTTCTTTGAAAATTAATTAACTCCGGGATATAAATCAATTTTGAGACTGTTCCAAGAAGCGTTTCAAATAATGTTTATGTTTATTTATTTTTTTATCTGCACTAGTTATGTTTCTCTTTGTCTGTTATACCGAAATTAAAAAAAAACTAATTTTTGGATACGAAAACAGATGTTCTCATTCGCTCCATGTGTCACCCAAGATGACGATATGACTATAAAAACAGAAAAAAATGTTTCAGTATTAAACATTTTTTCATAAATTGTCTCTTTTTTGTTTATGAAAAAAGGTAACAGCTTTGCAAAAAAAGAGTATTTTTTTATTTATAATCGACAAATTTGATGGCAATAGGACACGATCCTTAACACGAAAAACTCGCCCGAGTTTACCTTATAATTCCGAATGTTACACCATTTATGATGTAACAATTTTGCACGTTAATAAACACTTAAATTTACATGCATTTTGATGTAAATCTACAACAAACCTTATGTAAAATGTGATTTTATGTGTGATTCAACCGTTTACGTCAAATTTCAACATCAACAAAGTCTACATGTGATTCATCTTTTCCGTGTCGATTGAATTCACACTGTTTTCTTTGTTCATTATGCAACTATCGCGGCAAACACTAACTGTTAATTTTAAATTGGACATATTGTCGATTTTGATAACAAATCTGTTCAAACATTTTGTTTTTCTGTTTTGAAAGTTTATACCCAGACCAGGAAAATTAATTCTCTACTGTGCTGGATGTACAAAAACATGATTCAAATAACTGAATCTTTTTGTTTATGATGAACTGGTTTCCAGCCTGTGGCTTAGGGCACTGACGAACCAGCTACGCCAGCGATGCATCAGCATTAGGCTCTGACGTGAATAACTAAGGTTTGATAATATATATTTTTCTAATTGGACTCTATCGTCGATATTCATAACCATCCTGTTAGTTTTTTTTTTAATAATTGCAGCCCTGACAAGGAAAGTTAATTCGCTTTTGTTCCAGGACTTCCAAAAAACCCAATTTTAGTTTGACTGGTATATAATATATAATTATATGCAAAATGGTAAACTTTGGGGACAGGATTTCAGCATTTCCTTTTTACGAGACTCAGTTGTGACAGTGATGGAGGTCCTTGCAGGAAGAATCGTGTCAGGATTCTATAAAAGAACGAGGGGTGTTTGAATTTATTTTGTTTTATTTTTTGCTAGGGACGCTGCTTAGGTTTTGTGTGTGATTTGATCAAAAACTCAACATATTGCGCTGAATCAGTCTGCAGGGCAGGACACTCTCGAGGGTAGTTTATAATGCGATTTAAGTTTATTCTTTTTTTTCCTCATTTTTACCCTTATCATATCGACCAGTGCACGAAAACTGGAAATGTCAACAGAAGTAGATATCGATCAAAATTACAACATGACATGAGAAAGATTTTGCTTCGTTTAGATTAGTTTAAACCAAATGCGTTCCTCCTTCAAGTTTCAATTGACATCTGAACTTCATTTTGAACATCTCTTTCTCACTCATTACATCCTTTTATTATGACATGTGACTTCTCTCCAACAAGATTACCTGATATAGAAGAGAGAGGTTAGATCGCAGATATCAAGCAGCCGAGCTCAGTGGTTGCTCTAGCGATGTAAATGCTCTGGGTTTTTTCGCTGCATTCCAATTGGAACCCGCTGGGAGATTAGGGAAAGTGAGAGAGGATGGAATTTTTTTTCCTGTTGGAGTCCTCGCTTTGTACTAAATCAAAAAAGCAATACAAATGTTTGGCAGATTCTAAATAGTCTAAGAACTAGGAAAAAGGAATCTTGTGATTTTTATCCTTACATGTATGTTTTTTCGTAATTCAAATCACAATTACAGTATGTTTTGTTCAATCTTGTAGAGCCCTCCATGGACTAAATCATCTAGCCAAGGATACCTGATAGACTGAAGTCCTACGGTCGTGTGATACACAAGGTTGCATCTTTTTAATAGATGGTCCATATCTCCTTTAGGAATACTTTTTTGTAAGCTCACTTTCGCAGAAGAGAATTTAATTTCCTTGCGGGGAGCATTTCCATACTTTTTTTTTCATAACATATTCTTATTAGGTTTATTAGGTACTGCGATCAGGTTGGGACCGAGGATCAAATTAAAATGTAATATATAATAATAACAAAAATAACTTCTTATACTCCGTACTTCGAGATCATGTAACTGACTAGGGTTACTTGGTCCAAGCGGGTCTTGCAGGTCTTGAACTTGCCGATGTTCTCGGAGAAGATGCCCCACAGCTCAGCCGAACTGTAGAGCACCTCCCCGGCTTCCTCCTTCGTGGCTCCACCGTCTCGTGAGCCACCTTGGGCGACTTTAAATTTCCTTGCGGGGAGCATTTCCATACTTGCTAGATTTTTTTCTGCAATCAGCAAATTATTCTTACTGTTGTGCCAATCGCCAGGAAATTGAATTCTCTGCTGCGATTAGGGGCATACAAAAACTATTAGTTTAAAAAATAAAGATTGGTACCTCCGTACTTTAACATAATTCGTAGTTCCCATTTTTAGCAAAAAACCAAAACTGAAACATGGTCCTAATGTGATATTTTCCATTTTCCAATATTCAAGCAGGAAACTTTTCCAAGGAAAAATACATTTTCACTTGCACACCAATACACTGTAGGATCGACGCAGGATGCGATGCGCGATGGTACGGAAATTGACCAAAGCAGGCTACGTTATGAAATGTTTTGCTGTCTAGATTTTTCTCGACAACGTGAAACAAGTTCAGAAAATCTGAAAAAGCCAATTTGA
Organism: Culex pipiens pallens; assembly: GCF_016801865.2. Taxonomy (NCBI): domain Eukaryota; kingdom Metazoa; phylum Arthropoda; class Insecta; order Diptera; family Culicidae; genus Culex; species Culex pipiens. Next base: position 221,540,510 of record NC_068938.1, read on the forward strand.
AAAAACGGTTATCTTTTATATGAATTTAATGTTTACTTCTCTTGTTTTATATTTTTTTGTAATTTTATTTCTATGATATTTTGTATATAGAATAAGCTCGAATCATATTTGTTTTGCTTACAAGTTTCAGGTTTATTTATATTTTCCAGTCGTTTTTTCATATTTTTTTTTTCTTCTTGGATTATATATTAGTCACAGTAAGGCCGTTGAAAATATTTTTCAAGGTTTATATCTTGATTTTTCTGGTGAAATTTCAATACAGCTAGAAGTTTTTTTTAGTTTTTATCCCTCGATATTGAGTTTTTTTTGGTGATAAGTAGCTTAGGTTTGAAAAAACTGGACTGGTGTAAAGATAATTTTGAAACACTTTTTCATTCAATTTAACATTTATGGCTTGTATTTTTTATTTTTATTTGGGACAAATCATAATGCAATATAAAATAGAGGTTGCTAATTTTGATATGCATTAGGGTAGAGTAGTCATCAATGAGACACGGGCAACAATGATAAAATGGCTCTCACAAGTCGTAGTTTCAACCAATCAGGCTCATATTTGGGGGAAAGGTGTGTCTACTGGATACACGTCTGCCATTATAGTGGCTTTGGTTATGGACGCTCCCTTGAAAAGTTATTCATAAATGTTTGATTCTGGGGTGTAAAAGTAAATTATGGACAAAAATTACTTTTTCGCTCGTAGGCTGCCATTAACACCAAAACTAATATTTCTTCAAATTTCTTTCGACGTTCCATAGGGATTGAGTTGGGCTACAATGTCCTTTCATTAGGTTTGGCCAAAATTTAGAATATACCCAGTATACAGGACTGTCTCATTGTTCCCCGCTCATTGCAGCTCATGAGTAACAATGAGACACTTTGATTTTTCTTCATTAAACTTTTCAAAATCTATGGAAATCTTTCAAAACATGAATTAAAAGTGATTTTTGGCATATTTATAGAGTTTTAACTTCATTTAACCAAAAATGCAAAGTTATTTGGTATAAATATACGAATTTTACAAAATTTAAATACATTTTAGTATAACTTTTGTTATTTAAAGTTTCATGTAGGCAAAATTGCTCTAAAATGTTCAAGGCAAGTTACCTGCAATGGAACAATACAAAACATGATGTTTTACTAGAAAAATCTTGATTTTCGTAGTGTGTCTCATTGTTCCCCAGCTGTCTCATTGTTCCTGCCAAGTGCGTCTACAATGAGACAGTTGAATAACTCTGGCTGTAGATGTCGGATCGATCTCATATTTTGGTCAATGTTAGAACACATTAAAAGAAAGAAAATGCAACAAAAAGCTAATTAAAACATGCTGATGAAAAAATGAGAAAAATCTTTGAAAGTTGAAAACCAAAAGTGTCTCATTGATGACTACCCTACCCTATCTTTACTTGTTCTAAAAATTGTTGGAATTTTTGAAATACCGATAATAATTATAAATAATGTGTAGGTAGGATTTTGAATTATGGTTCCAAATATTTTGAGGATTTCTTCATGGTTTACACCAGAAGGCTTCTGATAAGATAATATCGCTACATTAGATTGTCCACATTTGAAATTCGCAAGTATCGAAATCAATAGGGTTCCTTCGATATTGTTGATTTTTTTGTTTCTTAAAATTTTACTTCTAACTTTTTGACATGATTGAATTTCTTTTAACCAGCTTGAATTTTTGTAACCAGAGAATCAAAACACAATACAGACTAAACTACCTATCTTATCAGTGTGACACCTGTCGTAGCGATAATGATTGTTTGCCATTAAACCAGTCGATATTTGTTCAATTCAAAGTTGACTATTTGGTAATGCTGAAAGCACGTATATTTTCTATGTATGAAAAATTAATGATCGTATCAAAACTCAAAAAAGAGTTGTAACTCTTTTGGGTAGGTAATTTTTACTAAATGGCATTACAGTGCATTAACTATTTGCTTCTTTTCTAGCACAATGGATCCACAAGTCAGGAAAAATAATTTGCTTATGTTTGCCATCGAAGACCAAGATCACACAGAAATAGAACGACTCTTAACCAATGGTGCAAATCCAAATTTCGTCGATGCCAACTGCACCAATGGACTGTGCACTCCATTGCACATAGCTGTGGAAGAATGTGATCCGAAATCAGTGGAAATTCTGCTCCGCTGGGGTGCCAAGTTCGACACCAAACTCAGAAATCACAAGTCTCCGTGGGAGCTGGCTAAAAGTAAATTTCAAATCAAACCCATCTTTGAAAAGCACTTCCGAAGCACTCCGAGACTTTTGGTAGTCAAGAATTCATCAAACCCTACAACTTCAAGTGATGGTGAATACCGCCGACGACCGGGATCTGCCGGAATTTCTGGCCAGCTGTACGAGGCCCGTTTGATGGCGCTGGTTTATCTCCGGTTGGAACGCCTGGGATGCCAATTTTATCTTGGATCCAACGTGGACGGAATAGGAAACTTTGACGATCTGGTCGTGCGGTATCGCTGTGAAGGTGCAGATCGGGACACTTTGCTGTTTGTTCAGGCCAAACATCGTGAAGACCCTGACAAAAATAAAATCAAGTTTGCAGCTGTTGAGGATGTAATGTGTGAAAAGGGTGACTTTAGTGTGCATACAAATTTCAAGAACTATTTGATGATTCGTGAACAATTCGGTCGAGACAGATCCGGGGGATTCTTTGAAGGAAATTTCGAGGATTTAGATGTGGAGCTAGTTTTGTACACTTCAGCAAAGTACGAGTATACGTTGGTACGTAAAGTTAGCAACAGTGATTTGCTAAAGACAAATGACGAAGGTGGAATATTGCAAGTAGACGATGAAAGTGAAATTATAACAAATTTGTGTAAATCGGCCGATAAAAATATGGTTAAAAACATTCTTCAAGCAGAAAAAAAACTCATTGGTTTTAATTGTATAAAATATCTTGCAAATGATTTTTTGAAAAAGTTTCGTATTTATTTCAATCAAGCAAAAGAGGATTCAGTACGGAGAATTGTTTTAAATGAATTCGACGACAGATTATATGCTTTAGAGTTTTTAGATGTTATACAAATGCACTGGATGCAAAGTGGGCGAATTCAATTTCTTACTGAATCCAGTAATCTTTTCCTAATTTTAAATACGAGTTGTGTACTCTATGCTCAAAGTAATTCAAGTAGGCCTGTTTTTGCTGAAGAACAAATAAAAGTTGTAAAATATCTACCTACAACAAGACTTAACATCAGGCTGCTATTTGAAATTGAAGACAAAAATCATAGAAAAATGCTAGAACTGCTGCATTTTGAAAAGGCTGATGCCAACTTCTTTGATGCAAACGCTACAAACGGAAACAGTACCCCACTGCACATGGCAGTGGCCATGAATGATCCGATATCGGTGCAAATTCTGCTCAACGCTGGAGCCAAACTTAACGCCAGGAACAACAAAGGGGAAAGTGCTTGCGAGATGGCTTTACGACTAAAATATGCTGACGTTTTGAGTGTAGTTCATAATTTTATTGTGACGAAATTAGGAATTAGGGTGTTAAATGTTGAATAAGACCAATAAGCTTCTCACCATTTCGTTTTCAATAAACAAAACTGAAACTTTTTTATCGGCAGTTTTTTTTTCTATAGCCTTATTTGGACGCAAATAAGGTTCGGATCTATCATGTAAACTACATTGGATAGATAATGTGGTCACCCTATCTTAAGATATTCGTACATTAGTTGGGATTGATTTACAGTCCAGACTAGATTATCCGAAATCCTCGAAAAAAAACTTCAGATCTTATTCTGGGTCACTGAGTTCAAATCTGTTCTGAAAATTTCATTTAGTGATTATGAATTCCTAATAAAACTTTGTAAAGCACTTCATGGTTGCAAATTTGATTTTACATTAGAAGCTCAAAAAAAATTGACCAAAATTTCTGTTTTTCTCAAAAAAAAAAAATATTAAAAAAACATAACTATGCGAAAAATGTTTGTCAATACTTTATTTTGGCTCAAAATTTACGGTTTTTTGTCCCCTAAAACAAATAAAACAATCAAAAAAAAACTCAGAACTAGGGATTTTAGGATGCTGGACTTTTGTGAAAAAAAGTTTTTCTCAAAATCAACCTTCCGACACCAAATCGATCAGAAAATTCTTTAAAAAGTTTTTCGATTTTCAAAAATTTACGTACCATTTTTGGCCAGCTGCCAAAATTGTATGGAGACTTGTATGGGTTAACCGCAACGAAATAAAAAAAAAGAATATTTCAATATTCGAATATATGTGTCCCGGAATGTGATTTTTGTATTTTTGGTGTGATGTCTCTAGCAAAGTTGTCCACAATGCAGATACTAATAGTGACACTGTGAAAATACTAATTTTTAAAATAACGTTTAAAAAAAATAACGTTTTTGCACAATCAGTTAAATTATGAAAACTTGTTGTTGTTTGTTTATTTAAGGATCTATTAGACTATGACAAACAAACAAACTTGCATTTTTTTCGTGTTTGACAGTTTGCTAAATTCGCAAACTTGTTTGCGGCAAACAAAGCAAAATCTGTGCAGGCTTACGTTTCTGCAAACAAATGCTGGCAAACAAACAAGCTAACAAACTGCCAAACTGTCAAATAGTGCGAGTTTGTTTTTTTGGCGATGGTCCAATATCTCCTTCAGGAAAAATCAAAGAGATATGTACTACATAAAAATTTCAAAAATCATTTTCAACAGAAAAACTAACTTAATCCACCTATGTGGTTGATGCCTTCCTCACTTTATACCAACAATGTGTAATATTGGTTTGGACACATATTTCAGCTATTTTTTTAGGTCCAGAAAAATAAGTACACAGATATAATTTAAGTTGTCATAACTCGAGACAGGGTTGCCAGATTTTCAATGTTGTGGACTCCTAGGAAAGGTCTCTCGATTACCTAACCAATGATGAGTCGGATGATGGATCCGGACATCGTTTACATGCATTTTAGTGAGATCCGGCTTCAAAAAAGTACATAAATATCTTAAGTGGTCATAACTCGAGACAGGGTTGCCAGATCTTCGATGTTGTGGACTCGTTGGAAAGGTCTCTTGATTACCTAACCAACGATGGGTTGGATGATAGATCCGGACATCGTTTACATGCATATAATTGAGATCCGGATATATGTGAAAACACATTTTTATACATAACTTTTGAACTACTTATCGAAACTTCAAACAATTCAATAGCGATGTATGGGACCCTAAATCAAGTCGAATGCAACTGGTTCGATCAAAATCGGTTCAGCCAGTGCTGAGAAAACTTGGCAAGATTTTTGAACACATACATACATACACACACACACACATACATACACACACACATACACACATACACACATACACACACACACAGACATTTGTTCAGTTTTCGATTCTGAGTCAATATGTATATATGAAGGTGGGTATTCGAGCTTTTTATAAAAAGTTCATTTTTAGAGCAGGATTATAGCCTTACCTCAGTGAGGAAGGCAAAATTAAACCATTACTTGCCGAAAAAAAGGTTATTAGAAAACTCTCAGGAATTTAAAATTGTCTGTATGCAGTCCTACAACTCAGTTTTTTGTTGTTGTGAATATAAGAAACTTGAGAAGAAAATTCTCATTTAAAAAATAACTTTTTATTAGTATTTTTTCAAAAGTAAAACGTAAGAAAAAGTACACTTGTTGATTAATACATTATTTTTTCATCAAATGCACTTCGCCAAACTAACCCTCTTCGTCCGAAATCCCCCCTTCAAAATTCCACCTTTTTCGCCACCGAAAACGATTCCAGCGGGATTCCACTAATTAAAACGTCACCCGATGTCAAACGGCCGGCCGACTGATGGAACGTGACACTTTCCCCTGCCCCACCGCATTTCGAACCCGTTCCAAACCCGATCCCGAAACGAGATCGCCGGTTGATCTGGTTCGTTTTCGTGGAAGCAGATCGCTCTTCTCTTTTCGTTTTTTCTTTTTTTTTGATAATGCTGCGCCTGCCACGAGATTGATCTGATCGGTGTTGATTGATTCTGCTGGGAGATTATGAAAGAGTTTTGTAATTTGATATCAATTGGTGCTCATTTTTTGTGTTTGGTGTTTAGCTGATAGCTTATTAATCAATAAAGGATAAAGATTTATGAAATGGTATAAAAGTGGATGATTTGTGGGGAAAATTAGCCAAATTTCTGTTTGTTAAACCAAACCAATTAATAAATGAGGATCGATTTAAACCCAATCGATCATAAAGCCAATTTTTGAAAACTTTTTACAGAAGAGAATACCATCTTCGAATGTTCATTCGAATGGTTATTCCTCGTGAAAAGTTCATTTTATTGATTCGACAAAAATCAACCGCTAAACTTGAATGCAAGTAGGCTATGAAAGCTAATCGTTCGAACTAGCCATTCCTTAAACATTTGAACAGTTTATTTTAGTACAGCCGCTCATGGCACGCTTTGCCTTAAAAAAAATTTCAGTGAGAATTTACTCTCAATCTCCTGCTATAAATCCAACTAAAGAGAACCAAAAAAATACACACACGAGAGTCGATCTGCGCATGGTGGATGCTGCGGAGAGAATCAACATTTGCTCTCACCTCTCCCTTTCCCACAGAAACCCACTTTGGTCCATTTGTTTATTTTTCCTGTCTCAATTTTATAGCAACTCAACTTTGCTACTGGGCGCGTCTGCGGCGGGGATCGAACCTCGAGAGGTGATCTGTGATAAGAGGAGGAGATGACGAAAGGATGCTGCTGCGTGCAGAGGAGTGCGGTGAGAAGCAAAGCAAAAAAATAAAAAAAAGAGACAAACGTGCGCGCGCGAGGTCCAGGAACGGTGCCCCAGTGAGTGACCTTGCTGCAATGCAGGTTTTCTGGTTTTGTGCGTGGCACTGTGGAAGTGTGGAAAAAGCTGATAGTGGATGGTCTAGTGGTTGGAATATCAGGTTGATTTCCAGGGTTTTTTTTTTTATTATCAGGTCCTATAAACATATGAAAGACAATAGTTTATTGGTCCTTTAAAAAAAAAACTCTGGATAATTTTGATCATAGAAAAGTTTGAGAGCAGTACATTTTCAAACATGTTATTTTATTATAAAAATTTTTTTGCATCACGTTTTATTTTAAATATGATTTAATTTTTAATTTTTTTTTTTAACGTCACTTTTGCATTTCAGAAATCAATCAATGCAATCAACATTTTTTTCTTAAAACAGTTAATGAATTATTTCAAGGGAAAACTGTATGTTGCTATCCTAACAAAATTGGAAAATTGTCTATTTGTCTAATTGTCTATTAACTATTTGTTTTGCCTTCCTCACTGAGGTAAGGCTATAATCCTGCTCGAAAAATGAACTTTTGAAATACAGCTCGTAGACCTATATTCATGTATACCTATCGACTCAGAATCGAAAACTGAACAAATGTCTGTGTGTGTGTATGTGTGTGTGTGTGTATGTATGTATGTGTTCAAAATTCTTGCCAAGTTTTCTCAGCACTGGCTGGACAGATTTTGATCAAACCGGTTGCATTCGACTTGGTTTAGGGTCCCATACATCGCTATTGAATTGTTTGAAGTTTCGATAAGTAGTTCAAAAGTTATATATAAAAATGTGTTTTCACATATATCCGGATCTCACTTATATGCATGAAAACTATGTCCGGATCCATCATCCAACCCATCGTTGGTTAGGTAATCAAAAGACCTTTCCAACGAGTCCAAAACATTGAAGATCTGGCAACCCTGTCTCGAGATATGTCCTCTTAAGTGGTATTGATGCACTTTTTTGAAGCCGGATCTCACTTAAATGTATGTAAACTATGTCCGGATCCACCATCCGTCCCATCGTTGGTTAGGTAATCGAAAAACCTTTCCAACGAGTCCAAAACACTGAAGATCTGGCATCCCTGTCTCGAGATATGGCCACTTAAGTGATATTGATGCTCTTTTTGGAAGCCGGATCTCACTTAAGAGGCAGTATTTGTAGATTCTGCTCGGTTTGTTCTAGAGGTCGTATCGAGGTGCTCCGATTTGGATGAAACTTTCAGGGTTTGTTTGTCTATGCATGAGATGAACTCATGTCAAATATGAGCCCTCTACGACAAATGGAAGTGAGGTAAAACGGGCATTGAATTTTGAGGTCCAAAACACATGAAAAATTTTAAAATTGCTCGCAATTCCGCAAAACTTCATCAATTCCAACTCTCTTAGGTGCATTCGAATAGTCTTTCGAAGCCCTTCAAAATGTGCTATAGACATCCAGGATTGGTTTAATTTTTTCTCATAGCTTTTGCAAATTACTGTTAAACATGGATTTTTTTAAAACCTTAATATCATTTTGCAACAGCCTCCAACACCCATACTCCCATAGGTCAAAAGTTAGGGAATTTCATAGACTATAAGCCTGCGGTATTAACTTTTTGGCCAATCGCAGTTTTTCTCATAGTTTTACGATTTTTCTAGAACAAACTTTTTACAACGTTAGTTTTTGCCCTGTAGGCCAAGAGGACGGCACTTTTTGGTCTCAATTTTGTCAAATTCGGAATCCTTGGTCAATTTCACGTAAGTAAGAAGTATTGGAGTTGTAATTTTGATTTAAAAATAACTAAATAAAAGATTTTTGAAAAAAGAAATAGATCTTATTTACCCTGTGATCAATACGTCAAATGCTGTATCAAGTAGGCGAAAACTTGTTAAACCCCTAATCCGACAAAATTCTAAATAATATTTTAATTAATTCTAAATGGCATTTTTTCCAATCAAATTCAAAATTCCAACACCTCAATCTAATGTAAAATTTTCTGAGGATTCCGAATTTGACAAAATTGAGACCAAAAAGTGCCGTCTTCTTGGCCTACAGGGCAAAAACTAACGTTGTAAAATGTTTGTTCTAGAAAAATCGTAACACTATGAGAAAAACTGCGATTGGCCAAAAAGTTAATACCGCAGGCTTATAGTCCATGAAATTCCCTAACTTTTGACCTATGGGAGTATGGGTGTTGGAGGCTGTTGCCAAAAGTTATTAAGGTTTTAAAAAAATCAATTTTTAACAGTAATTTGCAAAAACTATGAGAAAAAGTTAAACCAATCCTGGATGTCTATAGCACATTTTGAAGGGCTTCGAAAGACCATTCGAATGCACCTAAGAGAGTTGGAATTGATGAAGTTTTGCGGAAATGTGAGCAATTTTAAATTTTTTCATGTGTTTTGGACCTCAAAATTCAATGCCCGTTTTACCCCACTTCCATTTGTCGTAGAGGGCTCATATTTAGCATGAGTTCATCTCATGTATAGACAAACAAACCCTGAAAGTTTCATCCAAATCGGAGCACCTCGATACGACCTGTTTCACATCGGTGAAAAACTCGCTCTTAAATGTATGTAAACTATGTCCGGATCCACCATCCGACCCATCGTTGGTTAGGTAATCGAAAAACCTTTCCAACGACTCCAAAACATTGAAGATCTGGCAACCATGTCTCGAGATATGGCCACTTAAGTGACATTTATGTACTTTTCTGAAGCCGGATCTCACTTAAATGTATGTAAACTATGTCCGGATCCACCATCCGTCCCATCCTTGGTTAGGTTATCAAAAACCCTTTCCAACGAATCCAAAACATTGAAGATCTGGCAACCCTGTCTCGAGATATGTCCACTTAAGTGATATTGATGCTCTTTTTTGAAGCCGGATCCCACTTAAATGTATGTAAACTATGTCCGGATCCACCATCCGACCCATCGTTGGTTAGGTTATCAAAAAACCTTTCCAACGAATCCAAAACACTGAAGATCTGGCAACCCTGTCTCGAGATATGGCCACTTAAGTAATATTTATGTACTTTTTTGAAGCCGGATCCCACTTAAATGTATGTAAATTGTGTCCGGATTCACCATCTGACCCATCGTTGGTTAGGTTATGAAAAACCCTTTCCAACGAGTCCAAAACATTGAAGATCTGGCAACCATGTCTCGAGATATGGCCACTTAAGTGACATTTATGTACTTTTCTGAAGCCGGATCTCACTTAAATGTATGTAAACTATGTCCGGATCCACCATCCGTCCCATCCTTGGTTAGGTTATCAAAAACCCTTTCCAACGAATCCAAAACATTGAAGATCTGGCAACCCTGTCTCGAGATATGTCCACTTAAGTGATATTGATGCTCTTTTTTGAAGCCGGATCCCACTTAAATGTATGTAAACTATGTCCGGATCCACCATCCGACCCATCGTTGGTTAGGTTATCAAAAAACCTTTCCAACGAATCCAAAACACTGAAGATCTGGCAACCCTGTCTCGAGATATGGCCACTTAAGTAATATTTATGTACTTTTTTGAAGCCGGATCCCACTTAAATGTATGTAAATTGTGTCCGGATTCACCATCTGACCCATCGTTGGTTAGGTTATGAAAAACCCTTTCCAACGAGTCCAAAACATTGAAGATCTGGCAACCATGTCTCGAGATATGGCCACTTAAGTGACATTTATGTACTTTTCTGAAGCCGGATCTCACTTAAATGTATGTAAACTATGTCCGGATCCACCATCCGTCCCATCCTTGGTTAGGTTATCAAAAACCCTTTCCAACGAATCCAAAACATTGAAGATCTGGCAACCCTGTCTCGAGATATGTCCACTTAAGTGATATTGATGCTCTTTTTTGAAGCCGGATCCCACTTAAATGTATGTAAACTATGTCCGGATCCACCATCCGACCCATCGTTGGTTAGGTTATCAAAAAACCTTTCCAACGAATCCAAAACACTGAAGATCTGGCAACCCTGTCTCGAGATATGGCCACTTAAGTAATATTTATGTACTTTTTTGAAGCCGGATCCCACTTAAATGTATGTAAATTGTGTCCGGATTCACCATCTGACCCATCGTTGGTTAGGTTATGAAAAACCCTTTCCAACGAGTCCAAAACATTGAAGATCTGGCAACCATGTCTCGAGATATGGCCACTTAAGTGACATTTATGTACTTTTCTGAAGCCGGATCTCACTTAAATGTATGTAAACTATGTCCGGATCCACCATCCGTCCCATCCTTGGTTAGGTTATCAAAAACCCTTTCCAACGAATCCAAAACATTGAAGATCTGGCAACCCTGTCTCGTGATATGTCCACTTAAGTGATATTGATGCTCTTTTTTGAAGCCGGATCCCACTTAAATGTATGTAAACTATGTCCGGATCCACCATCCGACCCATCGTTGGTTAGGTTATCGAAAAACCTTTCCAACGAGTCCAAAACATTGAAGATCTGGCAACCCTGTCTCGAGTTATGATTACTTATGTTATATGTGTGTACGTTTTTTTCTGGATTCAAAAAAATAGCTGAAATATGTGTCCAAACCACTCATATTACCCATTGTTGGTAAAAAAGAGGAAGGCATCAACCACATAGGTGGATTATGTTAGTTTTTCCATGTAATTTTGCCAGCTGAATCTGATTCTGTTCTCATAGTTGAGCCAAGGTATCAAAATATCAATTTTTGGTCATATTTCAAGGTTTTTTAATGTAAAATAATCAGATAAGCTATTAAAACCCTAATTATGACCAAAAATCAATATTTCCGCTGTTTGGCTCACTTCTGAGGACAGATTTTCGATACCATGCCCTTTTCTTTTGTAAACTAAGGTTGTTGCAAATAATTTTCAAAGATGTTGTCTCCCCTTCCCCTTCAAAAACGGTCCGAAAAATCAGGGGGCTAAAACAATTGTTTTTCAAAAAGCTTCAAAATTTCAACGTTATTTTAATTGCATTCAGCTGAAATCAAAATAAAATGCATTCCCATGCGTTTAACATGTTTAAGCTAATTTATTAATATTTTGAGTTTTAGTAAATTTTCGATGTATAGTGCAACAATATGTTTTTTCCGCAACAAATAAATTAGGGCGTCCTATATTCCCGGGTTTTGAATTTCCCGGGAAACGGGAAAAATATTTTTAGAATCCAAGGAATTTCCGGGATCCCGGGAAATTTTTGCACCAGTCAAAAAATCAATATTCATTATATTTGTTATGTTTCTCAAGCTTAAAATTATAGAACTTGCTCAACAATATTATTTGGTGATAATCTAAATTCTATTCTAAAAAATGACGACAGTTTTTAAATTGCTTAAAAGAAATTAAAATTTTATTTTTTCTGTTCTTTGTTGTGCTTCACATTTTGTAACGTGCTACAATTTTTAATCCAATGTGATTAAAATTTAATAAGTATTTTATAAATATATTTATTATACATATTATTTTATGTTACTTGACTAGAAAAGCTTGAAAAATTTCTTTAAAAATGTCTAAAAAAAAAGAAGAAACGGCATCAAATAAAAGATACCAGTCAATATTGAGTTTTACATAAGTTTTGAATTTCATGTTTTAAAAAAAACATATTTTACAAATTATTTATCTGTGCAAAATTGGGACTGCAGTTTGAATAGGTACAGGAGATTTTAGAGCAATATTTTGAAATCGGTGTTTTGTTCGGTTCCTGTTTTAACCGAAGTCATTCAAAATGTTATGCAAAAAATTTGGCTTAAATAGCTGTCTGATGAAAAATAATTCAACATGATATTTTTTTTCCAAGTCATCAATATACGTGAATATACGTAAAATAATACCCAGTCTTTCTAAAAATAAATAAAAATAAATTGAAAACATATAAAGCACTGGGCACTTTGCAGATCCGTAAACTATTTTTTTTTTTCAATTTTCCCTTAGGCTGGCTTCAAAATTGGCCCGAAAAATCAGGGGGCAAAAAAAATTTTTTTTTTTCGTTTAAATGTGAAGACTATGACTTGTTATTTAAATTTTTATATTTTTTTATTTTTTCGCCCCCCCCCCCCTTGACCTCAGCCAGGGCCGAGGGACAAAAACTTTTTTAAATATTTGCATCGGCCTTATAACCCAAATTAATGCAGTTTATAACTGTATACAAATTTTAATACTTTAAAATTCTTATGGATTACTCAGTATTCAACTATTTATCAATTCCACAGCTAAATCTGAATTTTCAGAGCAAAATTTGTTTATTTTTTTTCAATTTCGGGAATTCCCGGGACAAATTATAAAAAAAATCCCGGGTTCGGGAATTCCCGGTTTTGGAAAAATCTCGGGAATTCCCGGGATGGACGCACTTAAATAAAACGTAATAAAGATTTTTGGAGAACAAATGATAGCAATTCAACTGTACCGTAAACTGGGGTCAATCGGGACACATGGGGCGAATTGGGACAGCAGTTTTAACCATGTTGGAGGCTCCAACTTGGAGCACAATATTTTGATTTTTCTGGTTGGTTTCGGTTAAAACAGACTCAGGCCAACAAAATGTGTACATCCATTTCCAAATTTAAAAAGCTTTAAGTGCTCTAAAAACTGCTGTCCCCATTCAGACTTAAGTCTAGATTCACCCCAGATTACGTATTTTGCGCAATACATTTTGCCATGACTTTTGCATTAATATGTTGAAATTCTGGAATGTTTTTTGGAAAAATATAATTTTTTGCCCTTACATTTTTTTTAACTAATTAAAACGTTTTGCTTTATTGTTCTTAATTTCACAAAAAAAATCAAAATAATTTTAAACGAGCCAAAACACGCTAAATATGATAATCAGAGGCGTTCAGTTAATAAGACTTCTATTGCCATAACATTTTTTAAGTTTTTGCAGCGGCCATATTTTGTTTTGTAAACAAAAAAAGGTTTGTTTGTAGAGCCCTTTTCAAATGTTGCTTAAGTATTTAGGAATTTAGGAAGAATTAAAAAGGACGTCAAATTTTATAGAACTTGGGACTCAAAAATAACTCTAGACTTATTTATAGCTTATATTTTTTTTAAAATAATCTAGCACAGCTATTTAAATAGGTTCACTATTAAACCACACCAGATGCTAAACATTTCAATGTAATTTTTTGGATCTTTTAAAACATCAACGAAATATTTTTTCTTATTGGATTTTTTGAAGGTTTTGAATTTCCTCCATATTTTAAGAAGATTTTTAAAGAGGAGGGGATTGACTTATCTATGAAAACATTTACTCGGCCTTATTGAAAATCAGTTATTAATTTCAAAGTGCGAAATATTTGCTTGATTTTTATTCTTGTGGAGAAAGACAATATCTCGGGTGAGTTTTCAAAAAGCCGTAAGAGCCATCGTGACCTCTGACACTAATTGCCGTTTTTCTCGAAAATGAAACAAAATTTAATTTATTTTAAGTATGGGGCACTTGAAGGACGTGTAGAAGAACAATTTAGAGCATTTTTGATATTGGTTTTTCGTAAGTAGGTCGAATACCGATGCAAAAAGGGCTTTGTTTACCAATGGCTTTTACGGCTTTTTGAAAACTAATCCGAGATATATTCCTTTGCAAGTTTAGTATAAAAATGTTAGTCTTTTACATTACTCAGCATTTAGGCCGTTGCAAATATTTTCCGAAGATTATGTCACCCTTTTAAAAATTGGTAAAAAAATATTTCAATAAACATAAAATTTTCAATGAAAATAGAAGTCTAATCAAACTGAAATGCATGTTTATGCATTGAAAATCATATTTAGCATGTTTCAGCTCTTAGTACAATTGTTACCTCAAAAATAAACATTAAACTTTTAAAAACATTGGACAATTCACAAAAAAGACAAACATCTTATAAAACACATTTATTTTTTGAAAAAACTTGAAAATAGCTAAACACTCATTAAAGCAACTTTTCAATCAAATTTGTCTAAAGAACAAGAAGTCTGTGCTCAAGATTTGTTATTTTATTGCAATCTCACATTTGATAATGAACAAAAAAATGCTTTGATGATTTTAGTGGTTGATGATTGCCTCTAACTCAATTTAAATTTGGATTAATAATCGGGTAATTCTCCGCCAACTCACACAGCAGTTGCCCCGACCCCTCTTCGATTTGCGTGAAACTTTGTCCTAAGGGGTAACTTTTGTCCCTGATCACGAATCCGAGGTTCGTTTTTTGATATCTCGTGACTGAAGGGCGGTACGACCGCTTCCATTTTTGAACATGCGAAAAAAGAGGTGTTTTTCAATAATTTGCAGCCTGAAACGGTGATGAGATAGAAATTTGGTGTCAAAGGGACTTTTATGTAAAATTGTACGCCCGATTTGATGGCGTACTCAGAATTCCGAAAAATCGTATTTTTCATCGAAAAAAACACTAAAAAAGTTTTAAAAATTCTCCCATTTTCCGTTACTCGACTGTAAAAATGTTTGGAACATGTCATTTTATGGGAAATTTAATGTACTTTTCGAATCTACATTGTCCCAGAAGGGTCATTTTTTCATTTAGAACAAAATTTTTCATTTTAAAATTTCGTGTTTTTTCTAACTTTGCAGGGTTATTTTTTAGAGTGTAACAATGTTGTACAAAGTTGTAGAGCAGACAAATACAAAAAATTTGATATATAGACATAAGGGGTTTGCTTATAAACATCACGAGTTATCGCGATTTTACGAAAAAAAAGTTTTGAAAAAGTTGGTCGTTGTCGATCATGGCCGTTCATGGTCACCCGCGACAGACACGGACGACGAAACAAAGAGAAACGCAAAAAGTAATTTTTTTCAAAACTTTTTTTCGTAAAATCGCGATAACTCGTGATGTTTACAAGCAAACCCCTTATGTCTGTATATCAAAATTTTTGTAATTGTCTGCTCTACAACTTTGTAGAACATTGTTACACTCTAAAAAATAACCCTGCAAAGTAAGAAAAAACACGAAATTTTAAAATGAAAAATTTTGTTCTAAATGAAAAAATGACCCTTCTGGGTCAATGTAGATTCGAAAAGTACATTAAATTTCCCATAAAATGACATGTTCCAAAATTTTTTACAGTCGAGTAACGGAAAATGGGAGAATTTTTAAAACTTTTTTAGTGTTTTTTTCGATGAAAAATACGTTTTTTCGGAATTCTGAGTACGCCATCAAATCGGGCGTCTAATTTTACATAAAAGTCCCTTTGACACCAAATTTCTATCTCATCACCGTTTCAGGCTACAAATTATTGAAAAACACCTCTTTTTTCGCATGTTCAAAAATGGAAGGGGTCGTACCGCCCCTCCGTCACGAGATATCAAAAAACGGACCTCGGATTCGTGATCAGGGACAAAAGTTACCCCTTAGGACAAAATTTCACGCAAATCGAAGAGGGGTCGGGGCAACTTTTCCCGATTTCGTGTGAGTTGGTAGAGAATTACCCAATCACGAAACAAACAGTCATTTAGAGTCTGTAATCCAAACCGTAGCAAAATATTTAAAAAGTTTATGTCCTTGGACTGTAAGCTAGATTCTAGTTTCCATTTTCAGTGGATTTCTGTCTTAGGTTTCTTGAAGATCAGACTCTGTTTGTCCCCTGAAATGAGAAATATTTGAAATGGTGAAAAAATACATAATTTCAATTCAATTCCAAAAAGCGTAACAACCTCAAAATACTACAATTATCCAATTTCCTCCCTCTTTCCCTGCTAAACGACCTCAACCACGACCTACCCCAAAAGAACCCAAGTTGAGCCGATCACGTCTCGGCAGACAGCAGACCAAAAACCGCGATCTTAATGCCGACATGTCTCTGACTGACTGAGAGTCTCGTCAAGTCGGACGAGATCGTCTCGTCCTCGTCGTCAATCAGTTGCCAGATGCCAATTTCACCGTTCCTTCATTATCTCGCTTTTCAGACGTTTTGTTTTTTGGCTGCTTTTCCTTTACTCTCCTGAGAGGTTGACTTTATTTCCTGATGTAAGATGCGCTGCCTTTTTTCCTTAGGTTCTGGGCTGATAAGGGAATTTAGGTCACTGTTACTAAAAATGTGCTCATTCGAGCGCGCACGTATATTGATAAGAATCGCATGCACAAAGCTAATCCACGTTTTGTTTTTGTTGATACTTTTGTTCAATTTTTTTAATTATTTCCCGACTGGGGCTACACTTGCTGCCCGATAACCTTTCAACCGAGACTTGTGTAGGAAGCTGTTTGAAAATAATCGTGCACACTTTATTAAACTTGTGCTTTTCAATTATGCATCTATTGTTGTGGAACTTCTTGAGCAACAGAGGCAAATCGATCGATCATGTTGAGCGACAGGTCAATAAGGTGGGGTGTAATTAACGGTCGTATTATGCTGGGCATTAAATGTTTCGGTGGCCCTGGAGCGAAAAATTGGTGGGAACTTCGAAAAGTGTTGAATTTCTCAGGACAGATTAGGGAGCTGAGAATACTGTTGACAGTGACGGATCTGCTCATTAACTCGGTTTTCAAGAAAATGTTTGTCGTGGTACAATATTGAGACAAATTGAGTGGTATTTATGCTGGATTATTTTAAGTATTTCAGTTACTTTTGAATGAAATTTCATATGATTTTGTTAAAATTATTCATCACACACAATAAAAAATTGTGTAAATTTGAAAGATTGAATATTCACAATTTTTTTATGTAATTTTACCTCAAATTAAATTGAAAAAGAAACATAACACCAAATAAGTGGTAAAATTACACATTTTCAGAGGTAAAATCACACATTTTTCTGACCAAAAAAATACGTCTTTCCAGTTGTAATATTGCCACAATTTTGTTTTTTGTAGAGGTGGGCAAAACCGCTCTTTTTTAGGAGCCGCTCATTTTCGTTCGCTCATTAAAAAGAGCCACTCTTTTGAACGGCTCTTTCGCTCTTTTTCAAAATGAAAATGTTTTTTAAGAATCGTATGATTTTAAAAGTTATTTCACACTGGACTTTTACAAAATAATTTGATAAAAAAAATTAAAAATGAAAACGAGAAGATGGCCTTGAAAACCATTGGTCTTGGCGGTCTCTATGTCAAGATTTCTACTCGAACCTAAACATTCGAGTAATTGAATGGCATCCAAACTTAAATCTAGGATTGGAAAAAATGCTATTAATTTTAAAATTGCGTTTATTTCTGCAAGAATTGAACTAATGCTGATATTTTATTTGGAGAAAACATTCTGTGAACTCTTTTTTACATTCTGATTTAATTAGTAAATATAGATAATAGTCCATAAACGCTAAAGTTGATTTGGACAGAAGGTTTTTTTTCAAAATCTCTAAACTATTCAGAAGATTTTTGATAATATTATACAATTTGAAATGCTCAAATTTGTATTCCAGTAGTACTTTAATTTATAATCAGTTGTAAAGTGAAAAATATTTTCAAGTTGTTTAAAACAATTTTTTTTTGGTTTTTTTATAGGCATTGAAATATTTGAAATTGCATTTTCAATTCTCAAAAACAAATTTAATACTAAATTTTTTGGAAATTCAATAAATTATATTTATAACAAAAATCATGCCATGTTGGGCCGGTTCTTTCAAAGACTGAAGTTTAAAAAAGAACCGCGGTTCTTTTTTTGTGAGCCACGGTTCTTTCGCTCTTTTCAGTGAATCGGCTCTTTGAGCGGCTCGCTCTTTTTTTGCCCACCTCTAGTTTTTTGGGAAATAAACATAAATATCATTTTTTTTTCATATTTTTGTTTAGATATTTGCAGCAACTCCCCACGAAAACAGCATGATTCAATAAAAAATCCGAGTGGGCCCAATTTTTTTCTGGGGGTTCCTTGGCCAAAATAATTAGACGCGATATTTTTGTTAGGCCATTAGGGTGATCTACGCCGTGTGAGGGTGGTCCGAAAAATGGCCATTTTCGTAATTTTTCGCAAAAACCACCTTTTTCAAAACAAAAAATTACATGATTCCTCGGAAAATTTTACATAACATATCAAAAAAGGTGGAGTTTTGTTTTCAATTTTCTGATATACACCCAAAGGAAAAATATATCTCAAAATCTGCAACAGTGGATTTGCTGCAGAAAATGTCACATTTTATAACATTTTTTGCAGCAAGCCCGTAGATCATTTTTGCCCGCGTGTAAAAACATCAGCAATCTGCAGTTCTCACCAACACATATAATGCTGGCCCGTCCCCTAGCAACACTCCAAAGAGAGGCATATGTTGGTGCTCTTTCACTCACTTTTCATCAAGCGTCCATGGCGCGGTGATAGCGTGTCGGATCAATAACCAAGAAGTTGGTGGTTCAATCCTCGTTCTGCTAAGTGTTTTTTTTTGTGAAATACAACCAAAAAGCCGTCGGTAATGTCGATAATTGTCGGTAACGGGCAAAAATGTCATACTCCTATATCGCAAAAAATGCATGAGGACAGATTTCATGCAGATTTTGATATACTTTCATACCGCCATGCATCACAATCATGCGACTGCCAGTTGGGTGTACGATCAAAAAAAAAAAACTGGGTTTTTCGCCGCACCACGGCAAAAACAGGACGAAAACGGCAAAAAAAAACTACTTTTTTCACTTAAACTGCGATAACTTGAAAATTTCAGCGATGACCTATACATGTTAGGGTACCGAAAGTGCATTTCTTACTATTTTTCCCAAATAGCCAAACTAATCACCTTTCTTTTGCGTCTAAGACAGCTAAAATCGGATAAAATGGCGCGGAGATATACATTTTTGAAAAAAGTGTTTTTTCCGAAAAATGACGAAAATTGCCATTTTTCGACCACCCTAACACGGCGTAGGTCACCCTAATGGCCCGATCGGAGAACTTTTTTTTTTTTGAATCATGTTGTTTTCGTGGGGAATTGCTGTTTTTCGATATTTTTGTGTTATGATATTTTAAGACATTTTAAGATGCCTTCAGAGATTAAATTTCTGTAGATGTTACTTAAAATTAGGTCCTGTGTTTTGAAATTTAGTTTCAGGTAGTAAATGAATTTACCAAGAATTGGGGTTTATTATACTTCTATTTCAATTTCGAAGGAAAAAAATCCATTTAAATCAAAATTCAATTAGTCAGAGGATTTTTGAAGATCTTTCAAAGAGGGAAACTTTGAATGATATCATAACTTGAATACCTGATGCTTGCAAAGCCGGAAACGTTTCCCAAATACCCTTTTTTTTTCAACACAAAAATATATTCAAATTGTAAAAAAAACCAAACTAACTAAACTCTAGAGCAACATTTCGAAGGGCGCATAAGCCGTTTGGAAGCAAGGAATATTTTACAAATTCCGAAACAACAGGGTACATTTAACAAAACGCATAGTGTTAAAAGGTAGCTTTGAAAGCCAGCTTTTTTATATACTTCGAGTTATGTGAAAAAGTTACCTATTGTCTCTAAATTTGTAAATAGGTCCAGCTGTCAATATTTTTATTGGCCCTTTTTTGTGTTGCTCCAGAACTAACAATCAATATAATTTTTGTCATAATAGGCCATGATTAAACATTAAAATCTTTTAAAGAATACACGTTACCTGAAACCCTGTTAAACATGTGACTTCTGGAGTGTCCAGAATTCAAATCAAAACACACACAATTAAAGTGTTTTATCGAAGAAAGTATACTTGTTTATACACTGCTTAAAAGTTGACATTGTAAGACAAATGCTATAAGTTGACTAGTAATTTTTCACAGCAAAATAGTTGAAATTTCGCGGCATGCCAATTAAAAATTGTTAGAATGTCACGGCAATTTCATGGTACTCTAAAATATGGTTGAAATAAACTTAGCAGAAGTTCAAGATACAAACTATATTTCCTTGACACAAAATATAAACTGCAAACAAATTACGAATTCAATTTTGTGTAATTTTGTTGAATTTCCACCAGATGAATTACGAAATTTATTTTTCAAAAATATCTCTAAAATTAAGGATTTTTGTTATGGTTTTAAGCAAAAAAGAAATTTCAGGATTAAAAAAAAACAAAATTGTATTTGTAGCAGATTTAAAATAAATATATTTATAATTTCAGAAAAATTTAAAACATTGCCAAATACTTGGCAAACTTTCTTATTTATATCCAAAATATTGATTATTTTAAATAATCCCTAAGCCTTGCAATTTGCCCAAAACAAAAACAGGTATTGAAAAATCAAATTGCTCAAACTGCTTTACTTTTTTATATCCGTTGAAGTTGTAAATATCATTATTTTGGAATTTTATATAATAAAGACAAAGAATTCATATCTAATCCACAATATCTTCAAAAATAAGTTCCAAATTTGCTAAGTTTAACTGTCCAAAAATGCCCGTTTGAAAGATTAAAAAATCAATATTAAAATAATATCAATTTTTTTCAAGTTATTGATATTAGAAACAAGAACCAATAATCACCTTTTCAACGTCATATTCTAAATTTGAATCATACAATAATGTCATTAAAGCATCTAACAACTAATTCTCCCTCCCCACTCTTCTCCACACCCCACCCCAACCTTCTCTCCGATTGGCGCTTGCCCTAAGCTCCACCCATCGAGCAGCCAAGCATAACAATATGATTTTTCCTCAGCCCCGGCGCATTGTTCCCTTTCTGCGAGGTGGAATTGTTATTATTTTTGAGCAAAATTTTCCCAAACTCTCACCGCACACGCCGGTGCTCTCCCCAAAACTCTTGGCGCTCTCCCTCGCTCGCTCACTCACACAGCAACAATGGCCACTTGTCGATTTGTCCATTGTCGCAGGGTTTGCCATAAAAGAGAAAATCGAAGCGATTTTCCACCCAAGAAAGGGCGCGCTCTCTTGTAGGCCACGTGGATTCGAATAACAATAGCTCTCACCGATGGTGCAACGTTGTTGCGAAAACCTAGCAGCCTCCTTCGATGGAGAGGAATTTTCCGAGCGTCGTCGTCGTGACGTCGAACAAAGGGGAGTGCGCTCTCGGGAAAACAACAAAGCAGGCTGCGTGCCACGTGGACCGATGATGATCATTGTCTGTGCAGTGATTCGTGATTTTTTGGCGGCGCGCATTGTCTTCGGATTGGCTTTTCTGCGATTCTCTTTTGTTTTTCGCACCGCCGTCACCACCACAAGGGCATTGCTTCATTATTATTTTTAGGGGAAAATTTTCAATGCAAAATCCCCTCTCGATGTTTTGCATACGCTTTATCCTTTTGCGGGTGAGATTCACTTTGAATTTTCTCCAGGAGACAATTTGTGTAAATTTGCTCATCGGAAAGGGCGTTTTCTGTCCTCCTGGGACCAGTTCACCGTGGCGACCTTTTTTGGCAACCACTCAAAAAGTGGGTTCTTTCTAAGGAGAGAGAGAGGAGCGTTCACGTTTGCTCTCCTCCTCCTACCCAGGTTAAATATCTCCCTTCCGAAACGATGAATCTCGTTAACGATAATTATTAAGTAAGTAAGTGAGTCCCCTTTCCACCAAAAAACAGTCTCTCATTAACGAGATGACAGCGCACAATTGTTTGTCTAGTGTTATTTTTCACGAAAACTTCAAACGGGTTTCAAGACCTTTTTTCCATCAACCGTTTACGCAAAGTTTGCTTAAGGGAGCGCATCACTTTTTGGCAAAAGTAAACAATAGAGCAAAAGTTACGTCAGTGACGGAGCAAAATAAAATAATACGAAAATGTGACGCTGCAGCGTGGCGCGCCGCGCTGTGACTGGGGAAAAAGAGCGGGAACACGGCGGCGGATGATACAATTTGTTTATCTTATCTTTCCGGTGAACTGGTGCGGAAAAGAGGGAGGGGAGAGTTTTTCGGGGGAATAAGCGGAAAGTGTCGCTGATTTGGTTAATGTGATCGGCTTTGATTTTGGAACAGATTTTGAAAATGGAAGCAGAATTGGTTGTCTTTGATAGATTTTTTGTTTAAACAAATATTGTTCAATTGGAGTTCAACATGAAAATTTCAACTTATGTTAAGCGGAAAACAATGCAATTATTTCTTAATTATTCAAATATTTAATTTGCGCACATCCATGCCACATAAACATGTCACAATAATTCTGAAAATTTATTCAATAAAAATAAGAAAAATCGGTATATTTTAGGGCCATCCATAAACCACGTCGACACTTTAGGAAGGGGATTTTTTGTACGGAAAATTATCCACATGGGGTGGGGGACCGGGTCATGAATTTCCTAATAAAAGTGTCCACGTGATTCATGGATGGTTCCTTAGGACATCTGTCAAAATGAACAAAATTTACCTCAAATTGGTAGTACGATGAACTGTTATTAGCTTTATTACCGAATTTTGGTAAATTTTTATCAATGCCCGAGCATGGGTAAATAACAAGGGAAATGGGTAATAATACCTTTCTCTGGTATCAATACCAAATTTTGGTATTCCTGGACCCTTTAAAATTTGTCTTAAGGATTATGCAAGAGCAAAATGTGGTAGCATACAAATTTAAGGTATTGTTTTGATATTGCAAAATTGCATAATTTGTCAATGGTCGAACACCAAATTTTGGTATTCTTTTGGTATTACAGTATTTTATCAAATTCCTCTGAAACTATGGGAAAATTCTGACCAATTTTGACAATATAATTAATTTTGCGCTAAAATGATGTCTCAAAGCGAATGCCTTCATTGAAAACTGGAAATATCAAACTTGATTTTAAACATTTTTGATATACCCCCTAAAGAAATGACTTGAAATTGTGGAAAATTTTCTAAGTCAGGATGGCACATATTGGTATTATTTTGGTATTACAGTGTTTTATCAAATTCCTCTGAAACTATGGGAAAATTTTGACCAATTTTGACAAAATAATTAATTTTGCGCTAAAATGATGTCTCAAAGCAAATGCTTTAATTGAAAACCAGAAATTTCAAACTTGATTTTAAACATTTTTGATATACCCCCTAAAGAAATGACTTGAAATTGTGGAAAATTTTCTAAGTCAGGATGCCACATTTTGGTATTGAAAGGTTTCATCGATTTTCTCTGAAAATATGGGAAATTTTAAAAAAAAATTGACGGGATAATTAATTTTGCGCTAAAATGACTTCAAACCAAAAACGTTAAAGATGATTTAATTTTTTTTTGTGATATACCCACTAATATTTTTTTTTAAAAAACGTTGAAATTTCCCTAAGTCGGTATAACCAAATACTTTTAAAAACAAGTCAATCGAAAGATTATTGAATTTTGGTGAATTTCAATTCAGTTTCATTTAAATAATACTTATTTTTCAATCTTGTTATTTTTCAGAAGCTTCAAGAACTTCAAGCACAGGCCGTTCATCAATGAAAAATGCATTCGGTGTGGTGAAGAATAACACTAATAACAACATGGAATCATCAGGTGAGTAGAGTTGGCTGTTGCATATCCCGAGCATGGGTAAATAACAAGGGAAATGCATAATAATACCTTTCTCTGGTTTCAATACCAAATTTTGGTATTCTCGGACCCTTTAAAATTTGTCTTAAGGATTATTCAAGAGCAATATGTGGTATCATACCAATTTAAGGTATTGTTTTGATATTGCAAAATTGCAGAATTTGTCAATGATCGAACACCACATTTTGGTATTCTTTTGATATTACAGTATTTTATCAAATTCCTCTGCAACTATGGGAATATTTTGAACTATTTTGACAAAAATAATTGATTTTGCGCTATAATGATGTCTCAAAGCGAATGCTTTCATTCAAAACCGGAAATTTCAAACTTGATTTTAAACATTTTTGATATACCCCCTACAGAAATGACTTGAAATTGTGGAAAATTTTCTAAGTCAGGATGGCACATTTTGGTATTATTTGAATATTGAAAGGTTTCATCAATTTTCTCTGAAACTATGGGAAATCTGCTAAAAAAAATTTTACGAGTTAATTAATTTTGCGCTTAAATGACTTGAAACCCAAAAATGTTAAAGATGATTTTAAAAATTAGTGTGATATATCCACTAATATTTTTTTCAAAAACGTTGAAATATCTCTAAGTCGGGATAACCAAATACTTTGAAAAACGAGTCAATCGACAGATTAATGAATTTTGGTGAATTTCAATTCAGTTTCATTTTAATAATACTTATTTTTCAATCTTGTTATTTTTCAGAAGCTTCAAGAACTTTAAGCACAGGCCGTTCATCAATGACAAATGCATTCGGTGTGGTGAAGAATATCACTAAAAACAACATGGAATCATCAGGTGAGTAGATTTGGTTGTTGCATAAGGATCATTTACGTTTTTTTCACTAACTGCAACTGCTGCACTAAAAATGGTATGAAAATACCAAATTTTGGTATTACTTGTGCAAATACCAGCGACCAAAATGTGCTCTTGGTTGCCCAGTAATAGATGGTAAAATACCATGAAATCAAACCAAAATCATGTATGTGGAAGACCACAGGAATACCAAAATATGATTTTCCAAGGGCGCGGGAATACCTAAAAATAAAACCATGGCAATACCAAGTTTTGGTATTCAAGCAATGTTCAAAAATCCAGAAGACCTCAACTTGGTATTGAAATGGTTTTATTTTGAGGTATTATTTTACCTTTGGAATAACATGGTTTGGTATTGTTGTGCCCTAACACATACAAGATTTTGGTATGATTTCATGGTATTTTACCATCTATTACTGGGCAACCAAGGGCACATTTTGGTCGCTGTTATTTGCCCAAGTAATATCAAAATTTGGTATTCCCGTGTTATTTACCCCTGCTCGGGTGTCGGTAGTTTTCAGTTTACCGAACTCTTCAGCAGTACAGAAATCAACCGATTTGACCAATTTGGGTAAAAACTAAGCGTGTAAAAACATTAATTTCTCAGTGAAAACTTTTCATAGTTGATTTAAATAATGATTTATTTTCAAAAACTTATGTCCTTTCAATAACAACGAAAATACCTGCCAAATCGATATTAGGGTGACAAGATAGGTTGAAAACTTTGAGATTCTTGGTAAAAATTTGTAACTGTGCCAATTTTGAGCAAAATCGGTTAAGTTATATGGGTCACTACTAATCGTTGAAGTTTGTATGATAATATTTGCAAAAAATTATGGGAAATAGAATAATTTTATGACAAACAACTTCGTCGTAGACCGATTCAAAGAAGATGCTTTTATATGGTTTTTTTTTCACTGAAATTAACGATCTATAGCGACCCTCAAAGCTCAATCAATTTGGCTCAAAATTGGCACAGTTACTTATTTTTGCCTAAAGAATTGAGCCCGTAGGTATCACTGATGTTGGTTTTTTTTTCATGTCCCCCTAATTGACGTCTGCAATTTCAAGCCTGATTTTCAGTAGCAGGTTGTTTTGGCACAAACATCAGAGCAGTTTGGGGCAAAATTTTAAGGGAGGTGGAGAGGAGGAGACAAAAACTTGAATTAACATTTCCTTATCCAACTGAAAGAAAAAATATTATTTTTGAGAATTTTAATTTCCAGCACTAATTGATAAGACAAATGTACTATATTCCTGAATTTCTGCAGTTTATTTTCAATTTATACAAAACATAAACATTTTGTTGCATACATTTTTTTGTATTGTTGAAAATTTTGTTGCTTGTCCGATGAGCATATGCTTATAATTTGAAAACATTTTTGAACATTTTATTCAGTGTTTGAAAATAATGAGAGTAGAATTCCAAATATTTTTTTTAAATTTCAATTAAATAATTCTTTATTTTTACAACATTTCAAAAGATTTTTTCATAAAATTTTAATACTAAAAGTGTAAATTATTTATTTCCTTTCCTAAAAATAACTCCTGTGTTATTTCACAAAATCAAGAATTGTATATATTATCCTGAACTCAAACTTAACTTTAATTGGTTGACAAAACTTTCAGGATCAGGACTGATTTTAGTAATTGTTATGTTTATTATCCCATTTTCAATTAAGCTGGGTCAGTTTTTGACACCATGAAAAATTTAAAATTCTGGGTGCTGATAGTAAAATAGAAAATATTGGACAACAAGCGTAACTCTAATAATAACCATTAAATGTAGGATCAACTTATTATTTCTTTGAAATTAGATATGCAACGAATTTATCTTAATGTTTTATATTCTCTAAATCATATCATATTTAGTACTTTTTGAGAAAATCTATTGTCAAGTTTGAGACAAATGATTTCAAAACTATGAATGATGGAGTCATACTTTTTGAAGCAATCGGTTCATATACTATCGCTAAACAAACGCTCCAAGTTTCAACTAATTTTGTAACTCCAGTTAAATGATACAGTAAATTATGTACAGTATGTAAAAAAAGTATTTACACCCCTTGGGCACTATGCACATTTTGTGATGATACATGTAACAATTTAAAGTTTGACAGAAACCTAGTACTACGTTTTGTTCAGAAACTCATGCCAATAATTTTGCTACAAAAAGCTCATGAAAAGATGATTTCTATAAAAAGTTATATAACAAATACTATTTCGAAAATAAAAAAGGTGCAAAAAAAGTATGTACACCTTTCGAAAAATTAACATAAATAATGTTATTTGTTGACAAATCACCATAAATCCAGTCCCGCAACTCCAAATAGGCATCCTTGACTGATTAAAAAAATAATTTGGATTGAATATAAAGTTTACTAACTACTTAGTATAAAAGTTTATATAACTCTGGAAATTCTATATAAAACTTATCTAAACTTAATTTTGCAAACTTTTAATTCAACTAAATGTCAATATATTACCAAAGAATTGCTAAATAAACATTTTGGAGTAGGTATAACACCGTTTTGGGGGTATTTGTTTGGTTAGAATAGATTTTTCGTTGGAATTTCGTACCTACCCGGAACTACGTCGTAGGAAAATCCGCCGGCATCCGAACCGGTCCACGATTCACAAGTCAACCTATGTGGAATCGGAAAGGGCATAAAATTTCCGATCTTTTGATACCCATACATCTAGGTTTTCTTTAAAACCTACGTTTTTAAATACATGGGCAAAAAGTAAGTTTGATCCACGAGAACAAAAATTACGAAATTCCATACATTTTTGGCAGGTTGCTCAAACAAAACCATAACAACGTTTTTGCTTAGGTATTTAAAAACGTGGGTTTTATAGAAAACCTGGATGTATGGGTATCAAAAGATCGGAAATTTTATGCCCTTTCCGATTCTACATAGGTTGACTTGTGAATCGTGGACCAGTTCGGATGCCGGTGGATTTTCCTACGACGTAATCCCGGGTAGGTACGAAATTCCAACGAAAAATCTATTCTATCCATACAAATACCCCCAAAACGGTGTTTAACCCACTCCAAAATGTTTATTTAGCAATTCTTTGGTAATATATTGACATTTTTTTTATATAGAATTTCCAGAGTTATATAATCTTTTATACTAAGTAGTTAGTAAACTTTATATTCAATCCAAATTCTTTTTTTAATCAGTCAAGGATGCCTATTTGGAGTTAGGAGACTGGATTTATGGTGATTTGTCAACAAATAACTTTATTTATGTTAATTTTTCGAAAGGTGTACAAACTTTTTTTGCATCTTTTTATTTTTGTAGTAGTATTTGTAATATAACTTTTTATAGAAAACATCTTTTCATGAGCTTTTTGTAGTAAAATGTTCGGCGTGAGTTTCTGAACAAAACGTAGTACTAGGTTTCTGTCAAACTTTAAATTGTTACATGTTTCATCACAAAATGTGCATAGTGCCCAAGGGGTGTAAATACTTTTTTTACATACTGTAAACAAAAATCTGAAAAGCACGTGTTACAAGTGTGTTTTAAAAGTATAATTGTACTACGTGTCACAAGTGAGCACAAAATTTTCCATACAAAAATCTCAAATCAATTATTTAAACGACTTAATTAGTATATTTTCATAAACAAAAGAGGGAATTGCTTTGAAAAATAATATCAAAACAAATTTGTGAAAAATAAAAAAAACAATTCCACATTTTTCAACAACATGTATGAACAACAAGTGTAAACGATCATTTTGATGATAAAATGGTCTGTCATAAGTGTGTATTACGATATCTGGGAAACGGAATCGAATTTGCAAAATCGGATTGAAGCAACTTGTTGTGTTTGTTAAATATAGCAAAACGTCATCATTAACTCATTTTCGACCAAAATGGTCGTTGTCACCAGATAGCACACAACAGACGATATAGAAAGATTAATACTCATCAAAACTTTTCCATGCAAACAAAACTAGCCTGGTAATTTTCCGACCCGTAAGTCCTTCATCAAGATATTAGCTGTCTATCTTCTAATAACTACATCTTCTCCACGATAAGGAGGATTAGTGTCACCAGAATCATAATTCCACCAAATTCGCCCAAAAATAGCGCAACATTCCTCAATTCATCCCCCTCGAACCTTCCTACGACCAGTCCATCAGCAGTCCGCACCCTCCCAGGATGAAACAAAAACAAGGATTACAATCCCACAGATTAGACACTGATAAAGTCCCAAATCGATAGGAAAGTAGGAAGAAAGCGGTTTGATGATGTGTGATTTGCCACCGTCGGCGTGACAGATACTATCATCGTGTCATCTCTCATAACGCACACGCGTCCAGATAAAAATGATGCGACGATGAAAATTCATGAGAAAATTTTACGAGACTCACAGAAAATCGTGGAACTGCGCATGACTTTTGCTTTGAAAAGATTTTTTTTGCTCTGTTTTAGTTGATGAAAAACATTTCTGAGACGATAAAAAAAATTACAAAAAAAAAAACACTCAGAACGGCGACTGAGTAAACAAATCGATATTCACAGCATCGCTCGGTTCTCTTTCTCGCAAAAAAGGGTCAAACAGCTTGATGGCACATGTGACTAGAATTTCAAACCGAATTAGCATGCTGGATCTAGTCACCCGAGTGTGGGAAAATCAAGTGTCGTCCAGAATTCGAAGCCCATCGGGGTACCGAAAGTCACAGCTTGCTGCACTTTTCCAACTCAATTTCCGACCGGACCAGTATCAATGTTTAATTTTCACGATAATTGGAAACCGACCGCAGCAAATGATGCCTATTGAATTGACCCTCGTTCGACCACTTGTGTTCACTTCCACCAGTGTGGGCTGGGAAATATTTGTCCCCTGGCGACCCCGGCGGTTGTGTCCCTTGATTTATGCAGCCGGTCACCGCAGAGAAGGTGTAACTTTACACCAGGACTGGCAAACAAAGTCACTCAATGGTTGGTATCCATATTTTAGTACCAATTTTCATAATTCAAGCTGCAGTGGATGAAAAAAAAACCCTCTAAAAGGACAGAGGGTTGGACTTTATTGGACAGCTTTATCGGTTCCACTTTAACCCCAAATCGAGGCAATCCTTGAGAAATGTAAATCTCATAAATTTTTCCACCAACCTATCTGACCAAAGCCGGGAAATTCCAAAGTATTCCGGGAAAATTTCACACACATACCGTAAGTGCGGAAGGGAAAATCCCACCGGAATTTGACCCTCTCAACATGATTAGTTCCGTTATTGACGACTTTAGAGCGTTTCCATCGACGGGTTTCGATTTTCCGATCCGATCGCAGGGGCAGTAGGCGGCGACGGAGTCGGGGAACGAAAAAGGGATTGAATGACGCAACAGCTTCTTTGCGGCGTGCACGGCCTACTTGTGTGTTTGTGTGATTTGTTGGTTGCTCTTTTTTTGCCTCTGTAAGAGTTCAAATAAAAAATGAGGTTATGGACACGTGAGTCGAACCGGCGAGCACCATAATTGAGTAGATGTGCTGAAAGTGTGTGGCTTATCGTCTGGATGGGGGAGGGGGAAATCCGACCACAAAAGGACATCATCAGAGCAGGAAGTCCGACGTTTAGATGATTAAGGGATATTTTATTGAACCATCAAAAGGCTAATGATTTTGTAATGAAAGTGCATTTGGTCGTTTTTTTGCTCCCCTTTTATGTGCAGCTTTTATAGGGGGCAGATGATTGTATTTTGTTTGATTTTAAAAAAAGAGCTGGAATGTTTGAAGTTTGGACTGTAAGTAGAATTGAATAAAACCTTTGCATAATTGAACAGGAAACCCGGACAGTGGTTTGGTTGCTATGGAATGAAACTAAGGATAGTTTTAAAATGATTTAAACAAAAACCTACAGTTTGATGTTGACTTTTGCACACCTAAATAACAAATTTAAAAGAACATTTTGGAAAACTGTCTAAAATAATGCATTCAAAGAAACGTTGGTCAAAAGATGTTCAATCTTTTACCCATTTATCACCACCCTATTCATGCCTCACCTACTCTCAAACAACAACACAAACACCCCATTTCCGTCGCATAAAGATGAAAAGGATTCACAGACAATAAACATTGTGTAACTTCCCTTTCCTCGCCCACTTACCACCCAACAATTCAGGAAACCCCATTCATCCATCTTACCTCTTTCCGTTTCTCATCGATTACACAAATAATGATAATATGACAAACATAAATGTAATCGGAAAGCCAAACAACCCAAAAAGCATTCCGAAAAGAAGTGGCTGCCGGTGCAGAACCGTATCAAAGTAAACAGCCAAAATAAAGAGAAGCAGCGAAAAAAAAATACTTGTAAGGGCAATTATTCTTAGGAGGCGGTGAAGGGAAAACTTCTTTCCTTGCTCGAAAAAGGGAGCGCGTTTAGTAGTGTATATCTTGGACACAACAAAAAAGAAAATCTTTTCAAATGCAAATTTCAATTACCGGGGATGCATTTCCACTTGTTTGACGTGGGGAGTTTCGCAACAATAACAATACCGCTCGATTCAAGTGTCCCACTTTCCCAAATGTCCACTTGGACGACCCACAAAGGACGCATGTATTATTCAAATCAATTTCCTCCTGCCTGACCCCCACCCGTTCCTCGCACGAACATTGTTAGGAAAAAGTAATTTAAATATCCTTTTAATCGACTACCGAAATCAACGATTCATCACATGTTTTGTGCCGGCACAATAAAAAGGGGCAAAACTGCACTCGCCAGTAGTCACAGTCACAGCCAGGCGCGCGGTGAAAAGCAAACAAAAACAAGCAATGACAGTCCGAGACCGAGGTTGAGTGCACACCAGAGCAGAGAGAGAAAGAAACACTATTAAAACATGATATATTATGTATATGATTATGCAAACACAATAAACACGGGGACGAACGATGACAACTTGGCGAAAAAAAAAGGATAAAAGAAGCAACAGTGGAAAAGTTGGTTGGTAGGGGAGAGGAGGCTGTTTTTGACCCATTGAAAAACGTTTTTTTTTGTATGTTTGTCATTTTTGTCATTTTTGTTAGGTTATTTATGGCAAATAATATTTTAAACTTTTGCCGTTTTGAAAAACATTTTGGAAACACTAAAATACAAGAATTAACAAAATTACCTGAATGACCAAATTTACCGAAATGACAAAAATTACCAAAATGACAAAAATGACCAAAATTACCTAAATGACCAAAATTACCAAAATTAACAAAATTACCAAAATTACCAAAAAACAACCCCACCCCACCCCCCACCCCACCAAACCCCCCATACAAACCAACCACACCACCCACAACAACACCAACACCCCAACAAACCCACAATACCCCAACCAACCCCCACCCCCACCCCCCCACCCACCCCCACAACCCCCCCAACCCAACCACCCCCACACCACCAACACCCCAACCACCCACCAACCCAACACACCACCCCACCCCCCCCACACCCCCCACACACCCCACCACAACCCCACCACCCCAACCCCCCACCCCACACACCACCCACCCAACCACCCACCACCCCAACCCACCACCCAACACCCCCCCCACCCCACAACCACCCACAACCCACCCACAACCCCACCACCATACAACCCATCCCCCAACCACACCCACACCCCCACCACCCCACAACCCACCCACCCCCCCACCCAACCACCCCCACCCCCCCACCCCCAACCCACCCCCCACCCCCAACCCCACCCCACCCCACCCCCACCACCCACCCCCCCCCCCCCACCCCCACCCAACACCCCACCCACCCCCAACCCCCCAACCACCCCCCACCCCCCCCACACCCCCCACCCCCCAACCCACCCCCCCACCCCCACCCACACCACCCCACACCCCCCACCCACACCCCCACCCCCCCACCCCACACCCCCCCCAACCCCCACCAACACCCCACACCCCCCACCACCCCCACCCCCCCCACACCCCCCCCACCCCCAAATCCCCAAAAATCCCACCACAACCACAAAAATCCCCCCCATACCACCAATTCCAAAATGACCAAAATAACCAAAATAACCAAAATGACCAAAATGACCAAAATGGCCAATATGGCCAAAATTACCAAAATGATCAAAATGATCAAAATTACTAAAATGACTAAAATGACTAAAATAACCAAAATGACCAAAATGACCAAAATGACCAAAATGACCAAAATGACCAAAATGACCAAAATGACCAAAATGACCAAAATGACCAAAATGACCAAAATGACCAAAATGACCAAAATGACCAAAATGACCAAAATGACCAAAATTACCAAAATGACCAAAATGACCAAAATGACCAAAATGACCAAAATGACCAAAATGACCAAAATGACCAAAATGACCAAAATGACCAAAATGACCAAAATGACCAAAATGACCAAAATGACCAAATTGACCAAAATGACCAAAATGACCAAAATGACCAAAATGACCAAAATGACCAAAATGGCCAATATGGCCAAAATTACCAAAATGATCAAAATGATCAAAATTACTAAAATGACTAAAATGACTAAAATAACCAAAATGACCAAAATGACCAAAATGACCAAAATGACCAAAATGACCAAAATGACCAAAATGACCAAAATGACCAAAATGAACAAAATGACCAAAATGACCAAAATGACCAAAATGACCAAAATGACCAAAATGACCAAAATTACCAAAATGACCAAAATGACCAAAATGACCAAAATGACCAAAATGACCAAAATGACCAAAATGACCAAAATGACCAAAATGACCAAAATGACCAAAATGACCAAAATGACCAAAATGACCAAATTGACCAAAATGACCAAATTGACCAAAATGACCAAAATGACCAAAATGACCAAAATGACCAAAATGACCAAAATGACCAAAATGACCAAAATGACCAAAATGACCAAAATGACCAAATTGACCAAAATGACCAAATTGACCAAAATGACCAAAATGACCAAAATGACCAAAATGACCAAAATGACCAAAATGACCAAAATGACCAAAATGACCAAAATGACCAAAATGACAAAAATGACCAAAATGACAAAAATTACCAAAATGACAAAAATGACCTAAACTGCCCATGTTCACATAAATGTCCCAAAAATGGCAAAAACAGCAAGCTGAGAAAAACGCATTTGAAGTTTGTCCCACACATAAGGCTACGTGTTAAGTTTTCACGGAAAACTGGATTTCCTCCTGATTTCTAGAACAAAGTACTAGAGGTTATAAGCTTTCCGGAAAGAGCACACGATTTTGAACTAAACTGCATCAATAACTCAAAAGTGATGAAAATGCATATGGGTCATTTATGCGATCAGGGGCAGTATATTACCTAAATAATTTAAATGACCTAATTTACTTAAATTACCAAAATGTTCAAAATGTTCAAAATGTTCAAAATGACCTAAATGACAAAATGATCAAAACGATCAAAATTACAAATAAAATCTTAAATTTCTTTAAAAAAAATTCAATTCATCAATTTCAAGCTATCAATTAGGTCATTGGGGTCATTTAGGTTATTTTTTGTGTTTTCTTCCTTTTTTCGAAAAGCGGCTAAGTTTAAGATATTCTTTGCCAGAAATATCCAAACATGCCCTTCCTCACCCTTATCCTGCTGGATTTCGTCAGCAACAATTCCCTGTCGGCTTTTATTTGCCGAACCTAACCTAACCCCAATTCATCGTTTCACGCAAAACACAACACTCACTTGCCGCCGCCAACTGCGATGCGACGTATCATCAATTGCCCATATTCGTGTACGTATATCCATTCAAAAGTCGTCGCCTACTGAAAGGTACCAGGGTAACATCCAGCAACAAGCCAAATAAACCCCTTTTCCACAGTTTTCCCCTAGCTTCACCCCTTTTCAAAAAGGATGACAGCGCGCCTACTGGGATGTGTTGCTTCGCACACATTGTGGTTTTTTTTTTTTGGTAGAAATTTTCCTGGTGCGATTTATGTTGAGCGCGGTGTCCTTTGTGCTTGTCGTCACTTGCCGTTCTTTTCGTTAACTTGAGCGCGACTTTTTCCTCTCCGCGGTGACTTTCTTTATGGCCGTCACAATTGAATGGGCGTAAGGCGGAATCACCAAAGAGGTCCTTTGCCAAAACAGTTCGATTGTGAAAAGGACTTCTCAAGAAGTGAAAGAAAAACGGTTCATTGCACTTTGTTCGATTATTCGGCTTGAGAAATGGATCGAGTGGAAAGTGGGTGCGTTTGGTGGTTTGGCAGGATTTCGATGAATTATTTAAGCAGAAAAAGTGTATTTGTAAATTGCTTATAAATTTTGTTACGGAGCATTTGCTACGGCATGTCCACGCATCCTTCCTGCTCTATAGATTCTGTGAAATGTGTCCCGTTCACAGAATCCTCTCTGCGGTAAACACGGCGCAATAGGGCTGGCCGCTTTAATGTTTGTATTGCATTTTTGGGTGTTCTCGGATGAACTGCAATTATTAATATTGACAAGAAAAGTGCTAACCTGAGGCTTTCCATCATGTTTTTTTTATCTTCCATTAGTTTGCTCGAATCTTTTGCTTTAAAATTTATCAAAGTACTTCCTAGGAATATTCCAACAAGTAGATACATAATTCAAACATGTGCTTCTTAAATTCCAGCAACATCATCGTTCTAAAATTTAAATTCATAGCCATCTCAATAAAACTGTCCCAAACAGCTCGAGCCACACAAAACTTTGATGGATCCCCCAAGACTCCCCATCATCAAAGTAGTCATCGCCATGGTGCGCCGCTGGCAGGTGACGTCAGTCCAGGTAATAACGACCTCGACATCGCCGCAAGGCCTACCATGATGTCCTAACAGTGTGTTTTTAGTGTGAGAACATTATCGCCCTGTTTTTTCCTCAGTCTTGCTCGTAAATATCAACGAAACCAGACTTGGTGGTGGATTTTTTGGGTGTATAAAGTCACTCTCCAGGGTCATAAATAAAACCAACAGGACAGCAAAGTGAATAAATAAAACACGCGAAGTAGAAGGAAAGATGTATGGTGGGGAAATCAAGAAGAAAAAACAGTCACCGAAAACATCACAGGAAGAGGAAAAACGCGCGGCGCACGATGAACCAAAAACAGAGTCGAGCACGCGATGAGCAAGTGCGGGGGTGGTGGAAAACAGGAAGTGACATGTGAATAAGACAGAGAGAGAGAAAAAAGAGCAAACAAGATCACACTCGGCGAGCAGGATGATGATGTATGCTGGCTGAATGAAATTCCTGTCGCTCCAGAAATGTTGTCTCGTAGCAGGTCTCGTGGAGGTCGTGAACACCACGCAGCATGCCATGACGACGAGCGGCGAACAAGTGAAAACACAAATCACCGCTCTGGAAATTCAAAATATCTCACCGCACCCCACAGTTGAGTTTTCCCCGGCGAGGGGAAAAACTCCAAATGGAGATGAATGTGAAATTTCGTTTGAGCATTTCCTTTGGAGTTCCGACATGTTTTATTAATGTCGGAAGCTGGGAAGAACGCGTACAGGTAGGAAAAAGGGGTTCATTTTCCGAGTCTAGCTTTTGAAGTCGTTTGCGGTGAACCGCCGAAATCAGTCTGAATAATTCTGCTTTTCTTGCCATTATCCGAAAAGTGAAAGAAGCAGAAGAGCTCAATTATCCTAATAAGATTAAAACTGTTTGGAAAACATCTTCGTTTTGCCGTTGGAGGAAATTTTCCGCTTGCTTAGCATCGCATAGCAATCAAAGCAACCCAGACGCACGATTTTCATTCAGTGCCAGGTCGGTCCATTCTTGAAAATTATCTTCAACGGCTCGTTCCATTGTGTGTTTGCCAAGCCTACTGCGCCGATTGTGGCCACATGTTTCATCTCTCGTGTGCATTTATTTTTCCTTTCAAGATGGAAATGCACTCGACTTTTCCACTAGCTCTAGAGAGAGAGTAAATTTTCGTTTCTCCAACTTCTATATTTATTTATTCACTTACTAAGAACATACATCATTCTTCCACCCATCTTGACTCGGGCTAAACCCCCTCATCTTTCACTAAAACGTTATAGAGATCTCGAGATTCGTTCACCAGCTCAACCGTGTTTCCTGCTCCCTCTCTGGCACATATACATAAGTTATTAAATAGCAAAAACGGGTTATTTTTAGCAGACTTTGAAAGACTTTCACTCCGATCGCCCGCAGGGATTTGGAGTGTGTTTGTGTATAAGTAATATTGGATCAAAGTGTCTTACGCGGCCAGATGCACCTGTTACTTACAGTTATTAACTTGGTCGAGAGAGTGGAGAAAAATTGGATCGACTTAATCAAAGTTGGGCGTTGGATTTCCGGCTTTGGTATTTTGAGGAATTAGAATCTGATAATTTATATCTAAAATGCGCACCATGAAATATCAGCCAAAAATTTAATCATTGTTTAGAAAAAAATATAAAATTTGTATCTTTCATTATTTCAATTTTCAATGAGGCTTATCATTTCAATATTTTTTTTTAGATTTTAATTTATTTTCTCATAATTATTACAGTATGAGGTTTTGAATTCTCGCTTACTTTTTCAAAAGGTTCCTGTGAAGTAATTTTCATCCGCAAATTTGATTTTACATCTAAACATATTTTTTTTTTTAATTTTTTGACAAAATTAGACCGATGCAAATATTTTACAAAGTTTTTGTCCTTCGCTAGGACCCGGTTCGAGGGGAGGGGTAACAAAAAATAAAAAAATACACAAATTGAAATAACAAGCTATAATCTCAACATTTGAATGAAAAAAGTGTTTTAAAATGCATTTAACAAGAGTTCGATAGTTTTGGAAAACAAAAAATTGCAAAAAAAAATAATTTTATTTCGTAATTGTAAATTGCTAAACTCTAGCGTAAATGATGCAATTTAAGACCTTCTAAAACATATAAAAACATCTTAAAAAAAGTCGAATAAAAAATATGAGTATTTTTTTCGTGTACCAATTTATTTCTGAACAGTCATTACCATAACCTGAAACTTTACCGAAGACACCAAGTTGATCAGAAAATCCCTTTTCATGACACAGATTCTCTAATATTCATATACGCTTTACTGAACTGCTTTTTTATAAATATTCGACTAGTAAATATAAAAAGTTTTCGCTGACTGGTATTTTATTAAATTTCATATCAAAGCAAGATTAAACCATATTGTTAGCCAAAATGAGTAAAATTATCGGAATTTTTGCGACAGTAAGGCCGTTGCAAATATTTTTTGAAGTTTAGATCCCTCGACTCTGGCCAAAGCCGAGGGGGGGGGGGGGGGGGAAGGGGCAAAAAAAATAAAAATTAGAGCAACAAGCTATGGTATTAACATTTGAATAAAAAAAAGTGTTTAAAAATGCATTTTACACCTGCCCAGTTTATTTGCAATCATAAGTTTTCAAAATATCAGAGTATTGAAGACATTTTTTTTCGCCGAAAAAAAAACTTTTTGCGGTGCTGTACATTGGAGTTTCACAAAAATTGAAAAAAAAAATGATCGATCTCAGACAACAAAATATGATTTAAAACGCGGGAAAATGCGTTAAAAATTGTTTCCAGTTGATTAAATGTTTCCTTTAAAAATTTGAAGTTATTTGAAAAAAAAAATATTTTTTTGACCCCTGATTTTTCACAGCGGTTTTGAAGGGGGTGGGGCGACATAAACTTTGAAAAATATTTGCAACGGCCTAAGCCCATTAAAAATATTTTTTAAGTTTTCATCTCACTTATCAAAAACATAATTTAAAATCAATAGGCAAAAATAATATGATTTCTAACAAAATCGAAATATTTAATTCAAAATGAGAACAGAAAACAAAAAAAGTGTATTTTTTATTTTTTTAACGGAAATTATCCACCCAAATAATCAAATATTGGTCAAATTAAACAGGACTCAGAAAATAATCGTAAATGTTTTTAAAAGATTGTTTGAAAAATAAAAAATACTCTTCATTTTATTTTGAACGAAGCAAAGCTGGATTATTTTAATTTCTATTGAAACAATACCTTTCAAATAAAGTAGCAGCAAAATGCGTATTACAACAAATTAAAGTATTACTAAATTTAGTTAGTTTCTTAAAAACTGAAAAAAACTGAACAATTCTTCAAATGGTATCATGCTTTTCAATTGAAAAATAATAAAATTACCTAAATATTTTTTATAGATCAAATATTAATTATTTTGCTATTTAAAAAAATATTTGAGAAAATTGATAAATTTCACGAAGTTTAAGCCGTACGCGAAATCGTCAAAAATCACTAACCCAATATTAGTAATTAAACCGCTTAACTTTGCAGTAATTACTAAGATTATTTTTATTCCTATTTGAGTTTGATAAATTATTTTAAGAAATATCGTTACAATTTCACATAAAACATACAATTTCACGGGATTTCGCGGAAAAAGCAAAATTTCACGGATTTCACGCTGTCCGCGAAATCGTGAAATTTCACTAACCCTAAGCATGAGGATTAAAAAAAGCTCAAAAAATAAGTTTCTTTCCATCATCATTTTTTTCAACAAGATATCTTCAAAATATTTGAAATAATAAATAAAATCAAACTTCCCATAGTTGTGTAAATATTCAATCCCTTTATTTTTTTTCACAAATTAGATTTTGTTGCCAAAGAAATTACCTCAACTGTTCCAAAGGTCACCAAACTTTTGAAACAAACACACTCTTTTCAAATCAGCATACCGCCACGGAAAACCCATCGGCAAGCCTTGTCAGCAGCTGGGCTCTCACCGGAGGCATCAATATGATCGTCCTGACAAGATAAGGATGAAAGAGTCTGAGAATCGGAGGCGGCCACGAACGCGGAACGGATTAAAAACGAATTTAAATTTTCCTACAACACAGTTTTGCACGTTTCGGTTCCCGAAGGAATGAACTTTTGTCGAACAATCTTGATGGGTTTCGTGACGACTGTCACGATTGACGGGCGATGGACGAAACTTGAAAGGACTGTCATCAATTTTATTTGTTTTCATACTTTGTTCAATTTTAGACACACAACAGAAATTTCCAATTTTCCTCCACTGATTGAAATTCACGCCAAACAGAGCAAGAGAGAGCCAAACTTCCCTGCAATGATAAATGAGTTTTCAATCCCTTCAATTATCGATTCAGGTCCCTTTTTAACAGCACAGAGGAAAATTGTAAAGGTGCCAGGATAATAGCACTCTCGGGAGAACACGCGCCGGAACAAGTGATTGCCTGCCGTTCCTGTCTTTTTGTGGTTTTCCAGCGCGCGCCGCAGTAGGCTGCGGCGAAGAGAAGGACGTTGCATCATTGCCGTCCAACGGCCTACTACTGCGATCGGTGACGGCGCGGTGGCTGTGGTTTGGTAATTGAAGGGGAAATCATCGACAAGAGGACCATTACGATGGGTTTTGTGGGGCGCGTGGTTTTCCATGCAAATGCAAATATGCAGGAAGAATCGTGGGGGTGGTGAAAATTGGCGCCAATTTGAAGTGAAATTGATAGTTTAGATTACCATCACTGGCAGTAAAAGAGCATAATGCAATCAATTAACAGATAAACAGTTCAAGTAGTTTTATAATCCAAATGAACCGATTATAATTGGAATTTAATTTGATATGTATCTCTTAGTTTACCACAATCGGAACCTTTATCATAGGGTTACGAAATGCTGGAATTATGAGATACGCAGATAAATAAGTCATTACTGAATCAACTAATCCAAATCAAACCATCCACTTTAATGGCTCTCTATTGAGGTTTTGCAGCGCGACTGTGTTTCAAATGTAGGTGGCGCCAAAATGAGGTTACTTGCCAAAAATCGTATTCCTTTCTGCTGGACTGAAGAACAAAAACGCTTATTTCTCATGATTCCCTGCATCAATCTTAATGAAACTGGTTGCAAAAGACGAGAAAAATTTTTTGTTTTAAAATAATGAACATCAATTTTTGGGCGCGCAAATGTTTGTGAACTTTTTCTTTTAAAAACATGTTTCGGAACACGATAAAATTAGTTTCTCCGTATATATCAATGAAATAACCAGTTATATAGTTGATAACAGATGTGTTGATGAATATTCAACCATTTTTATTGATTTTTACAAACCTTCTTGCCAAATAGTCCAAATTACTATCTCTTTCTAAATTTACAGTTTTCTCATAGAAAAATCAAACAAATATTGGAAAGTTGTACACCAAATTGTTGGAAATAATTTTTCTCATCTGAATCCGGCATTAGTTTGACAAAAATGTTGATTATGAAGTAAAAAACTCATTTTTTCAAAAAATCATAGGTTTACGCTATTTGTTCATAGGTGGCGACATGTGTCTTTTAGCTTTGCTGCAAATCCTCTATTGCAAGTTTCTGCTCGAACCTAGGAGTCCAAAGGCTTGAATGGGGAGGATAGCTACAGAGTAACACAGAGTTACCCTTGCCTCTTGATTTTTGGTTCAACTTTGTGTGTTATCCGAAGTTTTATACAAACCATCGGATAATTGAGGCTCCGGATAATCGAGTCTGGGTTGAAATACAATTTTCCGTCAAATTATAACTTTCTTAAATTGTTTATAATTATTTGATTCTTCCCAAAAATAAGCGTCGCAGCAAATCTGATTCAATGATAACAAGTAACCTTTGAAAAAAATATATTTTAAGTTCTGAATTATAATTTAAATTTTTGAATCTTAAGTAACACAAAAGTTTCACGTCTTTTTATGATTTGTGGTCCTAACATTCTCCAATTTATTTCAAGATCTACAGTTTACAGTTTACAAGTTTAATTTATGAATGAATTTATAATACAAAAAAAACAAAACAATTGAATAATTAGCATTGCATTGTTTTGCTATGATATTAAAACCATAACTATTGAATCATGACTATTTCTTTTGAAGTGATTAATTGATATCAAGATTTGCACAAAGCGATTAAAGTTTACATCCAAAAATGAATGTGAAAAGCATTTTTTCTGTTAATATTTTTTACGCTGATTTAACTTATTGTTGATTAACATCGATAATACACTCTGGAGTTATAACATTTCTTTAAACAATCATTTTAAAGCAATTTCAAGCCCCGTACAAGCCTACAAAGTTTGAAATTTTTGGAAATAACTGTTCCAGCATAATTTTATTGATAGATTTAGCAAGAAAAATTGAATAGTAAATAATGATTAAAATTTTGTGAAACATCTAAAAATGTAGTCAAAACATGACAATCCATGAAAATTCCAATTAATAATTCGAGATATCTTTTCTCAATTTATTTAATGAAAATTAGAATTTTTATTCATTTTTTTCACCGTCTACAGTCAAAATTCAGAACCAAAGAGAAGAAAAAATAAAAAAAAAACTGACTATCAAAATTCATGGCTTATTTCCAACACATGATTTCTCTACAGCTTTTAAAAAAATCACTTTATTTTTCTAATCGCTAGTCTCAGTCTTAAGTGTCAATATGAAAAAAACTTAAATTAATGACAAAACTGTACTGAAAAGATAAAAAATAACGCATCAATACACGTTAGAATTTGTTAACAATCGATTGCTTTAATATTTAATTGAAATAATAATAGTAGATTTTTGCTTCTAGATTGTCAATTATTGCTTGGAAACTCGAAAAAATTGCTTAAAATAAACTATTTCCTAAAAAAAAAATATTGTAAAACTGCAATTGCTTGGATCTTGAAGAAAACTTATTTTATTTTATCAAATAAAATGTTTCTGAAATTAATTAGCCGGAAAATGGAATGCAGTCTTAACCAAACCAAAATATGGGACAAGAATAAATAAATTTGGATTGAACATTATTTTTAATTTATGAATTTGAAGCAAAACTAATAACCTAGTACTATCTGTTCTTAAGGCCGAAACAAATATTTTTCAAAGTACGGTACTGTGCAAAGAAAATTCACTAAAAACATTAAACTTTTTTTGAACTTTCTGAATTTATTCAAACACGATTATAAATTGAAAGGAATGCACTTTAAAATGGTTCAACTAATTCTACTTAAAATTATTATGAAATTTTGAAGTTTTTTTTTAATTGCCCCTTGATTTTTCAGGCCTTTTTTTAAGGGGGGAAAAACTTCTAAAAATATTTGCAAAAGCCTTATCAATGTAAATCAATGCCTCAAATTACAGTCTCACCATTTTTCCAAATGTTTTTCCGATGCATCGGTCCCGATGGTTATTCAATTTTTAATTATTTTTATTTTCATTTACACAGAAATGTAAGTTTAACTTTGGAAGGTTGATGTTTTGGTTGGTTGAATATTACCTCTATTTTGAGTAATTTCACTTAAAAAAATGTGTAAAAATGTGAATTTATCAGAAACTGATAGATACAGACAACCCAAGTAACATTTTAGGCTTTATCAAAGCTGTCACAACCGCTATAAAACCTATCAGAAAAAACCAAAATTAAAACCCCTTAGTCGTAACAAACTCCCCAGAACCTTGATAAACCCCACTTAAAACCCAGAAGGACCTCCACAAAAGGTTGTTACGGCCTATTTATAAAACCTACATAGGAGTTCAAGGTTTTACAATTGAATCCTAACAACATCCTCAAAGCCTTGATAAAACCTTAGTTAAAACCTGGTCAGGAGTTATGGAAAAATTACATTTCATACGTCTTCAAACGTCTTATGCCAAATAGGTTTTATTTTGGCAAAAATAAGTCTTCGTCTTGCCAAATGAAATTATGGAGATGGTTGTCAAAAATTGCGATGATAAATAATAGATATTAGACCTAATCCAAATAATTTGAAAGCTTATTTCTCACAATTGATGGCTCAAATTCAGCTGCGGTTGAAATTTTATTGATAAATGTAGGGGAGATAGAGCCAAAAAATTCAACTCGCTTCATCAAAAATCAATATTTTGTAATCATAGTGTTTAATGTTAAAAAATATTTTATTGCAATTCTTTGAAAAAAATGTTTAAAGGATTTTTTAACATCTATCGCTATATAAATCATTCCAGAAATTCAGCATAAATGTGTGTTTTCATCAAATTTAAATCAAATTTTTCAGTTTTCAATTTTTTCAACCAAGATGGCGGTCAATCATATTCAATCAGAGCACGCGTCTAGCGCCATATTTATGCACTGCTATTTGGCCATTAGCCATTAGGCTTTTATTTAAACCCGGTTTTATGTCCGAGGCATAAAACCCTGTTAGAACCTATTAATTAGCTCTTGCTTGTTGGTTGCGGTGAATGCCCGAAATAAAACTATTAGGCAATCAAGATGCTACAATAAACCCTTAATAAAACTTGGTGGTGGCTAGTTGGTTTAAAAATGTTACTTGGGAAAAGTTTAATTTTAGAAGGTTGATGTTTTGGTTGGTTGAATATTACCTCTATTTTGAGTAATTTTACTTAAAAAATGTGTAAAAATGTGAATTTATCAGAAACTGATAGATATTCACCAATTCTTGGTGTAATATTCCGCTTTTTTTGA
Source organism: Culex pipiens pallens (assembly GCF_016801865.2). Taxonomy (NCBI): domain Eukaryota; kingdom Metazoa; phylum Arthropoda; class Insecta; order Diptera; family Culicidae; genus Culex; species Culex pipiens. The sequence continues at coordinate 221,584,889 of NC_068938.1, forward strand.
CACAAATTCACCATTTTCTGATGAATATTACCAATTTTTTTTCTGTGTAAGTTTAATTATCATTAAAAACTATTGCTGATGACCTAACAACTTATACCAAATAATGTTTTCACTATAAGCCGGTGAACCTATCAATAAATATTTTGGTAGAGTTGCATAGAAATGGTTGACACATTTTCACTCTAGTTTTAATTAATGCACTTCACACACAGAAAAATGATGATTATATTCATTAGGAAATGATGACAGATTTTGTGTTAGAAAAATTGATTAATTTTACCTCAGAAAATGATGAATTTTCATCAAATGATTATTCATCAGGTTCTTATTTTTACACATTTTTTAAGGAAAATTACACAAAAAGATCTAATACTCAACCAATTTAATTTTCAACCTTTCAAACATCCACTTTTTTTCTGTGCACAGATCTTTTTTCCACAAATTGCAAAAATCAACTGCAAAAATTTAATTATCGACCTTCCTTTTTTTCACTGCACCAGCAAATGTCAAGCCTGGCTATGAGACGAAATAGACACCAAATTAATTATCCAACCACTCCAAACGAACGCTCTTTGTGCATTTCCCCACACAAAAACAAAAAAAGCATTCAATAAAGGGCACCCGAAACGAATCAACCAAAATTCACGCAAATTTCAAGTGCACTCAAATTCGCAAATTAAAAAAACACTCACTTTTTTTCGGAAAATCTGGAACAATGCAAATACCACCCCCACTTTTGAGCTCGGCCTGCTGCGGTTAATCCATCAATCAATGGGAGGTGACTCCTCGTGCAGATCCTTCTCCATGGCACACTTTGCTCGTTCTTTCTTTCTTTCACTTTCCTTGTTGCGTTTTTCGGATTGTTTTACGTTTCGTTATGGTTTCTTTGTTTTGTTACACTTAATACCTTTAACGAGGAAATTGAATTCGCTATTGTTAAAGGATTTACAAAAACGGGTTTCTTTGTTTTTAATTCTGAAAATGAATTAAAACAAGTGATACTATCAATTCTATGACGATTCATAACTGGCAGTCGAAAAATCAATTTCCCCGGGGCGCCGCAGGGGTCACACGGGGAACGGTAACCGCCCCGGCGGCGACGGCCACTTGACCATCGTCGTCGGAACGGCCCCCCGGTGCCAAGCGCATCCAGGAAAATCTCATCTTCTCCTGCCAACCTTTGGTTTTGCTATAAATTCCGGCGCTCGATGCTCCGTTGGCACTGGTCTGTTGAAACTTCCAGGCCCGAGTCCGCTAGCGATTGTGGAACCGGCCCCGCTGTGAATCCCCGGCCAGTGTGGACCCCGCCGCCGCGCGCTCCGAGGGGAGGAGCAAACGAAGATTCGTTTGATCTCGCGACGCGCAGCATCCCATCGAAGTGACGCGCAGCAGCGGCAGCAGCAGGCTATGGAATAGGAGGAAGCACAGTCAGTTCAGCTGCAGCATCCGTGACACACGGCCACACGGCCTACTACGACGTCATGTGGACGGCTCGCAAACAACAATCGAATCGGTTGTTTTGCCTCCTTCGAAGACGTCGACGTTCCAAAACAGACAATCCAAGACCGGTTTGGTCAGAACAACACAGCACAACAAAGTTCGTTGTTATCTGCGGAGAACTGTTGGCCACCATACACATACACTAGAACTAATGGAGCTGCTCCGACGGCGGTGATCGCAACGGCAAATAATTAAGTATGGAATAATTAATGTCCCCCCTCTAGAGGATGAAGCACTGTTCTTACCCGAAGAAGGCACAATCGAAGGCATTATTGTGGTCCAGCGTTGAGTTCAGCGGAGTTTAGTGAGTTTGTGTGTGAATCTCTTGCATCCTAGTGTGCTGTGAAAATCGAGTGTTGGTAGGGGTGTTCTACAAAAAGTTTGGAAATTGTACAAATTTGTGTAGAAAGTTTAGGTTCAAAAAATGTTTTAATAAGTCTTTGAAAAAGTGGAAAGTTTTAGTTTTTCAACTAGCCAGTTCAGCTCGTGAAAAGTCGGAAATCCCATACAAAATTCCCACACTTTTCGCTAGCTTGAGAGTCATATACTCAAGATTTAAAGGAAATAAAACAAAGCAAACAGTACTTTACAAACGAAAAACAGACAATCTAAAACCACAACTTTAAATTCTGTATTGAAAAACTAAATTTTACTGAAATAGAGCTGTATTTAAAGATCTATTATGTACCGAGGGCCTCGTGGCGCGGTGGTTAACGGCTTCGGCTGCCAAACCCTAAGTTGCTATGGGGCGCGGGTTCGATTCCCGCCTTATCCTCCTGGCCTTCTATCGGATGGGGAAGTAAAACGTCGGTCCATTTGCGTAAAAGAGTTTTTGGGGGACTCACCACACATAACCTTCGGACGCCTAGAAATGAGCAGAAACTTGCAACAAAGCCCACAAAAGACCCGGGGGTCGTTAAAGTGGATTGCATTGCTATGTACCGTCAGTGGGGGTGACATTGGGTCTGAAGGTGAGATTGGTATTTTTTATGAATTTTAAAATTTCTCAGGTTGAGAAGTCTCAATGAAAAAAATATTAAAATTCAAACATTTTAGCATGTCAATACGATTCCATCGAACAAGAAACACTGTTGAATGACTTGTTTTTACCATATCGTTGTATTTGAGAGCAGTTCTCTAGGATTTCGGTCATTCGATTTTTTTTGTATTTTTTAATCCGACTGAAACTTTTTTGGTGCCTTCGGTATGCCCAAAGAAGCCATTTTGCATCATTAGTTTGTCCATATAATTTTCCATACAAATTCGGCAGCTGTCCATACAAAAATGATGTATGAAAATTCAAAAATCTGTATCTTTTGAAGGAATTTTTTGATCGATTTGGTGTCTTCGGCAAAGTTGTAGGTATGGATACGGACTACACTGGAAAAAAATAATACACGGTAAAAAAAATTTGGTGATTTTTTTATTTAACTTTTTATCACTAAAACTTGATTTACAAAAAAAAACTATTTTTAATTTTTTTTATTTTTTGATATGTTTTAGAAGGCATAAAATGCCAACTTTTCAGAAATTTCCAGGTTGTGCAAAAAATCACTGACCGAGTTATGAATTTTTTAATCAATACTGATTTTTTCAAAAAATCGAAATTTTGGTCGTAAAAATTTTTCAACTTCATTTTTCGATGTAAAATCAAATTTGCAATCAAAAAGTACTTTACTGAAATTTTGATAAAGTGCACCGTTTTCAAGTTATAGCCATATTTAAGTGACTTTTTTGAAAATAGTCGCAGTTTTTCATTTTTTTAAATTAGTGCACATGTTTGCCTAGTTTTGAAAAAAATATTTTTGAAAAGCTGAGAAAATTCTCTATATTTTGCTTATTTGGACTTTGTTGATACGACCTTTAGTTGCTGAGATATTGCAATGCAAAGGTTTAAAAACAGGAAAATTGATGTTTTCTAAGTTTCACCCAAACAACCCACCATTTTCTATCGTCAATATCTCAGCAACTAATGGTCCGATTTTCAATGTTAATATATGAAACATTTGTGAAATTTTCCGATCTCTTCGAAAAAAATATTTTTGGAATTTTCAAATCAAGACTAACATTTCACAAAGGCCAAACATTCAATATTACGCCCTTTTAAAATGTTTGTCTTGATTTGAAAATTCCAAAAATATTTTTTTCGAAAAGATCGGAAAATTTCACAATTGTTTCATATATTAACATTGAAAATCGGACCATTAGTTGCTGAGATATTGACGATAGAAAATGGTGGGTTGTTTGGGTGAAACTTAGAAAACATCAATTTTCCTGTTTTTAAACCTTTGCATTGCAATATCTCAGCAACTAAAGGTCGTATCAACATAGTCCGAATAAGCAAAATATAGAGAATTTTCTCAGCTTTTCAAAAATATTTTTTTCAAAACTGGGCAAACATGTGCACTAATTTAAAAAAATGAAAAACTGCGACTATTTTCAAAAAAGTCACTTAAATATGGCTATAACTTGAAAACGGTGCACTTTATCAAAATTTTAGTAAAGTACTTTTTGATTGCAAATTTGATTTTACATCGAAAAATGAAGTTGAAAAATTTTTACGACCAAAATTTCGATTTTTTGAAAAAATCAGTATTGATTAAAAAATTCATAACTCGGTCAGTGATTTTTTGCACAACCTGGAAATTTCTGAAAAGTTGGCATTTTATGTCTTCTAAAACATATCAAAAAATAAAAAAAATTAAAAATAGTGTTTTTTTGTAAATCAAGTTTTAGTGATAAAAAGTTAAATAAAAAAATCACCAAATTTTTTTTTACCGTGTATTATTTTTTCCAGTGTAGTCCGTATCCATACCTACAACTTTGCCGAAGACACCAAATCGATCAAAAAATTCCTTCAAAAGATACAGATTTTTGAATTTTCATACATCATTTTTGTATGGACAGCTGCCGAATTTGTATGGAAAATTATATGGACAAACTAATGATGCAAAATGGCTTCTTTGGGCATACCGAAGGCACCAAAAAAGTTTCAGCCGGATTAAAAAATACAAAAATTAAAATTGAAGAAAAAAGACCGATTTCGTAGAGAATTGCTCTTGAGTAAAGTAAAATGTTAGTAAAATATCTAAGAACAACTTAACGATAAAAGATGTTCGATTTTATTTAAATTGGTTTTGTTATTAAGAAATTACGAAAGATGTATCGTTTTTTGACCCATAGTCACCCCCACTGACGGTATTACACAAATTTAGTAAACCTTTACAATCATATTTTTGTACCGTAAACCGGGGTGACTTTGATAGGATTTCAATTTGTTTTTAGAATATTTTCCAACAGGTAAGGTTTTTCTCAAGATTATTATTTTTAAAACATGTACTGGGGTAGGCCACACAAAGTCCATGCCCTATTTTGGAAAAAAAGTTTTTTCAATAGTGTTTAGAAAAATAGTTACGTTAAAAATTATTGGTTTTAATTCCGGGGTGACTTTGATAGTCATAGTTTTTCTTGTTAAAATCATATTTAAGATGTTCAAACTTTACTTGTACGTTAAATGTACCATCACTAAAGTAGCTGATATAGTTTGTAAGAAAAAAAATCAATGTTTATATTAAGTTAACTAAGTTTATAAGCTTTTTAACAAAATACATATAAATTTTAGGTAAAATTGTTAAAAAGTCGGAATTTTGCCTGAAATTTGTTAAAAATAGTTTTGTTTATAAAATTATCGATTTATATTGCATTTTAAACTGAATTCGAAGCACGAATCACAAGTTTTCACATTTTACATGAAATTTGTTCAACTGAATTTGCCTACAAATTTGGACATTTTTTTTTATTGTGTTTCAAAAACACATATTATTTATTATTTACAAACTTATTTAACCTTCTCCTTGTGGGAAATTGTCCAAAGAATCCGAAAATGCATTCCGTTTTCCGATTAAAAATCATGTTCATTGAGAAAATCATGACACTTTGAGAAGTTTAAAATAATGACTTTCATCCACATTTTCTTAACTATAGTTAACTAACTTTATAAACTTTTCAAAAATTTATGGAAAGTTCTTCATGAGGTACTTAGAACACTTCTCTACCACGGTCAGTATGTTTCTGAACCATTCCTTACGTATTTTAATTGTACTCTTCATTTTGCGGAAAAATCTCAAACCTATCAAAGTCACCCCGGCTATCAAAGTCACCCCGTTTTACGGTACCTAAGAAATCCTTGAAATTCATATTAAAGCAAGTTGTTTGAATTTTTAACAAACTTTATGTGCCTAAGTAACCATCAGTTACATAAAAGATATTCCATACTATTCAAGAGAGCTTCTGTTATAATTTTTTGTTCTGTGATAATAATTTAATAATCAATACTAGTTTGTAACATTATTTAAAAATATATAAAAGAATTTATGTTATTTCAGAGCAATTCAAAAAAACAATTTCAGTAAATGATTTTTGTATTTTTTTAGGTGAGTTGCTCCATCCTGCATTTTTCGTGAGTCTTTTTGTAACATCTTAGGCTATCTTCACAAAAATTTTGAACGAAAAAAATCGAGGGCTCCCCCTCAAATTTGACTTTTAAACTTAAAAATCAAAAATCTCATAAAAGTTGGGTGTTTTTTTCTTTCAGTGTATTTTTATCGAAAAGCCCGTCAAATTTCCTACAAGTTTGTCTTTGACCACTTTTTGATACGATGCAACGGCTTCGAGATACAGAAATATTTAAATTCCAAATTACAAAAATATTTAAAACACTTACGCCCTTCTCAAATGTCATTATCGTGTGGAACTGGCTCCATATACACAAAAATGGCTTATATAAGCGTTTGATAACATGTCTACAAAGTTTCATTGAAATCGGAGAGGGTCGAGAAAAAAGTACCTGAAAAATTCCTGTTTTGGGCTTTATTTTTTAGATATTCTTTCATTATTTTGCACATTTTGGAATGTCATTGACACATAACACTCAGTATTTGAGAAGTTTCCTTAACTGTTATAGAAAGTTTCTCAATGAATAATAAAAGAATTTCTAACACAAAATTTGAAACCATAAGACAAAACTTACAACAGACATAAAAGAAGTGACGAATATTTGAAAATGTTAAAGTTTGGCGAAATGCGTTAACACTAATCCATCAAAAGATTTTAGTAGATGAGTAGTTCTCCGCCAACTCACAAAGCATTTGCTGAATGAAAAAAATCGGAAAAAGCACACGGATAGAAATCTTGTTAGCGTATTCGGTAAACCTATGTTTTTGAATTCGTAAACATTGAAATGATTCCAAATCGTCAACATTTTAACCGAATTCAAACAACAATGTTGTTGATTTTGAAAACATTTAAATTGAAATCGAGAAAAAATAGATGATTTTGGAAATATTTCAATGTTTACGAATTAGAAAACAAAGATTTGCTTACAAGATTTCTATCCGTGCATGTTTCAGAAAAAAAAAAACTTTAAAAAATGTTTTTTTTGGCTGCCGCTTCCCGTTACTCATCTGTCAAAAGTCGTGGGACATGTAATTTTATGGGAAATTTATGTTGTTTTCGAATCTCAATTGTATGCTTTTAAAGTTTTTTTACTAGTACAGTAAATTTTGCATAAGAATGACACTTTAGACGTTTGTTGTGTTCATTGCTTGAATGCTAGGATTTTTCGGACAGTCTTCCCAAAACATTAATCATTTTCAACAACATTTGAAATATTCTAAAAATTCCAGATTTTGTTGTTCCTATTTGAGGATAAGCATAAATAAAATGTACACCCCTACAACATACCCACAGCTTGCAAGATTTCACCATCTGAACCAATCCGGTGACCTCTCTGGCACCCAACAATTTATAGCCTAGACAAGTCCCACATTGCGCGACCAACTCACGCATCCGTATGTACGCCCGACCAAAGGTCTCAAATATCACCTTCCGTACAAAGAACCCTTGTGTCGGACCGGACTCGGGGGGAGGCCATCAAGTTTCTTTTCCCACCACCACCCCCTTTCGCCCCACTTTGGCAGATCACGACACAAGAATACACTCCCGCGGGCTACAATGACAGTTCATTATCTTCGCCTTGCTAGAACTAGTCTCAACATTTAAGGGGAGAAAAAGTGCAAGAAACGCATCTCTCGAAGCCCCTGGGAAGGATGCTGTGTACGAACGATGCGTGTTCAGCAGAACAAAACTATCTGAAATCCGGTTCTTTCCTTGTACGGGAAGAACGTCCAACCGGGCAAAGAATAGTTGTTTTCTGCATCTTGATATGCCTAGAAATGAGCGAGGGAGGGGGACGGACCCTCGACAGCAAGAAGTTGCACAAGTGCATCATCTGGAATGCTGCTTCAGGAAAGCAACAAAAAAACTCGATTCAAGCTCAAAAACAAGTGGATTCCTTCAGCAGATAACGATCACTTCGGCTTAAGTCTGTGGAGCGCCGCCGACCGACCGCACATAAAACAATAAAAGTTAAAACCTGTGCTCACGGAGGAGCACCCTTCGAAAAAGAAAACCCCCCATCGTCGATTGGCGCTTCTTTGAGTATTCTTTTGAGCCCCTCTTCGAGAAAACGCATAAAACGGATCAAGTTCTTGGGCTGATCTTCTGGAGTAGATCAACGAGCGCGCGCTCGCGAGGGGAGTTTATTAAAAAGAGTAGGCGACGACGACTCTGCCAGTAGAACGCAAATGAAAGTTAAGAAGCTGCGAAAGATGACGATCGCTCGGGTTGCTGCGATGAGGGGGAAGAAAGAAAACACGTCAACAAACAAGTGCAAATGGTTATGAAAACGGGGAAGAGGAAGGGAGAAGAAGAGCAAAAATATGACTACAAGAACATAAAACAGAAATAATGAAACCGAAAATAATGTCAAACGATGACATAAACTTCCGAAACATATGAAAAACAGCTGCCAGTGATATTTTGCCTCGCTGCGATGAATGAAGAAAGATCTGTGCTGGGTGATGACGATGATGCTGGATGCTAATGACCTTACCGCGAGAATGATCGGTTTGAATGAGGGTGCTGGATGATTCTATTTTTCAGATTTTATTTCTTTGTTTTCAGTGCATATTTAGCAGACGGTATAAAATTTAAGAAAAAAAAATATTCCACGAGCCGCAAAAACGTATAAAAATAAATAAATAAAAGATCTCATTTTATTCGAATCCTTCCAGAAATTTGCTTGAATGCAAAGTAGTAAATTTATAAAAAAAATATTAACCACCTTTGAACATCGTGTCACACTTTCACACCATTTTAGTGTTTAAAAAATGTATTTCTGTTTTGTTTGATTTTTGTTTTTAACTCCGTGCTCGGTTTGTAACCGAGCACGGAGTTAAAAACAAAAATCAATTCCAACTCTCTTAGATGCATTCGAAAGGTCTTTTGAAGCACTTTAAAATGTGACATAGACATCCAGGATTGGTTCGACTTTTTCTCTTAGCTTTTGCAAATTACTGTCAAAAATGGATTTTTTTAAACCCTTAATATCTTTTTGCAACAGCCTCCAACAACCATACTCCCATAGGTCAAAAGATAGGTAATTATATGGACTATAAGCCTACGGAAATAACTTTTTGGCCAATCGCAGTTTTTCTCATAGTTTTTCGATTTTTCTAGAACAAACATTTTACAACGTTAGTTTTTGCACTCTAGGCCGCCATAGCGGCACTTTTTGGTCTCAATTTTGTCATATTCGGAATCCTCGGACAATTTCACGTAAGTTAGAAGCATTGGAGTTGTAAATTTGATTGGAAAAATTGCCATTTAGAATGAATTAAAATATTTTTTAACAATTTGTTTAATTAGGGGTAAAACAGGTTTTCGCCTACTTGATACAGTATTTGACGTATTGATCACAGGGTAAATAAGATCTATTTCTTTATTCAAAAATGTATTATTTAATTAGATTTTAAATCAAATTTACAACTCCAATACCTCTAACTTACGTGAAATTGTCCGAGGATTCCGAATATGACAAAATTGAGACCAAAAAGTGCCGCTATGGCGGCCTACAGAGCAAAAACTAACGTTGTAAAATGTTTGTTCTAGAAAAATCGTAAAACTATGAGAAAAACTGCGATTGGCCAAAAAGTTAATACCGTAGGCTTATGGTCCATATAATTACCTATCTTTTGACCTATGGGAGTATGGGTGTTGGAGGCTGTTGCAAAAAGATATGAAGGGTTTAAAAAAATCCATTTTTGACAGTAATTTGCAAAAGCTAAGAGGAAAAGTCGAACCAATCCTGGATGTCTATGGCACATTTTAAAGTGCTTCAAAAGACCTTTCGAATGCATCTAAGAGAGTTGGAATTGATGAAGTTTTACGGAAATGCGAGCAATTTTAAGATTTTTTAGGTGTTTTGGACCTCAAACTTAAAAGCCCGTTTTACCCCACTTCCCTTTGTCGTAGAGGGCTCATATTTGGCATGAGTTCATCTCATGTATAGACAAAAAAAATGCTGAAAGTTTCATCCAAATCGAAGCACCTCGATACGTCCTCTAGAACAAACCGAGCAATATTTACAAATACTGCCTCTTAAATACAAATCCAATTTATTAGTACCGCTAACGCCGGCTAAATAAAATTCATGAATTTGTCATGTGAATTAAGGTTGGTACAAATTTTATTTACAGTACTACTATTAAGCACTGCAATGAGAACTTTTAAGGACTTGTATCGAAAAGTAATACTTTTCAATATTGTGTTTAAAGACTAAACACATGACAATTTGACTTGAAATCATGCAGTGATGTAGATGCGCTCGACATGTGCTGAAAAAATATTCTTTATGCAACTTTTTGCATAAACTACTTCTTGAGAAAACAAAAATGTACAGCGAAAATTTCTTACATACTAATAGTTTTTACGAAAATATATTTTAACTGGTTTAAGGGAGAAATCTGTAATAGTTTTAGGCAGAGAATTAATTGGTGGTTTTGATTTATTTTTGATGATTTTAGAACAAAATATTTATATCTTCAATGAAAACAAGTTAAATATTTTTCAGTAAATCGAAAATCGTAGGCTTTAATCCAATTTTGAGATTTTCTTGATGTTTGGAAACATTTTTTCTAATACAAAACATAACCAAAGTGAATCACTTAGAGTAGAGTAGAATACTTTTTGTTCATATTGGATTTGTTCTTTGACTATAGATTATTTTAAATACCAAATAAAATGCTACGATTCAGCGTACAATAAAAACAAATCTAGCAAACTCAGATGTTACGAATCGTTTGATCTTATATCATTCATGTATACTCTAATTGACTTTGTCGATATCACTAGACAAA